>NC_037676.1:49156011-49259962 GCF_003255815.1 Theropithecus gelada | reverse complement strand
TGGGAGATCCACTGCTCTCTTCAAAGCTGTCAGACAGAGTCGTTTGCATCTGCAGAGGTTTCTGCTGCGTTTGTTATTGTTTACTGTGCCCTGTCCGCAGAGGTGGAGTCTATAGAGACAGGCAGGTTTCCTTGAGCTGCTGTGAGCTCCACCCAGTTCGATCTTCCCAGCGGCTTTGTTTACCTACTTAAGCCTCAGCAATGGTGGGCGCCCCTCCCCCAGCCTCGCTGCTGCCTTGCCGGTAGATCACAGACTGCTGTGCTAGCAATGAGGGAGGCTCCGTGGGCTTGGGACCCTCCCGGCCAGGTGTGGGATATAATCTCCTAGTGTGCCCGTTAGCTTAAAGCGCAGTATTGGGGTGGGAGTTACCCGATTTTCCAGGTGTTGTGTGTCTCAGTTCCCCTGGCTAGGAAAAGGGATTCCCTTCCCCCTTGTGCTTCCCAGGTGAGGCGATGCCTCGCCCTGCTTCAGCTCTCGCTGGTCGGGCTGCAGCAGCTGACCAGCACCGATTGTCTGGCACTCCCTAGTGAGATGAACCCAGTACCTCAGTTGAAAATGCAGAAATCACCGGTCTTCTGTGTCGCTGGCGCTGGGAGTTGGAGACTGGAGCTGTTCCTATTCAGCCATCTTGCTCCGCCCCCCAAATGTTTTAAACAATTGATATTTGCCAAAGTTTTCAAAATCAAATTCTAAATTATGTTTTTTTGACCTGATTAATCCCTTTTGATATTAGGTTCTCCAATTTCCAAAAAAAGACATATTCAGCTTATTTCATATATTAAAATTATGCATGAAGCATTGTGAAATATAAAATGGTATTTAACTTTCTTTGAGTTATGTTCATATAAGTATATTTTAGTATCTTACAAAATTACATAAAGTTTCTATAATTCTGTTATGTCTCAGTATATACTAGCAGTAATAATTATAATTCTTAAGTTAAATTGTTGTGTAGCACAAAAATCAACAAACTCCCTTGTCAATTGAGTCTTTAACTGTGGCTGTCCTGAGACTTGTTTTCCACAGGAAGTCATTGTCTTGTTGTAATCCTTTTCAAAAGGTAGTTTAGAATTAGCTACAGGACCCTGATGGGTATTGTTAAATGCAGATATCTGATAGCTTTAAAATTATGCCATTGAGCCAGGCGTGGTGGCTGATGCCTGTATTCTCAGCACTTTGAGAGGCCAAGGCAGGCAGATAGCTTGAGCTTAGGAATTCCAAATCAGCCTTGGCAACATGGTGAAACCCTGTGTCTACAAAAAATACAAAAATTAGTCAGGTGTGGTGGCACATGCCCGTCGTCCTAGCTAGTCATGAGGCTGAGGTGGGAGGACCGTTTGAGCCTGGAATGCAGAAGTTGCAGTGAGATGAGATCATGGCATTGCACTTAAGCCTGGGCAAAATGAGTGAGACCCTGTTTGCAATAAAAAAGAAAAATTAAGAAAAAATAAAATTAAATTTAAAAATGGTGCCATTGAAACAGAAGAAAAAACTTCTAGGGCTGTTGTAGAAAGCTAATATATTCATAAGGACTGCTGGCTCAATATCCGTGCTATGAAGAGTTAATAGCATAGACTAAACCAGTAAAAACATGTAATCTTTTGTCACGTTTTCTGCTTTGAATGTTTCTGATTCCTTCTGTTGTTTTTAGAGTCAAGAAAACTTCTTTTTCTTTGGAGCTATTTACAGCTTTTAACAATTGAATAAATTATAGTCCTGTGAGCAAAATTTGGAGCATATTTCTTTGTGTCTACCTGATTTATCTAGAATTTGAAAACAATTTGTGAGTACTCTTAAATTATAGCAATATAGTTATTTGCATAAGTACAATATAAATCTATTTTCTTTTGTAATAGCACAGTAGTTATTTTACCAAGGCTTTGACTGGAATGGCATGCTTTTGACTATAAACAGACTGCTTTATGGAATCAAAGTTGACATATAAGGCCAATAAAAGCCCTTTAGAAAACTAGCCACATACCTTATCTATGCAGTACCTGTACAGTGTTCCTGACCTGTGGTGAACAAAGAATGTCACTTTCTGACAGGCCCAGGCGCCTCCAGTTATCTTGGGACCTCAAGAGGAGAGAAATTCACCTGACTCATAGAGATACTTGCAAGCACAGATAAATCTGAGGTTTCTTCAGGACAGGCCTTCATACTGTCACAGAGGAGCTACAAAGAGGAAAACTTGCCAAAATCACTAGATCAGGTAGCAAGAGATATATATGCCTCTGTGTGGCTGAGCTCAAGGAAAAAAGTAAAATACATTTAAAGAGGTTAATGTCAAAATACATTTAAAGAGGTTAATTCTGAGCCAATATGAGTGACTGCACCCTGGGGTTACACAGTCTCACCAGGTCCTGAGAAAGCATGCCTATGGTGGTGAGGTTACAGTTTGCTTTATACATTTCAGGGAGACAGGAATTGCATGTGGAGTCATAAAGAAATACATGGAAGGTATGCATTGGTTCATTTAAAAAAGGCAGAATATCTCCTACTGGTGGAGAGGGGCAGTGCTTTCGAGTCATAGGTGGGTTTTGGGGATACTTTAGTGGACAGTTGGTTGAGAGAGTTGAGCTATTATCTAAAGACTTGAAGTTACTAGAAAGGAATACCTGAGTTAAGATTAGCGGGTTATGGAGCCAAGATTCTTGTTATGCAGATGAAGCCTCATAGGTGGCATCCCTCAGAGAGGATAAATGGTGACTGTCTCCTTTCAGACCTTAAAATATGTTGGGTTCTCTCCTAGATCCAGGAAAAGCCTAGAAAGGGAAGGCCTGGCTGCATGAATGGAGATTCTCGAAAGACGCAAATTTCCTACAAAAACAGTTTGCAGGGCCATTTCAAAATATAGAAAAGTATATTTTGGGGTTATATATTTTTATTTCCTTCAGGGTCTGCTATCTGTCATGTGATGCTATACCAGAGTCAGGTTGGAAAGTAAGTCACATCGTACCAGATTAATACAAATCTGCCTAACTAGATGTTATAGTTTGTAGGTCCGTTAGATAGGAATTTGGGCAAGAAAAAAAAGAGTTTAGTCCTGTCCATGAAGAGTCAAGCCCTGTAAAGTACTTAAAGAGTTCATTCTGAGCCAAAGATGGGTGACCAATGACCTGTGACACAGCCCCAGGAGATCCTGAGAACAAGCGCCCAAGGTAGTTAGGACGCAGTGTGGTATTTTATTTTATTTTATCTTATTTTATTTTATTTTACTTTTTGAGATGGAGTTTCACTCTTGTCGCCCAGGCTAGAGTACAATGGCGTCATCTCAGCTCACTGCAACCTCTGCCTCCTGGGTTCATGCAATTCTCCTATCTCAGCCTCCTGAGTAGCTGGGATTACAGGCACCCACCATGCCCAGCTAAGTTTTGTATTTTTAGTAGAGACGGGGTTTCACTGCGTTGGCCAGGCTGATCTCGAACTCCTGACCTCAGGTGATCCACCTGCCTTGGCCTCCCAAAGTGCTGAGATTACAGGTGTGAGCCACTGCGCCCAGCCTACAGTGTGGTTTTATACACTTTAGGGAAACATGAGACATCAATAAGTACATGTAAGGTGTACATTGGTTCTATCTGGAAAGGTGGGACAACTGGAAAGGTGGGGAGTGACTTCCAGGTCATAGGTGAATTTGAGGATTTTCTGACTGGCCATTGGTTAAGTCATTATTTAAAGACCTGGAATCAAAATAAAGGAATGTCTAGGTTAAGAGTTTTGGAGACCAAGCTTTTATGCAGATGAAGCCTTCAGGTAACTGATTTCAGACAGAATGGATTGTAAATGTTTCTCATCAGACTTAAAGAGTCCGTTCTATCAGTCTTAAGGTCTCTGTGTTAGTGTTCACGCTGGTCAGCTGTGCCTGAATTCCAAAAGGGAGGAAGGCGTAATAAGCCATGTTCGACTCCAGCTTCCCATCATGGCCTGAACTCATTTTTCTGGTTAACTTTGGAATGCCCTTGGCCAAGAGGAGGGTCCATCAGTCAATTGGAAGGCTTAAAGTTTTACTTTATAGTTATCAGGCTGTAAATGGAACCACCTAGGATGTGGATCTCTGAGTCCTTTAATAAACTAATTTGTTCTGGACTATAGGAAGGTTGTGTGGAGGGAAGACCTAATGGTGTGAGGGGATTAATCCCCTGTGCTTCTCCTTGAGCTCTGGGAACTGGTGAGGAAGCAGCTGAGGATTGGGCGTTGATTTGTCAGAGATGTTGGAACCAGAGTGACTCTATCTTGAATAGGGGGTGGGTAAAATGAGACTGAGACCTGCTGGGGTGCATTCTCAAGGGGTTAGGCATTCTTAGTCACAAGATGTTTGTAGTTAAGGGAACAGATTAATAATACTTACTAAACAGATGCAGGACTCAACAGACTCAAGAAATGTCCTGATGTCCCAGTATCTTAAGAACAAGAGCCCTCTTAGTTCTTAGTTTAAGAATATTTTGCTTTAAAGATAAAAATATAGATTCTTGTAGAAGACAGTAGTTACACAAGATGAACACTGTTTTGTCATGAGCCCTTGTAGTGGAGCACATCTCCCCCATGATTTTTTTTCTTTGTTCTCTTGTACATAAATAGGCATTGCACCTAAGGTGGGCATGTTCCTCCTCTTGCTTTTGGAAATGCCCTGCTCTGCCTATGGAGTAGCCATTCTTTCATTCCTTTACTTTCTTAATAAACTTGCTTTCATGTTACTCTGTGAACTCTTCCTGAATTCTTTCTTGTGCAAGATCCAAGAACCCTCTCTTGGTGTCTGGATCAGGACCCCTTACTGATGGGTGGACACATAGTGTCTGCCATGCAGCCATTGCTGAGCCAGGCTCAGGGAGAAGGGGCAGAATCCCACAGTGGACTTCAACCAGACTCAGTCTGGTGGAATATTCACAGCCACACAGGGGGCACTAGAGGGGGCTCAGTGTGACAGCAGAAGTGAGAGGTGTGTGGGCAAAGGAGCAGTTCATTGAGACTTCAGTGGATCCAGTATAGAAGAGGAGCAACTGGCCACGTGGTTGGGGCAGAGGGCACTTTGAGAGAGGGCGGGGTGAGGGAAGAGTTTCCAGAGATGAAGCCTGCAGGGGAAGTGCAAGACCTCCCAGGGAATTAGCAAGTGGCCTGGTGTGTCTCACGGGGTGGGATTCTAGTCCTCAGGATGGGGACAGCTGCCCTGGAGCAGCTCAGGGAGAGAGCTCAGGAAGGAAGCTCACCTGAGAGCAGCTGTGACTTCTGGAGCTGCACAGTTGATTCTTCCCAAGTGAGACACACAGAAGTTTTATTTTCATTGCCTTTTTCTCAGATTCTTGACTTTGTTAACCTGGAGTAAGGGATGTGAGAGAAAGCAAGAACCCCCTTTTTAAGGGGCCTGCAGACCCCAAACACAGAAATAAAGGAAAATCCTGAGTTCCTCTGAGGGCAATTCCAGGCACTTCGCAATCTCCAACAAGTAAATAAGTGACTTGTTAAACAAGAAGGCAACAGTAGGCTAAAACAATAGCTAAAGAAGTTAGAGTCCCAGAGATATTAGTTTTCCCTACAGAAACCAATGATAATCTCTTAGCATATGTCCCTAAGTTGTCTTTCAGAGGCTTGAACCCTCACTGAGGACCCCACAGAAAGGATCCATTGACATATTTCCCCAGATAAAGGAGAAGTGAAGACTAAACTTTAACTACCATTTTTGGTTCTAAGTTTCTTCCCGAGGGATTTAGAGAAAGGCACTCCTCACAACCAGTTAACATTCTTCTCCTGACCCCAAATGTTTAAACAAAGCTTCTCTATTTTAGTCAACTGCAAATTAGAAGATCTTTGAATCTACCTATGACTTGTAAGCCCCTGCTTCAAGATATCCCACCCTTTGGGGCCAAAAACAACGTGTAACTTCTGTGTATTGATTTGTGGTTTTGCCTGTAGCTTCTGCTTTCCTGAAATGTACTCCTAGTTTTAAAAAGCCTTATCTACAAGCCATCAGGGAGTTTATGTTTTAAGCGGGAGTCCACCAGATTCTCCTTGCTTGGTGCTCTGCAATAAATGCCTTCCTTTCTATTCACTGCAAAACTCTCAGTGTAGGTATCTGGTTTTACTGCACTGGGCAAGCAGACCCCAGTTCGATTCTATAACAAGCCTTGGGCGTTCTCAGGCAGTCAGGGGAGGAGGTAGCTACTGATCCTTTCCCAGTCTCTGGGGAGCATCAGTCCTGCAGAAGGTGCTTCCAGGCAGAAGCCTGAGCAGCAGCAGCACCTCCTTACTGATTCCCATAGGGTCAGCCTCAGGACCTCCCAGTCCAGAGACCAGCCCACAGGTCACATTCCTTTCTCTTTCAGTGGGGTATGTGTGCATGTGCATGCATGTGCAAGTGTGAGTGTGTGTGCATGTGTGTGCATGTATGTGCATGTCTTCACAAATTCATTTTGGACTGCCACTGCTTCTCTCCATCACTGTTGCCCATCTCCAGGCCGTGGCCTGTATTGCATGAGGAGGGCAGCCGTGAAATTTAGTGAGGAAGGATCCCTTCTCCTCCCCACCCTCTCAAATCCAGTCAGAACAGGTATTTCAGGGAGAGCCTTAGAATCCACAAGTCCAATGTTTTAAAAGTCAGCCTCAGAAAGGGAGGGGGAAAATTCCATTCCTCTTGGGTGTGGCAGCTGAAAATACCTGGAAGTAGATGTGCTTAGAGTCCTGAGAAGACAGGGTGGGGCCTGGAGCCCCAGACACTGAGGGGTCCTGGATCAGTGTTCCAGGCTAGAGGTGCTGGCCTCACGATGCCCTACCTGCAACCCAGTGAGGAGAAGGGTTGCACACACATGCCCCCAAATTGCTTCCTCTCCTTTCCCTCAGTCTACAGCCTTGAGAACTAAGAGCTCACCTAAGCTTTCATCAGTCACTGCTGTGTGTGTGCACTTGTCTCTGTGTGTGATAGTGTTTGTAGATTTTCCCACCACACTTGGACGCTTGTATCTATTTCACAGAAAACAAAATATAGTCACTATCTGAAATACAAGACAATGAAAAGTACATAAAGTCAGCTCCTTGTCATTCATTCACTGAATACTTATTGAGCACTAGGCTTTCCCAGATACTGGTACCAGGAGTATTGGTGTGAATACAGCAGCCACAGTGCTTGCCCTTAAGAAGCTGACATTCTAGTGAGGGAGACAGACACAAAACAAGTTAATGTGAAATTACCAAGCATAGCACATGCCTATAAAGAAAAGAATAAGGTTCTGGAAGAGGGAGCACCTCAGGGCATCTCCTAAATCCTTATCCAAAACATGATTAAAATCAATCATGTTTTCCAATGGCTTATTTCAGTGATTTATACATCTTGGCTCAACAGCAGAACCATCTGAAGAACTTTTATTTTCTGTACTACAGAAATCTGTGCTGTACCTGACCTCCTGAATCAGAAGTTTCACCCAAGGATCTATACATTTATGAAGCTCCACAGATTATCTTGAGACACGCAAGGTTGAGGACCATTGGCCCATCTAGGAGGTTGTGCGCACATGACTCCTGTTTCTGTGGTGAAAATAGAGGTGAGCTCAACATTCCTGTGTGTCTTTCAGATGGTTCCATAGTACCACCTCCTGAGCCTGAGCCTGTTCAGCGTTGGCCTGTGGGTTTTTTTTTTTTTTTTGAGACAGTATCACTCTGTCACCCAGGCTAGGGTGCAGTGGTGCAATCTTGGCTCACTGCAACCTCCTCCTCCTGAATTCAAGCGATTCTCCTGCCTCAGCCTCCCAAGTAGCTGGGATTACAGGCATCCGCCACCATGCCTGGCTAATTGTTTTCTTTTTATTAAAATTAGAGACGGGGTTTCACCATGTTGGCCAGGCTGGTTTCCAACTCCTGACCTCAGATGATCCGCCTGCCTCAGCCTCCCAAAGTGCTGGGATTACAGGCATGAGCCACTGCGCCTGGCTGGCCTGTGGGTTCTTGTAAGCATGGCCATGGCCTCTGCACCCAATAGTGCTTTGGTGGACTGAGAGGAAGAAGCAAAGGGGCTTTTCCACTGACCTTGTTGTGCTGTGGGAGGAAGGCCTGACTGGACACATGCAGGACATTGCTCTGTTTTGGAATCATGTGAGGATATATGTGTGAGTGTGCATCTATGTATGTGTGCTTGTGTGACTCTACATGTGTGCACATGTGTATGTGTGATGGTGCATGTCTGTCTATATGTGTGTGTACGTGCCTGTGTGCCTGGGCTTGTGTGTGTGTGTGTGTGTGTGCATGTATCTGTGTATATGTGCATGTCGTCTCTGTGTGTGTATATGTGTATGTGTGACTGTGTGTGTCTGTGTGTGTGCACATTAATGGATTTATTATGTTTTTTAAAGAAAACCCTCTTTCAAAGCAAAATTCAACTGAATTTGACTCTGCAAATATTGTCAAAAAAGATCATTTGATTTCATGGTAATTTTTATAATTGATGGAAAAGCGAACACTCAATCTTTTTAATTAATAGTCTATTTTTAGAGAAGTTTTAAGCTTACAGAAATTCAGCAGAGAGCACACAAAGTTTCTAAGCATTCTCAGACTGTGGTCACCCAGTTTCTCTTATTTTAACATCTTGCATTGGTGTGGTATGTTTGTTATAATTCACAAATAATAATTATTATAATTGACAAATATAATTGACAAATAATCATTATTATTATAATTGACAAATAATAATAGTTATTAACTAAAATCTATAACCTACATTAGGCTTCAGCTTTGCATTATGCACTCTAAGAGTTCTGAGAAACGCTTAGTGTCTCATATCCACCATTATGTGTCCTACAGAATAGTTCTACCATAAAAATACTGTGTGCCACCAATTTATCCCTTCTCTCCAACACTCATTTTAAGAAAGGAAACTCCGTTGATGGAGGAACTGCTGAGGGATCCACTGCATCAGGTGTTTTAAGCTGCTCCATGATATTCACACTAACTTGTTCACACACAGTGCCATTTCTATTTCCGGTTATGTGGTGCGTGTTTTCCTAGTTTGCTGTTTTTGTTGTTGGGATAAATCCCATAATGTAATGGTAAATTTATTCTCTTTCTCTTCAAAATCTGCAGTTCTGTTGGAGGTCCTCCTTACCACTGATGGGTTCTTAGTGCGTGAGAGAGTCTGCCCCCAGCCTGGCAGTGCTGCTCCGTGCACAGGTCCCCTCAGCCCTGGGCCCCACACTGAGGTTCCTGAAGACAACGCCCCGGACTGAGTCAGACCCTGCCTTGGGACGTGGTTAGAGAGCCCACCCCAGACAGAGCTCTGTGGATTCCCAGTGGGCCCTCTGCTGGAGGAAGGAGGCCCTGCTACTCACTCCCAAAGAAAGCAGCAATCATTTCATTGCGGAGGGAAGAAAATGCTCCCCAGGTCAGGGGAAGGGACTCTCTGCATCCCTGGAGGGACTGAAAAAAGCAGGGTCCAGGTTACCCTTATCCCCATGACCATAACTCTGTGTCTCTTGTTGGTTTTAGGGGTGGATTCTTAGTCTGTGGTGACCCAGGAGCCATCACTCTTAGGGCCTCCTGGAGGGACAGTCACACTCACCTGTGCCCTGAGCTCTGGCTCAGTCTCTACCAGTCACTACCCCAGCTGGTACCAGCAGACCCCAGGCCAGGTTCCACATATACTCATCTGCAGCCCAAACACCTGCCCTTCTGGGGTCCCTGGGCGCTTCTCTGGCTCCATCCTTGGGAACAAAGCTGCCCTCACCGTCACAGGAACTCAGTAGATGATGACTCTGATCATTACTATGTGCCATACATGGGTAGTGGCAATTCCACAGTGATTTAAACCCATAAGGAGGTACAACTAAAACTGCTTTACATACTCAGAACGATTCAGCCCTTAGAGGCAGGAGAGAAGGTGAGAGGGTGGGAATATCAACACCATGAGCAGGGAGCCTCCTTGCCCCAGTGTCCTGTGCAAGGGTTCACTGCCAGGTGCCTTATCCAGTCTCTCCCAGGGTGTGTCCATCTCCCCAGTGTGATGCTTCCATGAATACATAAACTCACAGTGAGTCACAGAGACGCCCGTGCTCCAGAAAGACTCTTCTTATTCAGAGAGAGTCAACAGACATATGCTCATTCATTAATTTGTCCATGGAGACCAATTTGTATTTTATTTATCACTGAAGTAAGGGCCTTGCTGAGTGCCTTGTTAAAAATGCAATTTGCCAATCTAGACCTACTGAATCAGAAACTTGTGTTGGTGCCTAATAATTTGTATTTAACAAGATGTACATGAGACTTGTTAGCATTAATATTTGGGAAGAGCCTACTTTTATTATTATGAAATTATTCCTGGGAGTCTCTGTTTAAAATGATCTCAGGTAATATTCCATGACCCCACTCTCCTAAATTGCCATTCAAAACCTCCAGAATGCTCAGAAACAGACTTAAAATCTCAAGCCATGGCCAAATTTATAACTTTATTTCTGCAGACAGAGATGGGAGGAATTTCCAAAACCATACATTCTTAGGTGCCAGGTGTGGTGACTCATGCCTATAATACCTAATACTTTGGGAGGCTAAGGCATGAGGATTTCTTGAGGCCAGGAGTTTGAGACCATCCTCCTCCACATAGTGAGTGAGATTCCATCACTACAAAAAAAAAAAAAAAAAAAAGACATAAGCCCCTTTAGGAATTTCCAAAACCGTAAGTTTTCTTAGGGTATATTTAGTAGCTCATATGAATATTTCTGTTATTGAAGACCATCCCCTGTAGGATTGGCTCCAGAATCTCTTCTCCCTCTCACTGAGCTGGCCTACCTGCAGCTCTAGTTCTTAGGATCTTTGTAAGACATAGGGATCAGCCCTCCCCATCCTCTACCTCTTATCATAGATTATCCCAGAAGATCCCCTCAGAACATATATGTACTTGTCCTGAACAGTGTCTCTTAACATGACACTGGCAAGATGAGGAGGACTGAGCGGTGACAAAGCCTTGGAGCCACCTGTGGATGACCTGTGACTGCACGGCCGAGCTTTGCTGAGCCGACCCCAGGCTCCCTCCCTGCTCCCCTCCCCTGGGTCTGTCTCTTGGCCACCCTAGATCCAAGAGCTGCCTCCACTTGACCTGGGTTCTGGGGTCACCTCAGAGACCCCCTCAGTGAGATAAAGGAGGTGCTGTGGGGGATCTAACACACGTGAGGGCAAATTTCAAGACTGTCCTGCACAGGAAGCCCTGTGAAAAGAAACAAACCAGCCCTACCTGTGTGTGGCACCTGAGTTTTTAGTCCTGACTCCCTGGTCTCATGGCTATGTTGAGATTGCAGATGTGTGGTTTATTATGCAGGTCAGGAGAAATCCATGACAGTTTATGAGGACAAAGAAGACAACTACCCTATGTACTTATCACACAATTAAGACACTCGCCTACTTTGGGAGGCTGAGGCAGGTGAATCACCTGAGATCAGGAGTTCAAGACCAGCTTGGCCAACATGATGAAACTCCATCTCTACTAAAAATACAAAAAATTAGCCAGGCATTGTGGCAGGTTCCTGTAATCCCAGCTACTTGGGAGGCTGAGGCAGGAGAATCGCTTGAACCCGGGAGGCAGAGGTTGCAGTGAGCCGAGACTGTGCCACTGCACTCCAGCCTGGGCAACAAGAGTGAAAGTCTGTCTCAAAAAAAAAAAAAAAGAAAAGAAAAGAAAAGAAGACACTGGCCTTTGATTTGTCAGTGCCCTGGAAGAATTCTGGAATGAGAGGGTCAAGGTTACTTAGAAGATGTTGGAGCTTAAGCATGAGGATCAGTGGAGAAAACACCTCATGGTGACCCAGAGAGATAAAGGTGGGATCAGTTGAGAGGGTGGGAGATGTGGATTTCTTAAGGTCATTTTGTTGGCTTCTTTCTCATTCCATAAGATTCAAATCGAAATACACGTATGACTTTCCTAATACATGCTTATGAGGCTTCCCCTTAAGTTTAATTATCTCTCTTGCCTTAATGAAAATAAAATAGAAAGAAAGAAATAAAATATACTTCTATGATTTCTTACAGATTGTGTATTTTTAGACTAGAGGAAATCATTACTTCTAAAGGAAAACTACTAGGATTGTTTGCATTTTAATCTGGGATCCTGCATGATGGCTACAGATACAGCTACTGTGCAAGATTTTAACCTGGAATTTCTGCCAATTCAGTAATAGAGGCAATAAAAATGGATACAAATATTATAAATATGGAATTCATTTATTTTAAAAGTTTTGAATGCTATGAATATCTATCAAGAATAAAATACATTGTACTAAAAATTTATTAGAATGAATTTTAAAATTGCCAAATTCGCAACTAATGAAATAAAATATGTTATGAAGAGTTCAAAATCCTTATTTTTTGATCTCAGTATACAAAAATAAACATTGAATTTATCTATTAGAAAATAACTAGGCCGGGCGCGGTGGCTCACGCCTGTAATCCCAGCACTTTGGGAGGCCGAGACGGGCGGATCACGAGGTCAGGAGATCGAGACCATCCTGGCTAACACGGTGAAACCCCGTTTCTACTAAAAAATACAAAAAATTAGCCGGGCGAGGTGGCGGCGCCTGTAGTCCCAGCTACTCGGGAGGCTGAGGCAGGAGAATGGCGGGAACCCGGGGGGCGGAGCTTGCAGTGAGCTGAGATCTGGCCACTGCACTGCAGCCTGGGCGACAGCGCGAGACTCCGTCTCAAAAAAAAAAAAAAAAAAAAAAAAAAAAAAAAAAAAAAAAGAAAATAACTAGCAAATTTAGTAAATGATATAAAAGAAAATATGAAAAAATGGTACAACAGGCCAGGTGCGGTGGCTCACGCCTGTGAATCCCAGCACTTTGGGAGGCTGAGGCGGGCAGATCACCTGAGGTCAGGAGTTTGAGACCAGCCTGTCCAACCTGGTGAAACCCCGTCTCTACTAAAAATACAAAAATTAGCTGGGTGTGATGGTTAGCGCCTGTAATCCCAGCTACTTGGGAGGCTGAGGCAGGAGAATCACTTGAACCTGGGAGGCAGAGTTTGCAGTGAGCTGAGATTATGCCACTGCACTCCAGCATGGGCAACACAGCAAGATTCTTCTCAAAAAAAAATTGGTAAAACATTTCCTTATCTGCAGACATCAAATAAAAAAAATTCAGGCCAGATGCAGTGGCTCACACCTGTAATCCCAATTACTTTGGGAGGTCTAGGTGGTAGGATCTCTTGATCCCAGGAGTTCAATACCACCCAGGGGAACATAGTGAGACCTAATCTCTAGTGAAAATTATTAAATTAAATTGAAATTTAACTAAAATTATTTAATTAAAAATAATTAAAATTAGCCAGGCATGGTGGCCTGTGCCTGTAGTCTCAGCTACTAAGGAGGCTGAGATTAGAGGATTGCTCAAGACTGGAAGGTCGAGGCTTCCTGCTGTGAGCTGGGATCCTGCCACTGCACCACAGCATGGGCAACAGAGTGAGACCCTGTCTCAAAAAACAAAACAAAACAAAAATTCAACAGCAAGTGGATTGGTGATGTAAACGCTTTGTTATTATTTTTATCATTGTTTGCTTGTGTAGGTTTTCCTCTGAGAAGGAGGACAGAGGGTGTTAGCGGAGGAGATAGCGCAGTCCCCTTAGATGTCAGAAACAGGGATCTATGGTAAATGGAAAATGCCAGTCACTTGTCACCATGCAGGGGCGGCTGTGCCCTCCCTGTGTCAGGCTCTGTGCCAGCAGTGATGGGCCCCATGTGCCTCTTTCAGGGTCCAGAATGCCATCTGTGCTACCCTCTGAACTCCCCAGGGCTGGGCATTGGTGCCTGTGTTGCTGATGAGGACTCAGCACTGTGTCTTCCCTGAGAGGGGCAGAGTCTGTAGAGGGTTCTAGTATCTGCTTGCTGTCTGACCCTCCCATGGGACAAACTCTGCATGTCACCCACCAGCCTCCTGTGTCTAAAACATAAACGTCAGACTGCAGCTGTCTTCTCAGGTGGAACAGAGATCACCAGGAGGAGAGCACACTTGTATAAACAGCTCCTCCTCTATCAGAGCAATGAAGATAAAAAGAGGCCTGAACCAGCAGCCTTCACTACAGGCAAGAGTAGCGTGTCCACTGTGACCTGGACAACTCTCTTCTTCATGCTCCACCATTATTGCACAGGTGAGGACAGAATTTGGGTGTCCAGGGTGAGCTCCTTAGCTTGTCAGCCCCTCTGGCTCAGGCCCCCAAGGGACTTCACCCTGGCCCTGGCCCTGCCCCAGCCCCCATGTGAGTCTGCGTCTGCAGTTCTCTCTCCCAGCCTGTACTGACTCAGCGCCCTCCCTCGCTGCATTGCCTGGAGCATCAGCCACACTCACCTGCACCCTGAGCAGTGGCTTCAGTGTTAGTGACTGCAATGTACTGCTTCCAGCAGAGGCCAGGGAGTCCTCCCAGGTTTCTCCTGAGATACTCCTCAAACTCTAGTAAGCAGCAGGGCTCTGGGGTCCCAGCTGCTTCTCTGCCTCCAGGGATGCCTCAGCCAATGCAGGGATTCTGCACATCCTTGGGCTGCAGCCTGAGGACAAGGCTTACTATTATTGTTGTAGCAGCTTGCAGGCTTACACAGTGCCCCAGACTCATGGGGAAGTGAGGCGCTAACCTACTCTCTTCTCCCCTTGCCTGGTGCAGTCACCCCACTAGTGGTTCTGACCAAGTCCAGCTCAGGGGGTGACTTAGGTTGTCAGATCTTTAAATAGCAACTGATTTTCCCAAATGGATCTGACAATGTGGTATCATTTTCTTCAGTTTAACTTTAGATCAGTTCACTTCTCGTTTCTTCTCACTCTGTTCATGTTTATTCAGGCAGAAATGTTTTGCTTAAAGCTAAAAATCTCCCAGTGGAGACTTGGAGGAGGCCCAAAGAGGCTGGTTCAGGCCATGCCCAGTTCAGGGTCCAGGGGTGATACAGAGATGCTTCTGCTCAGAGGGCGTCAGTCTGGGCTCTGGATACAGCACCAGCGTGCAGGAGAGAGCACTATTTTCTATACTAGCGATGAACCATCACTCATTTTAAAATAATCTTCCTGGAGGAACAGAAAACCATGGGGTGAGGCTGCTCTAAGAGTCACAGAAATAAACTCGGCTGGAGGGCAGAGAGGGGAGCCAGACGCCAGTGAACCCAGTCCTTAGTGCTGCTCATGACCTTGAGCCCCTGACCATGTAAGATTGCCAAGGTGTGGGCAAATCTAAGACATTTTAGGAGGGAAAATAATACAACCATCCTCATTTCTTCATGACTCAGTGAAGGCACCCGCCTTGGCTCTGTGAGTTTCCTGGAAGATGCTGGAAATGGGGGAGTATGTCATGTCGCCTAGCAGGTGTTGGGACTCAAACATGAAGATTAGTGATAAAAATAAATTAACAGAGGCAAAATAATAAAATTTAATGTTTATAATAAGTTAAGAATAATATAATACCTTTATAATAAAGATAGGATAAGTCATAAGGGTGGAAACAGTGGATTTATCTCAAGGCCTTTTTTTCTGTTTTTTTTTTTTTTGTTTGTTTGTTTGTTTGTTTTTTTGAGATGGAGTTTTACTCTGTCGCTCAGGCTGGAGTGCAGCAGTATGATCTTGGCTCACGGCAACCTCCACCTCCTGGGTTCAAGTGATTCTCCTACCTCAGCCTCCCAAGTAGCTGGGATTACAGGCACCCACCACCACACCTGGCTAATTTTTGTATTTTAATAGAGACGGGGTTTCACCCTGTTGGCCAGGCTGGTCTTGAACTCCTGACCTCAGATAGTCTGCCCACTTCAGCTTCCCAAAGTGTTGGGATTACAGGTGTGAGCCACTGCACCTGGTCACATCAAGGCCTTTTTATTAACCGTTTCCCGTTGCAATTTTTTCCTTTTTTTCTTTTTAGAATTGGGATCTCGCTTCATTGCTTAGGCTGGAGAGCCGTAGGGGGACGGGGTCACTGAAGCATTGACCTCAACTGCAAAATATTCAAATAGAAAAATATTTAATAAGCATTTCAATCAGTGCTCAAGAAACTTCCTATTAATTTCAGTCACTGTCTTCATAAAAATAAACATAAAATTAATGAAATAGATTATATTTCCCTAGTGTCTTAATGACATTGCATCTTTAACCTAGATGGGGTGCCCCACTCCTGGATCAGCCTCCTGGGTCAGCCCCACCCAGCCAGGCCCTGCACTCTGTCCCCTGCCTTATACCTTCATCTACACGCATGTGGGCCACTGGAAAGGAGGAGTCCAGTAGCCTTTTTTTTTTTTTTTTTCTGCAGTCATGCTCAAATGGGGGTAAGGAGGCATCCAGAACCATGAGCCATTTTAAAAAAATAAGGAATAGAAAAAAGCATTAGTCCTCAAGGTGAGATACTAGGACTGTTTCTATGTTAATTTAGAACCACCCATGATGGCTGCTGACGGAGCTATTAAGAGCAAATTTAACCTGGAATACTGTCAAATCACAGTAGAAATAACAAAAAGAATACGGAAATGGAGATTCATTTGTTTAATTTAAGAATGTCACATATTCTACCTAGAAGATAAGAGATTTTACTACAAATTCATTAGAAGTTTCCTTCATGGCATGGACCACTGATGTCCCTGCACCTAACCTCTGCCTTCTTGGGTGGTGTGATGTTACGGGGTTGGGGCAGCATCTGTGGCCAACACTCCTTGGGGTGGAAGAGGGGAGCAGAGGCGGAAGCCTGAGCCTGGGGACTTGGCTGGGCCAAGGATGACCTTACCAAGGCTTCCTGCTTGTCAGCCATCCTCACATGCAGGTGGTCTGGCAGTGACACTGTGAAACCCAGTCACTGGAGTTCCCCCTGCATGGCCCAGTGGTGACTGTGGTGGCCATTGGCATCTGGGACAGATAAAGCCATGTGAGCTGGCAGACTGTGGCCACCATTCCAATGATGGTTTCCACCCCTCACAGGTGGAAGGTGGCCAAAACCACCCAGTAGGAGTTCTAGCAGCAGTAGTACCATTAAGGGGAGCTCCTGGAGAAGAACTTCAAACAGCTGCTCTGTAGCTATAGTGAACTTATTGAACCACATCATGTTCACAGCAAAAATGTCAGCCATACTGTGGGAGTTGAGGTTCGCCTAGAGATGAGAGACTATGAGGAAGAGGTTCTCTCAGGGGCAGATGCTGTCATAGCTGCAGGAGGTGATGGTACAATGCTTCTGCTGTGAGTAAAGTCTTGGACAAACTTAAATAAGTTATGAGGCTAAACCCTGATCCAGAACTATCTGAGAGTCACTTATGTTGACATGTTCAATATACACATTCCTTCCCAGAAGCCTTACCAAAGGTATATAGTAGTGAGTTCAGTATGGAGACAGCAAATCAATTTATACCCTAAATGGATTGGAATAAACCCCAGTCCTGAGGGACTTTATGAACAGCAACTAAATTTGAATTAACAGAGTAGAGCACTTGACATAGAAGAATTCATGGCGAAAGAACTGAGGCTTCAGGACTCTGGCATTTGCCAATGAGAGCACTACCTGAAGTCTTATTGGGAAACATCCATCCAGAATGTCCTATACTGGGACTGTGGCAATGGAAAACTTAAGAAATAGACCCACTCTAAAGGATTGGCTTCCCACTATCAGATTTCAGCTTATGATGATCCATGGAAAAAATAGAAGAGTTGAGGGCTCAATTTGTAAACTGGAACAGGAACAAAGGCTGTCCATTCAATATTAACAGGGTTGAAGGTCTGACTTTGGAGCATGTTCAAAATATTCCAAAATGACAAGGACATTGGAGTCTTGCATTGAACTGAGAATTGATAGAAAAAATAGCAAATAAATATAACAAATCACTGCTCTACAGTCCAAAAAACCAAAAATACTTTCCTGTATTCAAGAACCAAAAGAGTTTTCTCAAGCACCTATGAGCATTGTTTCGCCTGAGAGATTTGTGTTTATTCTCATTGTTGGGACACCTGTATGGTGAATGGGGGAACGTCTTTTGAGCCAAATGTTGGAGCCATTGCTTCAGTGATGATTAATAAAGATGATCTTGGAACTATGCTTCCAGAACAGTAACGATGTCTTCAGATGGCAAATTTTGATTAGTGGAAAAAAAGTTTTACTGCAGAAACAGACTACCAGTGCCAGGTGTGATGGCTCACGCCTATAATCTGAGCACTTTGGGAGGCCAAGGTGGGAGGATAGCTTGAGCCCAGGAGTTTGAGACCAACCTGGGGAACATGGTGAGACCTCATCTTAACCAGGTATGGTGGTATGTGCCTGTGGTCCCAGCTACTTGGGAAGCTGAGATGTGAGGATCAGTTGAGTTCAGGGAGTTGAGACCTTGGTAAGCCAAAGTCATACCATTAAACTCCCACCTGGGTGACAGAGTAAAACTTTGCCTCAAATAAAATAAAATAAAATAAAATAAAATAAAATAAAAACAGATCAGTCATTTACTACATTTTTTGGTTATCATTGAGACAGGTTGCTTCTGGGCTCGAAGGTGACAGGGAAAGTGAGATTTACATTATCCTTCCGTGGGAACCTGACAAAAAAAAAAAGATGTTCACTGTATAAGAAAATTAATGGACTCAACTGATTAAAATCGATACCTGTAGCTGGGTGCGGTGGCTCCCAGCACTTTGGGAGGCCGAGGTGGGTGGATCACGAGGTTAGGAGATCAAGACCTTCCTGGCTAACATGGTGAATCCTCATCTCTGCTAAAAATACAAAAAATTAGCAGGGCGTGGTGGCATGTGCTTGTGATCTCAGCTACTCAGGAGGCTGAGGCAGGAGAATCGCTTGAACCTGGGAGGCAGAGGGCCAAGATTATGCTATTGCACTCCAATCTGGCCACAGAGTGAGACTCTGTCTCAAAAAAAAAAGTAAAAATTGATACTTGTGAAATTTCTATATTGTATAGAATTGGTAACTGAAAGTGCTGATACATTTTTAATTTAGAGAGGCAGTCTTAAATAAATGATGAATTGTTTAGGACTTCAAATTTAACTGTAAAAATGCTTTTTCCTTCCCTTTACTCCTAACTTTGTGGAATTGTCAGACAAAACACATCATTTCATTAGTGCATTTTTTTTAGTACCTAAAAATGGAGATTTAGAAATATGTTGATGATGATGGAGAATGTTGTAAATCTTGATATTGCCCTAATTTAAATAGGTACTTTTTATTTTTATTTCCTCCCCCCCCGAGATGGAGTCTTGCTCTGTTGCCCAGGCTGGAGTGCAGTGGCATGATCTCGGCTCACTGCAAGCTCTGCCTCCTGGGTTCACATGATTCTCCTGCCTCAGCCTCTAGAGTAGCTGGGACTACAGGCGCCCGCCACCATGCCTGGTTAATTTTTCTTTTCTTTTTTTTTTTTTTTGTATTTTTAGTAGAGACGGGGTTTCACCGTGTTAGCCAGCGTGGTCTCGATCTCACGACCTCATGATCTGCCCACCTCGGCCTCCCAAAGTGCTGGGAGTACAGGTGTGAGCCACCGCGCCCAGCTGAAATAGGTAAGTTTTATATGTGCTAAGAAGTCTCTAATTTAAGAACACAATAATGTTTTATGCCTTTTTTCATTTCAAAATGTTAATCATTTAAAAATTATAGATGAATGTTTTCATTAGACTTTAGTTCTGGTTAATTTCAACAATGCTATGTGAAATACATATATCTGAAAACAATCAATGCTGTTCCAAATGTATTAATTATGTAATAACTGTTTTAAGTCAGACAATTTTTAAAAATGACTTGAATCTAATAGGTTTCTTCTATTTCTAAAACTCTCTAACATAGATTCAAGGATAAAAATTATAAATTGATTAGACATTTTATATTATGAGTTCAGTAACATTGTTAAAAAGTATATTCATCTAAGGTTAGGAGTATTGTCAGAAAGAGAATGCGTTCTGTAGTAAATTTGTGAAACAATAGTTTTGGAATTGCCTTACTTAGCATTCCGGTGGTTTAAAATTAGTTTATATTGTAAATATCGCTTACTAGGCTTGTAGAACAAAGTGTCACTATTTTTCTTTTTTTCCCATAATGCAAATTTATTTATTTTTGGAGGAAATTACTTTTGTTGCACTCTTCACCTACTTACGATAAGTAATCCTAGAATGTTTGCAAAAAGCTCCTTTTGTTGTGTAATGAAACAGTTGCTATTCTGGTTCCATTTATTTAAGGTCACTTTTTTTTGACTTGCTGGAGAAAATATTTATTCAATTATTGACAAATATTTATTGAATACCTGCTCTGTGCCATGTATTCCTGTGTCAGGTGTTGGCTATATGTTGGTGAATAAAACAGACTTTCTCCTTATAGAAATTGTGTCTAGTGAGCACAGGAGTAAATTCTGTGAGCGTTATGATGGAGAGTCAAACTGAGCACTTTTAGATTTGCCAACATGTAACATGTTGTTCTTACCAATTTCTTTTATTAAAATAAATGTTAGTGTACAAAGGTAATCTAGGTTTTAATGTATATTCATAAATATCTATTTTTATGAGTTAAGAGTATCTGCACAGACACAGCAAATAATTTATAGTAGGCATCAGATATAAATAGTATAAAAGTAAATGAAATGTTTTCCAGAGCTTGATCTAGTTTCTGATTTGATATTTTAATAACATAGGTAAAATATCACTTTATAAAGAAGAATTGTTCCACACTACAGAAACTTCCCTAACAGCTTTAAAATAACTTCTTGAAAAAATACCAACACCATCTTTAATCTGAAGGAAATCTGATTGTCCAAATACATCTGTTAAGATGTAACATATGAATAGGTAACACTGTGTAAGATTACTTATAAGACATATTTTAAAGATTTTAAAAATACTTAATGTGCTCACTTTGTGCTATACCTTCTAAAATTTCTGCTGTGTGGTGTTTGACTTACTTGTAAGAAATGAGAGGTGGCAGGGCGCAGGTGCAGACTGTGGTTGGGTGGGTCAGTTGACCCCAGGGTCCTTTGAACTGATTTAGGCTACTCACCTTGGTCTCAGAATCACCACTGTCGTGGCCAGTCACTTGCAAGGGATCCAGCAGCTAATGCAGGTTGAGAAGCAGGCCGTTAAGAAGGTGTCAGAGGCCTGCAGCCAAAAGAACCAGAGGCTGAAGCAGGCCAAAGTGGCAGTTCGGGCTGAAATTGAATAGTGCCACCTGCAGAGGGAGAAGGAGTTCAAGGCCAAGGAAGCTGTGGCACTGGGATCCCAAGGTAGCTGCAGCACAGAAGTGGAGGAGACCCAGGATAAAACGACCATCCTCCAGACCTACTTTCAGCAGAACAGGGAAGAGGGCATGGATAACTTCTTGGCCTTTGTCTGCGACAACCAGCCAGAAATCCATGAAAACTACGGCATAAATAGATAGGAGGAGAAACGCCTGTTCTGTGGACTGGCATTTTAGCTGCCCTCATGGAATAAGAAACTTTAGCAAAGCCCTAGTTATATTCTAACAAGAAGGCATTTAATTATTTCTGTATGTTGTATAGTTGGTCCCTTCACTTTATGGAGAGCAGCAAATCCAGTTTCTTGTGCAGACATAGAACTAAATGTGTCATCCTTTTACTTCATGTTTCTTAGGAATTTAATGGTTATGTGCTGTCTGTTTTCTTATGCCTTTTGGCTCAAGTAACATATAGCAATGTTGAGTTTTTCTTTTTTAGATCTAGTAAAGCAACAACAAAAAAACAATCTTTGAAGAAAGGAAGGCATTAAATAGTTTTCCTCTAATGCTTTCTTGAAGGTCAATGAAAAAGTGGTAAATAGTTATTTGTAACCTGTGTGAAGCAGCAGCCAGCCCTAAGGAGTCCATTCCTTCCAAAGCTTAGAACAGTGACTACTGCTGTAATTGCCTGGGCTGCTGTAAGTTTCTCTTAATCAAAATTGCTTTTTGATAGAATTCATGTTATTACTTGTTGTACTAAAGATAATTTGAAAGTAAAGACTCTTTGTTGCGCAAGAAAGGAAGAAATGAGAGGCAAAGAATGTTAAAATAGAAAAAATGTTTTTATGAGAGAGTCAACCTTTTAATGGCAACTGTATGTCAATTAAATTAAACCATCACTTAAAATATTCATTAGAATGAATAATAAAATAACCCAGTTCATAATTAATAAAATACAATATATATATATTTAAAATTCATATTAGAATTTCTGTCAGTGTTTGAACATTAATATTTATAGTTTGTACATTTTCACCTTCCAAGGTTTAAAATGAGAACCACACTACATCACAAAAGGTAACTAATAAACATTTCACAATTGTGTGAATATCCACTCACTCTCACTCTCTTACCACTGTTAATTTTTTCCTCGCTATAATTTACAATGAAGTGTGCCCCACTCATATCTCAGCAAAGTTTCAGACATTATGGATTCATCACATGTATATTCTTTGAAAATATTCTTCTGTCAAAAGACTTGATAACCATTATGTACATTACAAAAACAAATTTTACATAAATTATATGGCATACTTTTATCTTTGTAATTGAAATGACACAAACTAATTTACACCAAAATTGGCAATAAGACCCAGTTTGAATGTTTATTTCCTTTAAACTCCTTACCCTTTTTCTACCATGAGTCCTTAATGTAAATGTTATATACTCCAAACTATTTAACATTAGTAAGCACCCTATACAAGTAAGAATTCTGTTCAAAAGTAAAACATAGCTGTAGTAATGTGTTTCGGGAAGTCAGGGATCCCGAATGGAGGGACTGGCTGAAGCCACGGCAGAGGAATGTAAATTGTGAAGATTTCATGGACATTTATTAGTTCCCCAAATTAATACTTATAATTTCTTGTACCTCTCTTTAGTGCAGTCTCTGAACATAAATTGTGAAGATTTCATGGACACTTATCACTTCCCCAATCAATACCCTTGTGATTTTCTATGCCTGTCTTTAATCTCTTAATCACATCATCTTCTTTGTAAGCTGAGGAGGATATATGTCGCCTCAGGACCCTGTGATGATTGTGTTAACTGCACAAATTGTTTGTAGAGCATGTGTGTTTGAACAATATGAAATCTGGGCATCTTGAAAAAAGAACAGGATAACAGCGATGTTCAGGGAACAAGGGAGATAGCCTTGGAGTCTGACCGCTGGTGAGCCGGATGGAACAGAGCCATATTTTTTTTTCTTTCAAAGGCAAATAGGAGAAATATCACTGAATTCTTTCTCTCAGCAAGGAATATCCCTGAGAAAGAGGGATGCACCCTGAGGGTAGGTCTATAGACGGCCCCCTTAAGGTAGTCTCCTGTAGCGCTCCCAGGCTTATTAGGACAAGAAAATTCCCGCCTGATAAATTTTGGTCAGACAGGTTGTCTGCTCTCAAACTCTGTCTCCTGATAAGA
Organism: Theropithecus gelada; assembly: GCF_003255815.1. Taxonomy (NCBI): domain Eukaryota; kingdom Metazoa; phylum Chordata; class Mammalia; order Primates; family Cercopithecidae; genus Theropithecus; species Theropithecus gelada. The sequence goes on along the minus strand of NC_037676.1, from coordinate 49,236,658 downwards.
TGTTATCAATGACAATGCACACCCGAAGCTTCATTAGCAATTTTAATTTTGCCCCATCCGGTGGTCCTGTGATCTCGCCCTGCCTCCATTTGCTTTGTGATATTTTATTACCTTGTGAAGTATGTGATCTCTGTGACCCACACCCTATTCGTGCACTCCCTCCCCTTTCGAAAATCGTTAATAAAAACTTGCTGGTTTTACGGCTGGGGGAGCATCATGGAACCTGCTGACATATGATGTCTCCCCTGGACACCCAGCTTTAAATTTCTCTCTCTTGTGCTCTTTCCCTTTATTTCTCAAACCAGCTGAGATGCCTAGGAAATAGAAAAGAACCTATGATAAATATTAGGGGTAGGGTTCCCCCAATAGTAATGTTTCCAATAGAAATAAAATTCCTGCATTTCTGTGGTTATAAATTGGTATGACAAATACTGTAGAGGAAAACATTCTTATGATACAAAATTTAAAGTATCAGAAAGAATTTTTTAAATTAAAACATCCACATGAACAAATAAGACATTCAAAATGAAACTACTGAAAGAGAGAGAGAGAGAAATTCTGTTTTTTTGTTTTTTGTTTTTTTTTGAGACGGAGTCTTGCTCTGTCACCCAGGGTGGAGTGCAGTGGCCGGATCTCAGCTCACTGCAAGCTCTTCCTCTTGGGTTCACGCCATTCTCCTGCCTCAGCCTCCCGAGTAGCTGGGACTACAGGCACCCGCCACTTCGCCTGGCTAGTTTTTTGTATTTTTTAGTAGAGACGGGGTTTCACCGTATTAGCCAGGATGGTCTCGATCTCCTGACCTCATGATCCGCCCGTCTCGGCCTCCCAAAGTGCTGGGATTACAGGCTTGAGCCACCGCGCCCGGCCTGAGAGAGAGAAATTCTAATTACCTGCCAGCCCCCAAGTTCTCCTTTTGCCAATGTGACTATTGGAGAAAGTTCTACACTGTGCAGAAATCAGGGGACCACACAGGCTCTGGCACAATACAAGCTGGGCTCAGAAAAGGAGTGAGGGCATGCCAGGATCCAGAAGGAAATTGACTTCAGAATTTTGCATCCTCTCTCCTTGACACAAGATATAAGTTTTCTGAGCAGAGCCGGGTGTTAAGTAGGCAGACAATGTGGGTGACAGAGAGGCATCAAGATAGCTACAGGGGGGCTGCCAGTGTCCCCGGCAGAGTCACACACACAGCCAGCAGCCACAAGTGGCTTCCAGTCAATATTTTAGAGTTTCATGGTGAGTATCAGGGTCTGAGGTCACTACGCTGCAGGTATCCCTGGGGGCCCATTGCCCTTGCATTAAGATTTCCCACATAATTTAAGAGGGAGTAACAGGAGCTGCCAGTGGTGAGCGCCTCATAGTAGCTTAGGCTTCTGTCCTGCAGGGACCCCGCCCTTTCCTCTGACTTCTTGTCTGTAACAAGATGCTTGTGTTGATTTGGAATGGGAGCCAGACACTGGGTGCTTCCCTGACATTTGCTGGTCTCTGGCTAAGAGGTTGAGGGAGCCCACACCTTAAAGCAAAAGAAGAGCAGTACAGAAGCAACTTTTTAAAAAATATGCCCAGTTGAGAGATCTGCCTCCGCCTACATCCTTCAGTGGGGTGTATGCCATCCTCCTGCTTTTCCATGTCACACTGAAAAAGTGCTATTAATGGAGAGGATGGAGACAATGATGATTTATTTAGGAAGTGTGCATCCCAACACTGACACACTGAGGAGAATCCTTCTGGAGCTTGTATCTCACAGAATGCCTGCCTCTGCATCACAATGCAAACTCACCATTTACTTTCAAAGAAAATGGAAACAGATCCAGAAAGCCCCAATGAGCTGTTCCATTTAAGAAGAGAGGGAGTTTAAATCACAGTAACTCAAAACTTCATTTCTGGGTTTATTGTGGGCCCAGGAATAACAGAACAGGTTTTTCTACCTGTACCAGGGCCACGGTCTCCAAAAGATTTGCAATCCACTCTTAAATTTTGGGGTGCTGGGGGACAGGTCATGTGTGTATTGGTTGTGAGAGGGGCACAATACTGCATGCTTTTTAGAGTATACTCTCATGGCCCATCCAAGGCTTACCACTAGGCATGTTACCCAATTCTTTAACATCCACGATGATGAACAGATGTTAGCTCTACACTCTGAGGTTTCAATGTCCATCATGATGATCCGTGAGAAGGAACTTATTTCCTCTGCAGCACAAGTTGAGGTGTCTGGATGACAACCAATGATATTAAGAGATGCTGTGGACATGATGCCAGTCTGGCCTTTCCTGGGCCCATTGAAAGGATTAGGCAGATGTTTAGGGCCAGCCCTCACCCAGCACAAAGCCACAAAAGATCCTTATGCTTCTTCTGGCCTGACTAGGTCAGAGCCTACTAAGGGTTACAGACATTGAGGAGAAGCAAAACAAGCAATAAAAACAAATCACAGTACAGTACACTGAGAAATCACACATGTGTTCATATGCACAGCCACTCGAGAATCGCAAACACCTACACTGAGAGAAGACACCGGGATTAACGTGCTTTGCTCATATCTGTTCATCAAACCAAAAACGTTATCGTGCATAACATAATTGGAAATTAGGCCGGGCGTGCGGTGGCTCAACGCCTGTAATCCCAGCACTTTGGGAGGCCGAGGTGGGCGGATCACAAGGTCAGGAGATGGAGACCATCCTGGCTAACACGGTGAAACCCCGACTCTACTAAAAATACAAAAAAATTAGCCGGTCATGGCAGCTTGCGCCTGTAGTCCCAGCTAAGTAGGAGGCTGAGGCAGGAGAATGGAGTGAACCCGGGAAGGAGAGCTTGCAGTGAGCCGAGGTCGCGCCACTGCACTCCAGCCTGGGACACAGAGCGAGACTCCGTCTCAAAATAAATAAATAAATAAATAAAAATAAAGTTAACAGTAACATTTCAGGTCAGGGGCTGGGGGAGGGATAGCATTGGGAGAAATACCTAATGTAAAGGACGAGTGGATGGGTGCGGCAAACCAACATGGTACATGTATACCTATGTAACAAACCTGCACGTTGTGCACATGTACCCTAGAACTTAAAGTATAATAATAATACAAAAAAAAAAAGAAAAAAAGAAAAAAAACCTGTAACATTTCATACTACCACAGGGTTGTGATATGCAAATTTAAAATATTTAAACAGAAAGCTTTACAAAATAATCCTATTACATAAGCATTATTCACATAGAATTATACAAGTAAATTACACAATATATACATTTTTTATTTTATTATTTTCTTTTTTGAGAGGGAGTCTTGCTCTGTCACCCAGGATGGAGTGCAGTGGCGCAATCTTGGCTCACTGCAATCTCCGCCTCCCGGGTTCACGCCATTCTCCTGCCTCAGCCTCCCGAGCAGCTGCGATTACAGGCGCCCGGCTAATTTTTTGAAATTATACAATATTTAAGCAGCAGCAACATATGCTGAAATTTAAATCAAAGTGAAGCTTGGTTGTGGCACAGAGATCAATGCACAAATAAGGAGAGGCCCCACTGCAGCCTCCATACTCTGGGGCAGGAGTGGAGAAGCCCCAGATCATACTGCTTTACATCCTTCCTTCCTATATTACACATATATTACACCTCTTAAATATTTGTGGAAATGTTTAACAAAATAATACAATCAGTTACAGCAACAATGTACTGCTATACTGGCTCAAGGTATCTTTACGGTAACTACAAGCAGCTCTCTCCAAGCAGTTCTGGAAAGATGTGAGGGCAGGGGTTTCCAATCTTTGACCTCTTTACTTTAGATTTTTTTTTTTTTTTGAGATGGAGTTTCGCTTTTGTTGCCCAGACTGGAGTGCAATGGCACAATCTCAGCTCACTGCAACCTCCCCCTCCCAGGTTCAAGCGATTCTCCTGCCTCAGCCTCCCGAGTAGCTGGGATTAGAGGCGCTCGCCATCGTGCTTGGCTAACTTGGTATTTTTAGTAGAGACGGGGTTTCACCATTTTGCCCAGGCTGGTCTCGAACTCCTGACGTCAGGCGAACCACCTGCCTCGGCCTCCAAAGGAGCTGGGATTACAGATATGAGCCACCGCGCCCGCCCTGCTTTACATTTTAATCACCCTCAGTTGGAGCTGCTTCCCTGGGGCCTCTCCTCACACTCCACATCCTGCAGCTGTATGACTTCTATCTTCAAATCCATCCTCTCACCCTGGACCTGGAAAGGCACGTGAGGACCCACGAACAACCCGTGGTCAGTCCCAGAGTAGCCCTCTTGGCCTGTGCAGAGCCCCGCTTAGGGGTCCTGCGTGGGCCCGGGGACAGGCGGAGGGTGCACAGTGACAGTCACAGAAGCGGATGCCATCACAGTGGTGATGGAGGACGCTGCAGGCCTCAGGCGGCTTGGCTCTGGTCGAGGTTGACAGACTGCTGCTGCGGCAGCCGCGTCCGGGGTCAGACCCTGCGCCTTCCACTGCCACATTGCGCGGGTCCCAAGGTCTCTGAGCGAGGGCGAGAGCCGGCACCCAGCAAGCCTGTCCTGAGCTTTCCCTGAGACTCCAGCTTTCCCTACCCGACCTCCGCCCCGCGCCGCGGCCCCTCAGCGCAGAAAGAGCCAGCACATCCCTGCGGTCCCGCAGGCGGCGTGGGCTCCCTCGGCCCCTCCCGGTCTAGGGCACCCGCGGAGCCGCCGCCGCGGGGTACGAGGGGGCCCGGCGGGTCCCTGTGCTGCCGCTGCTCCTGAGGTGGCAGCTCCCAGCGGTGGTGGCTCCAGGAGATGGAGGTTCCCGGCGGTGATGGCTCCCGGCGGCCGTAGCGGCTCCTGGAGGTGGCGGCTCCCAGGAGATGGAGGCTTCCGGCGGTGGCGGCTCCAGGCTGTGGCAGCTCCCAGCGGTGGCGGGTCCTGGAAATGGAGGCTCCCGGCAGTGGCGGCTTCCGGGGGTGGCGACTCCCAGAGCTGCTGCTGGGTCCGCTGGGTTTGGGCTGCTGGGTCCGGGGTGCTGTGTGGCCCGGCCTCCGCTTTCCTGTGCTCCTCCACAACCCACGGAACCATCCGGTCTCCGAGCGGCGCTGCTCTGGCTCCTGGACCCTGGGACTCTGCTCTGTGTGTGCAGCGGGCAGCGGGCAGCGGGCAGCGGCTGCAGCGGCTCCATGATTGAGTAGATGAGACGGAAGAAGAAAAAAAGAACTCCCTCCATTTGGAGAAAGAAGGAGGAGGAGGGGAAGGGGAGACAGCAAGCGAAAGAGGAAAAGGCTGTATTTTTTTTTAATGTAATTCTTTAAAACTTCAGAATGTTTGTTATTCTACTTTCATTAAAATGATGAACTTCCAATGTATCTAAAAGAAAACAACCACAAAACTCAGCAAATAATACAGGAGGTAATTTGAACAAATGGTGAAGTTATTTTCTAACCTGAGGAAAGTAATAAAAATTTTAACGACGGGTAGATAGGTTCTACCGGCCCATTTCATTATTTTATTATTGTGTGTTTTTATGTGTTTTCCCTTGACATGGTGCGCAGGTGGGTGTCAGCAGACGAGACAGCACAGGACCCTCAGATGCCAGAAGCAGGGATTGGTAAATGTGAAACACCAGTCACTGTCACCATGCAGGGGTGGCTGTGCCCTCCCTGTGTCAGGCTCTGTGCTGGCAGCAGTGGCCCTGGTGCCCTTTTAGGGTCCTGCCCGCACTCTGCACTCCACTCAGTCAGCCCCATCTTCTAGAACTGAGGGTCACCTCCTTCTGCACTGGAGCAAGCAGCAGAGTCCTGTGGACACTGTGGCCTGGGCCGCCAGCTCCTAGGAGAAGCCCCATACAGTGAGGCCTGCTGTTTCCCACAGCGTGCAGGGGTCTCTGTGGGAGCTCTTGTTCTGGGTCTGGCCTGGCGGCCTCCCTTACTACTCTGGGCTACTCTCTGAGGCTGAGGGTGAGCACTCCCATTCAGGAGATGGACAGAGCCCAGTGCAGCCCAGGGTCCCTACCCCCCAGGGAAATGAGGCCCAAGCTTCCTGTCTGATCCCCTCTAGGACCCCTAGACCCACTCTCCCCTCTTGTCACTAAGGCCAGAATAACAGAAAACTTCTGCAAGCACTTCTCCTTCCTGGAGCAAGGATCTGAGACCTTCGCTGAATTGGTAGCCTTTATTCCTCCAATATTTATGCTTAACTATTAAGATAAATCATCTCAGCCCGGTCATTGCCACACAGGCAGGAAGCTCAGGTGGAAAATACTCTGGTCATCCCATGTGTCTGGGCATGTGACCTTGATGTGTGTTTGTGTCCGTGTCTCAGGGTAAGTTGTGGGTTAGGGGAGTAGTCAGCATGTGACCCAGGGAAAAGGTGCTGAGGTTTGTGGAGTCAAAGAGGAAACTCATGTACATTAGTGCTCTTTATCTATACCCAAAGCAGCCTGTGAAGTCTGCAGGTTCTGAGACCGTCTTCAAGTGGATCAGTAACATTCCCCAGGATGGACGACTGGGACACCACAAAGGAAAAGACAGGAGGAACTTGCAGACTTTAGCACAGGCCACACAGTGAAAGTACACCTGCCCATGCCCCAGGATGCTGAAAGCACTATGAGTGTCGTTCAGTGTCCTCAGGGCTGAGTGGAAAGAGCACAGACCACCTTTGCTCTGCTGGCATCACAACAATCAGCACAGAAGGCTTCCATGACCAAATGTGTGGGGATTTTTCCTTCCCACAAAGCAAGCCATCAATTTTATAGAGGACCTCACCTGGGTGTCCTCTAACTCAACTCAGTTCTGATACTATCTATATGAAGATGGGGTCAGATCTTACAGCTTGAGGGCTCTTTCACCAAGACTGTGCCCCACTTCTTATGCCAATCACAAGTACAGTTTGCTTCATCTGTGCTTCTGACCAAAGACCTATAAATTGAAGATCCCGCAACCCCTCCTTGGCTTCAATTAATTTGCTAGAACGGCTTGTGGAACTCAGGAGAATACTTACTTAAATTCACAGGTTTATTATAAAGGATATAACCAAGGACACAGATGAAACGGTGTGTAGGGCGAGGTATGGGAAGAGGTGCACCACCATCCAGTAACCTTCATGTGTTCAGAAGCTCTCCCAATCCAACACCCTTTGAGTTTTTATGGAGGCCTCATCACACAAGCTTGATGGAGTAAACTACTGGCCACTGGTGATTAACCTGCAGCCTCTCTTCCCTCCATGGAGGTTGGGAGACAAGGCTGAAAGTCCCAATCCTCTAACCCTGCCTTGGTCTTTCTGGTGACCAGCCCCTGTCCAGAAGCTACCTAGGGACTGCCCGCCATCAGTCATTTTGGTGGCATACAAAAAGGCATCACTTTGGTGATTCTAAATGTTTTAGGAGTTGTGTGACGGGAAATGGGGTCAAAGACCAAATTCATAATTTATAATATCACAGGGATGGAAAAGGAACAGGAGACTGAGAATTTCTAGGCCACACTAATCCCTGTTACGACAGATGTGGAATCCCAGTCCACAGGAGGCAGGAGGCTGAGAGGTGAGACAAAACCTGTGAAAATCAGAGATGGGGGCAGGTCTCAGTTTCTTGTGACTGAAGTGATAGAACTCTGCCAGGCTGTCACTTGGATTGACAAACTAAATAAAAATACACGCCCTTAAAACAAAGAACACATCTGAGTATACATCCAAAAGAATGGAAATTAGGATCTTGCAGAAATAGTGACACACTCTTATTCAATGCAGTATTAATCACAGTTTCAAAGACAAGGAGACACCGTAAGGTCCACTGATCAATGAATGTTTACAGAAAATGTGGTGTATAGATGCAATGGGATACTATTCAAATTCACAGAGAATTAAATCTTGCCATATACTACAACCTGGATAACATGGGAGGACATTATGCTGAGTGAAATAAGTCAATCACAGGAGGAGAAATGCTGCCTGGCTCCATTTGTGTGAGGTCTCTATCATAGTCAGCCTAACAGCAGTGGAGTAGAATGCCAGGGGCAGGGGGAGAAGGAAATGGGGAGCTGCTGTTCAAGGGCTATGAAGCTTCAGTTATACAAGATAAGTAAGTTCTAGAGATGTGCTGTGCAACACTGTGCTTGCAGTTTACAATGCTGTATAATGTACTTAAAATTTTGTTAAGAGGGTAGATCTCATGTTAAGAGATCTCATGTTAAGTGTTCTTATTAAAATGGAAAAAAAAAAGGCCAGGCGCAGTGGCTCACGCCTGTAATCCCAGCACTTTTGAGAGGCCGTGGCAGTGGATCACGAGGCCAAGAGATCGAGACCATCCTGGCCAACATGGTGAAACCCCATCTCTACTAAAAATACAAAAAGTTAGCTGGGCGTGGTGGCGGGCGCCTGTAGTCCCAGCTACTCAGGAGGCTGAGGCAGGAGAATAATTTGAACTGGGAGGCGGAGGTTACAGTGAGCCAAGATTGTGCCACTGCACTCCAGCCTGGCGACAGAGCGAGACTCTGACTCAAAAAAAAAGAAAAAAAAAAAAGGAAAAAAAGGAAAAAAAAAAAAACCTTAAAAATAACAGGATGGAAAAAACATACCATGAAACCACTTACAGAAAGTTGCTGTGGCTATATTAGTGGTACTAGGAAGTGCAGAAATCTTCAGCCCTTTGTTTGTATTGGGAAAAAGATTTCAGCCAAGAGACAAGTTAACCAAAAAAATAGGGAATTTATTGAAGGAAGATAGGGAGCAGAAAGTCTATGTGGCAGGATAGTACTTTGAAAGGTGCAGTTAATGAATGCATACTGCTTTTTCTCGATACTGGGGCAGGCAAAGAAAGACCCTTTCCTGCATCTGTATTGTGAGTAGCTCATTTTCCACCCTGTAGAGCCATGAAGGTCAGGGCCATTTGCGAGCACAGAACCTACATTTTCTTTGTATGGTGATTCCACATGCACATATGAGTCACTGCTGGTCACTGAGTGAGGCAGCATCCTTACTCTCAGTGACCTTGTTAGTAAGCTTTCCTGGGATTTCACAGTCAGTAATAGGTGCACGTGTAGGCATATGGATGTATGTATGTGTATGTGTGTGTGTGTATATATATATATAGAGAGAGAGAGAGAGAGAGAGCGCACATGAGTGCTGCGGGAGGGGAGGAGGCTTCACAGAGGTCTTGAAGCATAAGTACTAGTTTGGCAGGAGATGGGATAAAGAACATTCTAGACAGATGGAAAAGGAGGAACAAAGGCATGGAATGGGACTAGACAGTTTGGAGAGGGCAGAAGGGAAATGGCTGGAGGGGTCATGAAAAGCCTGGAATGCCACTCTCCAGAGACTGAGTTCCACCTTGCAGTACAGAGGATGACCTGTGGGTTTTATTTCGTAGTCGTCTTCATTTCATTGATAGTGTGCTAATTTCAGAGCATGTGTTAAGAAGGATTCTGAGGTGGGGCCCGGCGCGGTGGCTCACGCCTGTAATCCCAGCAGTTTGGGACCGAGGCGGGTGGATGACGAGGTCAGGAGATCGAAATTCATCCTGGCTAACATGGTGAAACCTCATCTCTATTAAAAAAAAAAAAAAAAAAAATTAGCCGGGCATGGTGGCGGGCGCCTGTAGTCCCAGTTACTTGGGAGACTGAGGAAGGAGAATGGCATGAACCAGGGAGGCAGAGCTTGCAGTGAGCTGAGATCGCGCCACTGCACTCCATCCTGGGCAACAAAGCGAGACTCCATCTCAAAGGAAAAAAAAAAAAAAAAAAAAAAAAAAGAAGGATTCTGAGATGGCATCAGGGCAAAAAGTGACAGGATCAGTTAGCAATGTCACCTGTACTGCAGAGGTGGAGCAGGGTAGCCTGGGCACTGGAGATTTGCCACCCCTGCTGTAGGACAGTGAGAGCCACTGAAGGATGGGAGAGTGTTGGGGTGGAGGAGCAGGGGCTCGGTACGTGTGTTGTAGAGGATCAACTGGAAGCTCTGGGAGCACGAATCATAGGGAGGCAAGGCTAAGGTCACGTTGCCAATGAGCCAGCACTGAGTTAAAAAATATCTGAGGAACAAATGAACCGCTAAGTGTCTGCAAGGCAAAGAGTGGACATTTGCCATGTGGAACACAAACACCAGTATATTTTATGTGCATAAATGTGAAAAGGAAGAGACAGAAGGACCAACGGAGACATAGAGCAGACAATGGGTGCACAAACCGGACGTCTGTCCTTCTCAAGAGCTGCCCAGTTGGGAGTCAGCCCCACCCACCTCAAGGCCCTTTAGCAGAGGAGGGTACTGCAGCTCCTCCAGGTCTAGGGTGGCTTCAGGGTGGAAGGCACTCTCCCTGCCATAGCTCCTCTAAGGGCTGGGCCTCTCACCTGTCTCAATCCCAGGGTGATGCCTGCACAGCCCAGAGCTTCCTAAATGCAGGCTCCCAGGAACTGACCCACTTAGCAGCTGCCTCCCCAGGGGACCCATGCAGAGCAAGGGACCAGGACAAAAGGGCTTCATGGGCACTCCCTAGGTACTATTGCTCTGAATAAGCATAGGCTATTGGAAGTCACTGGCATCAAAAGGGAGACAGGGCACATGGGACAGAATGCCTAGTAGGCATCAGAAATGGTTCAACCACGCAGGGCAGCACATTGCAATCTGTAACTCAGAGATGCTGCCATGTCCAGTGGAGAGAGGCCTGGTAAACCAGAGGTTCATGAACAGCCAGTGGACACTCCCCACCAGCACCCCTACTTCTTGGCAGGGCTAGGATTACTCCAAACTTTGAGTCCCTGGGCACTAAGGGATCGGGGCCCTGATACTCAAAAAAGCAAGTTGAAGTCTAGGCTATCCCTAGTGAGATCTGAATCTGCAGATCTTGTGGTCAGGCCAGGGGTTGCTGACTCCCTTTGCTGGAGGCTTGGTGCCCTGTGAGGGGCAATGGAAGCAATGAGACACCTCAATGGAGAGGAAACACAGTGCTGGATGTTGCCAGGCACACAGGTGTACTCCAGGACCTCCTGCATTTCGGAACTTTTAGGACCCAGAGAGAAAATGGTGCCAGGAATGCCCACAAGGTAACATCTGGAGTGGCAGGGCCTGGTGAGCTATCCAAGGGCTTGCTCTGGCTGAGAATTATGAGGCATCAGCAAGCTGGTCAATGGATTCAGTTGTGAGAGTGTGAAGGTGAGTAGTGTGATCTAGGGGCCCACATGGAAGGACTGGAGGGGTGCTGGGGTACTGGAGACTGAGACAACATGGAGCTGGGGAGAGAACCAAGGAACCAATTGCCCAGAGAACAGGGAAGTCAGACAATATTCTCTTTCCGGAATCTTTTCCACCTACAGATAAAAAGCAATGTATCCCCACTGGAAGCCTGATTCCCTGTCAGCCCCCAAAATCCTGGATTTGGGGACACAATAAAATCAAAAGGAGGGCTGGCCGCTTCAGAATGTAGTTAATCCCTGGATTTGAGGAGCCTGCCCAGGAGACAGTCTGGGAAATACCCTTCATTCTACCCTGGACAGAGCTAACTACGGAAAGATCCTGCCAAAGGCACAGTCTGCAGACTTCTCTCCAGACCTAGGGGACCATTGCTGCCCACCCCACTACACCCTGCCCCAGCCTGTACCCTGGGTGTTGCTATCTGCATAGTCTGAGTGGGGCAGCCAGCAGGGAAGAGGACATTCTCTATACAGGTGCTATTACCACTTTTTAATGATCCATAAAGGGGGAAAGCTAATTTCTACCTGAGAGTCCTAGTGTGGCTATGAAGAAACCATGTACCATGGGACAAGCCACTTTCTAATGGACTCTTCCCTTTGGGGAGTGGGGGCTGATCAGAAAGGAGGCTGGAGTGAGGACTTCACCTGTCCATTGCCAGCAATGGACCTGCCACAGGAGAAAGGGGGATGGGAGAACCAAGATGACAAAGTCCATGAGTGTGGCAGGGTTAATTACTGTTATGAAGTAAGCTCAAAGGGTCAGCCTCACTGGCAGAGGCTTGGGGAGAGGGGCAGCTGGGGCTATGGCAGAACCAGAACTGATTCCCTCCCACAAAGATTGCTCCAAAGAGCATTCCACAGCTGAAAGATCATCCTCTCTTACCTCCTCTCATTCTCCATGGGTCTTGAATGCTGAATACCTGGCTCCTTCATTCTGTAGAAAGCTGGATTGCTCAGCCATCTTGAAAATAAACCATTCAGGGCATAGAAGACCTAGAACTCTGCCTTTCCCCCATGAACTTACTTTCTCTAGGTTTCCACTGTGGATGCACAGGGCCCATCTCAGCCTGACTGTGCACCGGAAGGCATCATTCATTCTCAGCTGGGCCACTTCGAGGAGGAAGCACTGCCCCAGCCCACTAGACTGAGGGTTGGGGAGGCATAACTCAGAAACTCCCCGGGCATCAGGCCAGAGGGAACAGTGTGGAGAAGGCTGCAAGGGGGTGGGGATGGGGGTGTTTCAGGGCTTGGTCTCGGGCAGCTGCTGTGCTGGCTAGGGAGTTGGGGTGGGGCAGGCATGGTGACCAACATGGATAAAGGGCCACTCATGGTAAAGGCCTTGAAAACAAGAGAGAAAAGGGGAAATGCCACCAAACACATGGGGATTGGAATCTCCAAAACCCAAGGTTGGTGGGAATCCAGTACCATGGGGCCCCCAGAAAGCCAAGGGAGCAGTGCAGGGCCCTGCCGGAGGGGAGAGGAGCCAAGGGAAGGTCTCCCAGCCCCTGCAGACCAGCGTTGCTGCCAAGCAGCCTCCCAACTGTCCAGTGTCTCCTAGGCTGCAGCTCAGCAGGCCCCCGGAGGTATTGGTTGCAAGCGTGCACCTAAATATGGCCTAATGGAACCAGCCAAAGACCAACTAAATCCAGATGGGAGGGAGGGAGTTGAGGCATTGCCTCCCACCTGCATCCCATTCTCAACGTCCCTTAGCCAGGACAGGGCCTGCTACTTCCAAAGTCAACCACATTGTTCACTGCTGCTCAGCCACAGGCCTCCCGCCGCCAGCCTCTGCGCTGGGCCGAGATCCATGCACCCTTCCCAGTGTCGCTCTGCTGCCTCGACACCCCACCCCCAAAACCTGATCACGGCCCCCCAAGACTGGCCCATCACAGAGGGTAGGGGCCTGTGTGTGCAAGTGGACGTTATTGTAGCTGCTTCTGTAATGATGACGTGCAAGAGAAATAATTTCTGTGGAAAACACTGTCAGCCTTCCTCTTCCTTTTAGCGGTAATTTCAAGGTTAAAAACCTAAGTTGGGGCCATTGCCTGGGCTGATGGAGACCCTGAGGTGGAATCAGCCTGCACTGCGCAATGTGATCGGCAGGGATCGCCAAACCGCCTTTTTGTCCCCCTTGTGGTATGCGTGCGTGTTGTCTCCGCACATGCAGCGTGGTGTGTGTAATGTCCGTGGTGTGCGTGGTGTCAGTGGTGTGATGTGCAGCGTGGCGTCCTTACTGTGGAGGAGAAGTAGAGCTCCAGTTCTCTCTCCCGCACTGCAGCAGGTTCAGGACGACTTGTGGCTGTGCCCTGGGGAAGAAACAGCTCCTGTTCCTGGCTGACTGCTGAAGACCGAGCTTCGGTGTGGTTTCTTTGTGGTGTGGTTTCTCCAGAACCTTTTTTCCTTCATGGTGAGTACAGAAGCTTTTGTTTTCTAGAATGTTCTGTCTCTTCCTGTTAGGTTCTCCTTTTCATCTTAATCTAGTAGTATTTTAGTATTTATTTTACAGTAGTTCTCATTCCCTGAGGGCTTTGGAAGGTGGCAGCATAGGATGCTGTGATACTTTAGGGCGTTAGGATTCCTTCTGAGGGAAACTCCCCCCTGCAGACAGAGAGAGGAAAGCACCGGCCTTGGGAGGAAGGGGAAGCCGGGCCGGGGTTGGGGTTTGACTGCGCTGGGTCCAAGCCTCAGACAGAAGAAAAAGGATCGCAGCCACCGCCAGGGTTTGCTGAATTTTTTATCTGAGTTCCCGCCTTTGGGGCACAAGGGCCACTTTTCTCCACCCCCGGCAGCGCGTGTCCCCTCCTGTCCCTCCCGTCACCGCCACTTGATGCGGGGAGTTCATGGGGTTTGCGGTGCAGCTGCTTTTCAGTTTACTGTAGCCCTGCATGCCGATTTTTGGTTTTGTTGCTTGTGATTTTGGAGCCCAGTTTTAGAATGAGATCTTAACCTGTTTTACTTTCTCTTCTCTTCTCTGCCCTCCTCTCTCTCTCTCCTCTCCTCTCTCTCTGTCTCCTTTCCAACCTGTGAGCCTGGATTCAAGTTGTCCTGGAAGTAAGCTCCCCACTGTGGTTTCTTATAGTTTTATGATGATTCATGGTTTCAGGTATTCTGTGGAGGGGTTTTTTTTTTTTTTTTTTTGACTGAGTCTTGCTCTGTTGGCCAGGCTGGAATGCAGTGGCACAATCTCAGCTCACTGCAATCTCCGCCTCCCAGGTTCAAGTGATTCTGCTGCCTCAGCCTCCGGTGTAGCTGGGACTACAGGCGCCGCACCACCACATCCCGCTAATTTTTATAGTTTTAGTAGAGACCGGGTTTCACCATATTGACCTGGCTGGTCTAGAATTCCTGTTCTCTTGATCCGCCTGCCTCGGCCTCCCAAAGTGCTGGGATTACAGGCGTGAGCCACCGTGCCCAGCCGTGTTGAGGTTTTAAGTCCATTTTGAGTTGATATTTGTGTTGTGTAACAAAAGAGTCCTATTTCATTCTGTTGCATATCGATATTGGTTTCCTTAAAACCGTGAATGAAGAAAACCTCTTATTCCCATGTGTCTTTCTGAAAAGGCACCTGGGACAGAGGAGCCACCTGCAGGCTCCACCAGCCCCACTTGAGGGAGGCGTGGTGAGAAAGGGACTCGGTGTTCTGCAGCTTACCATTATCTCTGTGGCCCACCCATGGAATCTGTGAAGAAGTGTGGTGTTCCTGTGTCTCCATTTTCTGCTTACATGGAAAATCTGTGGTGTGACGTCTTCAAACTCCACAGGATGAATGAGGGTGGGGGAGAGGAGAGGAGAAAAGAAAAGAGAGAGAAAGGGGAGAGAGACAGAGGAGAGAGGAGAGGAGAGTGATGACAAGAGACAAATATGAGTGAGAAACAGAAAGAATGGACAAGATGATTGAAGGCTGAAAGAAGGAGAGCAATCTAAGATGAGAAAATACTGCACGTAGAAAACATTCTGAAGGAGAGAGAAGGAGAGGCAGATCAGTTAGGGGAAACAACGAGGGGGTGGAGAGAGGTTGAGAGGGTGTGAGTCACCTCTGGAGGGCTGGGTTTTGTTTTTACTGGGAAGAAAAAAATATGTTCTTTGTTATCAAAAGCCTTGAGTGACACCAGCGGGTCCTCCCCGCCCCACTCATGAACCAGCACCCAGATTGGTGAGTGCAAACACACATGCATTCATGTGCACACATGCTCACTCATGTGCCCACACAGATACATGCTCACATACTCAAGATATACATATATTCACAGGCACACATACACACAAATGCACACACATACACACATACATGCTCACATGCACACTTGTGTTCTCATATGTACTCACATGTACATGCACAGGCACACACACACTCACGTGAACATACTGACATACACACATTAACATTTTCTGTTTGCCCCTGGTGAAATTGAGTGCCAGAAAATTTTGCCCAACCATTGTTATGTCTTCGGTAGGCAAACTGTGGGAAATTTCGTCACAGCCATGGTGCCAAGTTTTGAAGAGGTTTTTCCTAGTGTGGATGTCTTAGCATGAGCTAGGTCTTCCCTGAGGGTGGCATCTGGCCCCAGCTCCATGCGGCCCTCACCAAGTCCTGTTGCCTATACATCCTAGGTTCCATCTCCCAAAGCTGGCTTCGTCAGTGGTCTGTGAAGTGGGCTGCAGAACCACTGAAGTGTGGAAATAGAGATCACAACTTTATGTATATCTATACTTTATCTCACATTTAAAAATTTCCTTTTCCTTGTATGTGTGTAATAATGTCTCTGTTAGTGGAGTTGAACATTTAATTGATCATTAAATAAAAATGCAATATGGCTGCATGCTAAGAAAGATTTTGCTATTAGCGGTATGTTATTAGGAAAGCTTGGAGTTGCTGGGACTGCCTTTTGGTCACTTTTCTCTGCATCTTTTCTTGGACAATCTTTTTGTCCATTCTCCAGTTTAGTTCAATATGATTGTTTAACAATTCTCACCTCTCTTCCATCTATCCCCATGCTTAAAAGCCTTTAGTAACCTCACAATGTTTTTAAATAAAGTTAAGAATTTAAGTGTTTTTTTTTTTTTTTGAGATGGAGTCTCTGTTGCCCAGGCTGGAGTGCAATGCTGCGATGGTGCGATCTCTGCTCACTGCAACCTCTGCCTCCCAGGTTCAAGTGATTCTCTTGCCTCAGCCTCCCAAGTAGCTGGGATTACAGGTGCATGCCATTGTTCCCAGCTAATTTTTTTTTTTTTTTTTGAGACGGCGTTTTGCTCAGTTGCCCAGGCTGTAGTGCAGTGGCACGATCTCGGCTCACTGCAAGCTCCACCTCCCGGATTCACACCATTCTCCTGTCTCAGCCTCCTGGGTAGCTGGGACTACAGGCACCTGCCACCACGCCTGGCTAATTTTTTGTGTATATTTAGTAGAGATGGGGTTTCACCATGTTAGCCAGGATGGTCTCGATCTCCTGACCTCGTGATCCACCCGCCTTGGCCTCCCAAAGTGCTGGGATTACAGGCATGAGCCACCACGTCCGGCCATGCCCAGCTAATTTTTGTATTTTTAGTAGAGACGGGGTTTCACTGTGTTGGCCAGGCTTGTCCCAAACTCCTGACCTCAAGTGATCCACCCACCTCAGCCTCCCAAAGTGCTGAGCCACCACGCCCGGCCAAGTGTGTTTTGCTATAGTGAGTATTAATTTTTTTTTTTTTATTTTTTATTTGCCTGAGTTCTTTCTACCCCATAACTAGCACCCTGGGCTTCTTTGAATTTCTTGGATAAATCTCAATCCTGCAAGCTACTTTCCCCTTGCTTGGCAAAACTTCTTCTCTGTCCTCATTGCCCACCTGTCTAACCTTGACTCATTCCTCAGGACTCTGCTTAAGTAACATTTTCTCTGGTAGGTCTTTTCTGATCCCATAGACTTACTACCTAGTCCCATAGTATCTTGTATTTTTGGTGACTACAAGAGAGTGGGGAACTTGTCTGTGTTCTCTAGATCCAGTGGTGTGCTGGTAAATGCCTAATATCTGACTCTCTGAAAAACAAAAACATGGCTGGCAGTATTTGCACATTTCTGTGTTGGTAATAGGATTGTCATGGTCAGATTCAAGCTACCAAGCTGATGTCACTGAATGATGAGTTGGGATGAGATGCATGGTAGCACACCATCATATGCTATTTTCGCCATATAGATGCAATAGATGCATCATGAGCATAGATAATAAAATATAGTAAAATAATTAGAATATGAGGAGTTGTAGGTATTACTATTGTTTTAATATAATTTAGTTGGAAGTTTATATAATGCATTTTAATAATGACTTTATGTAACAACTAACTCTCAAAAATTCCTGAAAATTTAATAACCTGGTCTCTTTCAGTGATATGAGCCAGGACTAGAGATCCCTTGCGTCAAGCACAGACAGGTCACATTGTTTTGCATTGATTGCAGACACTGGAATAAGTCAACATGTATATGTGCTGCCATTTCTTGGAATTTACTGTGTCTTTGAATTATTGACTTACTTGCTTATAACTGGGATGTTTTGGATTATACTAGCTTACTATATTATACTACTATACTATATAAGAATAAGTATGTATACAAAAGGGAAACATACACAAGTGCAACTAGATATTCAAGGGCACTCCAGTCGCGCAGCTGATTCACTGAGGCGTTAACATTGATCCGATAAAGTTTAATGACAGGTGATTGACTCAGATGAATGAATTATTATAAACATTAATCTTGATTTGTTGGGTGTTCAAGGTAGAAAGGAAAATGGTGAACATGTGATTGCTTTTCACCTCATTTTGCCTTTTATTTTCTTATTTACCAATCATTGCGAAGTGAATTATTAAAAAAAAAAAACACTTTAGTAGTATTTGTCTGCAGCTACTACATTGCTAGTTTTGACTGAATTAGTCAGTTAACCTAAGTTCCTAAATTGACTAAGCATTTGGCTGAAAAGATTCTTTGGAAGAAAATATAGACTATTTCACAAGATTATAGTGACATATCGTGTGAAAATGTGGATTAAGGGCACTCAACACACTTCTGTTAATCCAAATATATATTTCTAGATGGATATAAGAGTAAACGCCATTCGGCCAGGCGTGGTGGCTCACATCTGTAATCCCAGCACTTTGGGAGGCTGAGGTGGGTGCATCATGAGGTCAGGATATCGAGACCATCCTGGCTAACACGGTGAAACTCTGTCTCTACTAAAAATACAAAAAATTAGCCGGGTATGGTGGTGGGCACCTGTAGTCCCAGCTACTCGGGAGGCTGAGGCAGGAGAATGGTGTGAACCCAGGAGGCGGAGCTTGCAGTGAGCTCCACTGCAGTCCAGCCTGGGCAACTCTGTCAAAAAAAAAAAAAAAAAAATGTAAATGCCATCAGGGTTACAAAAGTTGGTGCAAAATTTAGACATTTTAATAGTCATGTAGTAGGGGATTTCAAATATTATTTTCTAAAGGTTAACCGTTAACAATTAGGTCCTATAAAGAAAAAGTTTTTAAATGTCCTATAATATAGTCTTTATTTTATAAGCAATGTTTCTGGACAAAAGGGACCTGCTAAACTTTATTTCTAAAAATCAAAAGTTGTTAGATTCAGAAAGGTTTTTAAGATTGAATCTAAGCTTTTTTTGTTGTTGTTATGAATGAGGAAACTGGAGCCACATGAATATGAACGGCCCTGTTATGTTTGAATCTCAGTTTTGGAATGTGTGGTTTACCATTTGAATGAAGACCTGAGCAGGTAAGAGCTTATCATTGTTCCAAATGGTGTTAAGGCATACACTCTATTCTATGCTGCCCCATCATCCTGGATGACTCTCTCCTTTTTATGTTGAATTAATGCATGGTCATATTTGCAGAGAAAGGTAAGCAGGCATATTAAAAATCCATAGTAATGTAGATAAATTTTATAAAATCAAATAATATTGATCACCTATTTCTACTTAATTCAGAGCAAAGGACGGGAATTTTTCTGTTTTATCACACCTTGCTTTCCATAATGAAAGTAACATTCTGCTTTGAATCATTTCCAGTGAAATGATTTTCAAAATTATTGTCTGTGACATTTTGACGGTTAAAATGCATTTCTTAAGCCTACTGGAAATGCTGCAGTGTTTTTTCTTGTTTTCATCCCCCGCAACCACAGTGGTCCTATCTGTGCTTGTTGCCTAGGAAACTACAATGTTGAATATTTTCATGTTTGTTGGCTTTCTATGTCTTCTTTTGAGAAGTGTCTGTTTACATCTTTTGCCAACTTTTTTCTCTTTTTTTTTTTTTTTTTTTTGAGACAGAGCCTCGCTCTGTTGCCCAGGCTGGAATGCAGTGGCACGATCTCAGCTTACTGCAACCTCCGCCTCCTGGCTTGAAGCGATTCTCCTCCCTCAGCCTCCTGAGTAGCTGGGATTACAGGCGCCTGCCACCACATCCAGCTAATTTTTGTATTTTTGGTAGAGACAGGTTTCACCATGTTGGCTGGTCTTGAACTCCCAACCTCAGGTGATCTGCCTGCCTCGGCCTCCCAAAGTCCTGGGATTACAGGCGTGAGCCACTGTGCCTGGCCTTTTGCCCACTTTTTAATGGGATTATTTATATTTTGCATATTGATTTAAGTTTCCTATAGGTGCTAGATATTAGACTTTTGTGAATATTTTCTTCCATTTTGTAGGCTTTCTGTTTACTCTGTTGATAGTTACTTTTGTTGTGAAGTTCTTTAGTTTAATTAGGTCTCACTTGTCAATTTTTGTTTTTGTTGCAACTGCTATTGAGAACCTAGTCATACATTCTTTTTTTTTTTTTTTTTTTTAATTTGAGACAGAGTCTCACTCTATTGACCAGGCTGGAGTGTAGTGGTGTAGTCTTGGCTCACTACAACTTCCATCTCCTGGGTTCAAGCAATTCTTGTGCCTCAGCCTCCCAAGAAGCTGGGATTACAGGCACGCACCCCCATGCCAGGGTAATTTTTTGTATTTTTAGTACAGACAGGGTTTCACCATGTTGGTCAGGCTGGTCTCGAACTCCTGACCTCAGGTGATCTGCCCACCTTGGCCTCCCAAAGTGCTAGGATTACAGGTGTGAACCACTGTGCCTGGCCTCTAGTCATAAATTCTTTCCCAAGGCTGATGTCCTGGATGGTATTTCCTAGGTTTTCTTCTAGAGTTCGTATGGTTTAAGGTACTACACTTAAATCTTTGATCCAGTGGCAAAATAGATATAAAGCTAGATATAAAGACAAGACCCAACCATCATCAAGAGATTAATCTCACATGTAACAATATCCATAGGCTCAAAGTAAAGGGATGGAGAAATATCAACCAGGTAAGAATCATTATTCTTTTTTTTTTTTTTTTTTTTTTTTTTTTTTTTAGATAGGGTCTCTGTTACCCAGGCTTGGGTGTAGTGTTGTGATTATGGCTCACTGCAGCCTCAACCTCTGAGGCTCTAGTGATCCTCCCACCTCAGCTCCAAGTAGCTGGGACTACAGGCATGCGCCACCACGCCTGGCTAATTTTTGTGTTTTTTGTAGAGATGGTGTTTTGCCATGTTGCCCAGGCTGGTCTCCAACTCTTGAGTTCAAAGAATCCACCCACCTTGGCCTCATAAAGCGTTGGGATTACAGGCGTTAGTGACCACATCTGGACTAGGAGTTGCAATTCTTTTTTTAAAATTTATTTATTTTGAGATGGAGTCTTGCTCTGTCACCCAGGCTGGAGTGCAGTGGTGCGATCTTGGCTCGCTGCAACCTCCATCTCCCAGGTTCAAGGGATTCTCCCTCCTCAGCCTCCCGAGTAGCTGGGACTATAGGTGTGTGCCACCACGCCCAGCTAATTTTTGTATTTTTAGTAGAGATGAAGTTTTACCATGTTGGCCAGGCTGGTTTCGAACTCCTGACCTCAAGTGATCCACCCACTTCAGCCTCCCAAAGCGCTGGGATTACAGATGTGAGCCACTGTGCCCGGCTGGGAGTTGTAATTCTTACATCAGATAAAACAGAGTTTAAACCAATAAAATTAGGTAGGACAAAGAAGGGCATTATTACATAATGATAAAAACTAACAAGAAGACTTAACTGTCCTAAATATATGTGCACCCAACACTGAAGCACCCGAATTCATAGCACAAGTTCTTCTTGGCCTACAAAATGACATGGACAACCACACAATGATAGTGGGAGACTTCACCTCCCCATGGAAGCATTAGTCGATCCCCACGGATCATTAAGGCAGAAGATTAACAAAGAAATGTGGGACTTAAACTCAAAGCTTGACCAATTAGACCTAATAGTCTTCTACAGAACCCTCCACTCAACAACCACAGAACACACATTCTTCTCATCTGTACATGGAATGTACTTTAAGGTGAACCATATGCTCAGCCATAAAGCAAGTCTCAATAAAAACAAAAAAAACAAAGCAAAAAAACAACCCTGAAATTGTACCAAGCACACTCTGAGACCACAGTGCAATAAAAATAGAAAACAGGCAGGGCGCGGTGGCTCAAGCCTGTAATCCCAGCACTTTGGGAGGCCGAGACGGGCGGATCACGAGGTCAGGAGATCGAGACCATTCTGGCTAACACGGTGAAACCCCGTCTCTACTAAAAAATACAAAAAAACTAGCTGGGCGAGGTGTTGGGCGCCTGTAGTCCCAGCTACTCGGGAGGCTGAGGCAGGAGAATGGCCTAAACCCGGGAGGCGGAGCTTACAGTGAGCTGAGATCCAGCCACTGCACTCCAGCCTGGGCGACAGAGCGAGACTCTGTCTCAAAAAAAAAAAAAAAAAGAAAAAAGAAACCAATAGCAGTAAGATCTCTTAAAACAACACAAATACATGGAAATTAAACAACTTGCTCCTGAATAAATCCTGGGTGAACACTGAAATTAAGGCAGAAATAAAAAAAACTTTGAAATTAATTAAAATAGGCACTTAGCTTACCAGAGATTTCTGGGATTTCTCTTCACACAGCTAAAGCAGTGTGAAGAGGAAGTTTATGCCTCTAAATGCTTCATCAAAACATCAGAAAGATCTCAAATTAACAATTAACTAGGCACCTAAAGGAACTTGGAAGCAGAAAAACCAACCAATCCCAAAGCTTGTAAGAAACACATAAATAACTAAAATCAGAAAGGAACTTAATGAAATGGAGATGCAAAAATCCATACAAAAGGTTAATGAAACCAAGAGTTGCTTCTCTGAGAAAAATAAACAATATTGATGCGCTGCTAGCTGGATTAAAGATCCAAATAAGTAGAATTGGAAATGACAAAGATGGCATTACAACTGATCTTACAGAAATGCAAAGGACCTTCAGAATACTATCAACAATTCTATACAAACAAATTAGAAAGTCTTGAGGAAATGGATACATTCTTGGAAATATATAGTCTCCTAAGATTAAATCAGGAAGAGATTGGAACCTTGAGCAGACCAATACTGAACCCTGATTGAAACAGTAATATAAAACCTAGCAATGAAAAAAGTCCCTGGACCTGATGGATTCAAAGCCAAATTCTGAATTCAAAGCTTTTCTGAAACTACTCTAAAAAATCGAGGAGGAGAGACTCCTCCTTAATTCATTCTATGAAACTAGCATCAGCCTAACACTAAAATCTGGCAGAGACATGACAAAGAAAAAAAAATTCAGGCCAGTATCCCCAATGAGCATAGAAGAAGAAATCCTCAACAAAATACTAGCAAACTGAATCCAGCAGCACATCAAAAAGTTAATTCTCCTTGATCAAACAGACTTTATTCCAGGGATGCAAGGTTGGTTCAACATTTGCAGTCAATAAGTGTGATTCCCTTTATAAACAGATTAAAAGCAAAAACCATATGATTATCTCAATAGATGCAGAAAAAGCTTTTGATAAAATCTTAACGCCCTTTCATGATAAAAACTCTCAACAGGCTGGGCACAGTGGCTTATGCCTCTAATCCCAACACTTTGTGGGACTAACATGGGAAGATCACTTGAGCCAAGGAGTTCAAGGCCAGCCTGAGCAACATAGTGAGACTCCTGTCTTTCAAAAAATAAAATAAATTAGCCAAGCATGGTGGTGCATGTCTATAGTCCCAGCTACTCGGGAGGCTGAGGCAGGAGGATTGCCTGCGCTGAAGAGATGGAGGCTGCAGTGAGCTGTGATCATGCCACTGTGCTCCAGGCTGGGTGACAGAGTGAGACCTTGTCTGAAAAGATAAAACATAAAACAATAAAATATAGTAAAATATAAAATAAAATATGAGTTGCGCCGTAGATAATACAAAAGAAGCGGGAAGCGTATCTCCAGTGGAGCTCCCTGTTGCACCTGGTGGTCTTGGCTCATAGCCTGGCACCTCTAAGCCCTGGGAAGGGCAGTATGGATCAGTATTTTGTGCCAGGGCTGCATGGAGGAATGAGGGGAGGGCTGGCTGTGGAGAATCAGGGATCATCCTGGGGATGGGGAGATGGGGAGCTCTGGAGAATGATGGGATAAATGACGGTCATGCTGAAACTTTGTGTTCTAATTCAGGCAAACACATGTGGTTTGAGGGCATTCTGGATTTGGAGATCTGTGGCCCAGACCCGAGCAGAGTGGGAGTTCGTCACTGATAGAGAAGGAGGATTACGGTTAGTGCAGGTGATGGAGGAGTCAGGAAACAGATGATGCGGCTTCACAGAGTCAGATGTGGAGAAGAATATGGTAGAGGATGAGGAGGCAGGAAGAGGCCCTAGGCAGATGCTCAGATTCCCTGATCCTGCCTCTATGTGCTCCGCATGGCCTTGGCTGGGAGACCCCAAAGAGCCTCTGCTGTGACAGATTTCACCGATTGCTCACAGCAGTCTGGGAGTGCTGAGATAACTACTAGATAAAAACGTTGAAGGATCATCTGTCAGACATTTCTTTATTTTTCATTGATACAGTGTCTCTGTTGTCTAGGCTGGAGTGCAGTGGTGCAATCTCGGCTGACTGCAACCTTGACCTCCCTGGCTCAGGTGATCCTCCCAGCTCAGCCTCTCAAGCAGCTGGGACTACAAGTGCACACTTGGCCAAAAAGCTACATGGCCAGCTAGTTTTTGTATTTTTTTTTTGGTAGAGACAGAGTTCCTCCATGTTGCCCAAGCTGGTCTTGAACTCCTGGACTCAGGTGATCCACCTGCCTTGGCCTCCCAAAGTGCTGGGATTACGGATATGAGCCACTGCACCATTTTTTTAAAGATTACATATTATTTATATCTTTTTATATAGTTAAAAAATTATACCATCAAAATTCTATGCACATATCTGTCAGGCCCTTAGAAGTTTCTGTGGGAAAATTGTGTTGATTCAAACACACCCCCTCTCCCACAAACAAATTGAATATACTCAAGGAGAAATGCAGCAAGAATGTCTCCATCCAAGGCCACTGTTTTTAGGAGAGCAGGCTTTTTGGGGCATCTGAAGCCTCAGAGAGCCTGGTGTCTGTCCCTAGAGGTCCCTAAATAATTGAATGACTGACCACCGAGGGAGGAGAGTCATGGGCAGGTCTGGGTCTCACCTGTTTTCCAGTCAGGACCCCTGTGTGAGCCCTCAGTTTTCTGTCACAGGGATGTGGGAAGTGTCTGGTCATTCTTATCCCATGATTAAGGCATGGCTGGCATTATGTATGCGTGTACGGTGTATGCCCAACACCATATATGTACAGGCAAGCTTTATTATGCATGAACTGGATTTCACATAAAAGTTAAAGTGACAATTTTATTTAAAATGGAATCATTAAAAAGTGTAAATATCACAGTATAGATATATGTTATCTAAAACTCCAAAAGGTAGTGAAACTGGTAACAAACTACTTCTCATCTTTGGACAGATACAACAATAGCATTAATGAAACTGGTTGCCAGACAAGTATGTACCACTTGCTCCTGTGCCTTAGGGTAGAGAGGAAGTTATAACACAGGCATTATTGATGCAGTGATTCATGGATAGTTGTTCCCTATTAGCAATGCTAAAATTAAGTTCACATTTTTTACTTTGTGTGGGAAATGAAGACTCTTGTTCTTTTGAGGGCTATCTTTCAAGGTGTTGACATCAAAGTCACTCATTCCAAAATGCACCAGAGATGGGAATTTAAACCTCTTCACAAAGCAAACCACTGGTAATTCGTAGGCAGTATCCAACATTGTTTTATAACTCATCTCCAATAACACAGCAAACATCATTTCTTTGGAACACAATTTTCTTGATCCCACAAGAAGTTACAGGATAAGAAAACTGGTAGTTAAATGACAACAGTCTTGTTACAAGACAGTTATTTCCCAGATAATATGTCACCAATTCTCATTTCACAGCACTGGGGCCATGACAATGAGGTGGAACCATCCTGCGTTGCACACTGTGACCAGCAGGGGCATTCAAACTGCCTTTTCTGCCCCTACATGGTGCACATGGGTGTTCTGCCTGCAGGCACCCTGTGGCATATGTGGCGTCCACAGCGAGGAGAAGGTGAAGCACTCTAGGTTCCTCAGGACTTGCTGGACAGGGCACTGCGGCAGCTTTGGGATGACTTGGGACTGCGCCCTTGGGAAGAGACAGCTCCTATCCACTGTGCTGACTGCTGAGGAGGGAGCTTTGGTGTAGTTTCGCCTCAGCACAGCTCCTCAGCTGTTTTTTCTTCATTGTGAGTATAGAAGCTTTCATTTTGTGGAATGTTGTGTTATTCCCATCAGGTTCTCACTCATTTTCCTCTTTTTCTGTTAGTATTTTAGTGTGTATTTTACAGCAGTATTCATTCCCCTAGGGCTTTTGAGGGTGGCAGCGTAGGAGGCTGTAGAATTTTAGGCTTTAGGACTTTTTCTAAGGGAAACTCCTGTGTAGATGGAGAGAGAAGGAAGCTCTGTCTGTGGGAGGAATGGGAAGCCTGGCCAAGGATGGGTGTCAGAGCCAGACCCTGCTTTGATTGTGCTGTATCCAAGCCTCAGGTGGAAGGAAAAGAACCCCAGCTACCTCCAGAGTTTGCTGATTTTTGTTTTTTTGAGACAGGGTCTGGCTCTGTTGGCCAGGCTGGAGTGCAGTGGTGGATCTCAGCTCACTGCAACCTCTACTTCCTGGAATCAAGGGATTCTCCAGCCTCAACCTCCTGAGTGACTGGGCCTGTGCCACTATGCCCAGCTATTTTTTTAAAAATTTTATTGTAGAGATGGAGTTTTGCCAGGGCACCCAGGCTGGTCTCAAACTCCTGAACTCAAAGCAGTCTTTCCGCCTTGACTTCCCAAAGTGCTGGGATTATGGATGTGAACTACTGCACCTGGCCTGCTGAATTTTTTTTTTTTTTCAAATCTGCATTCCCACTGTCAGGACACAGGGACTGCTTTTCTCCATCCTCTGGAACACGTGCCCCCTCTGTTCCTCCAGTCACAGCCACCTAACCAGGGGAAGGGAACTTCCATACTGTTTAATGCCCTCTTTGCAGAAATATCTATTCAGGGTCTCTGCCCAATTTTGGGTGGATCATACGTTTTATCATTGCTACCTAGTATTTTTTTTCTCCCTCTTTTTTTAAAATGATAGTTTAAGTTCTAGGGTACACGTGCACAATATGCAGGTTTGTTACATATGTATACATGTGCCACATTGGTTTGCTGGACCCATTAAATCATCATTTACATTAGGTATTTCTCCTAATGCTATCCCTCCCCATCCCCCCATTCCATGACAGGCCCTGGTGTGTGATGTTCCCCGCCCTGTGTCCAAGCGTTCTCATTGTTCAATTCCCACCTATGAGTGAGAACATGCCATGCAGTGTTTGGTTTTCTGTCCTTGTGATAGTTTACTCAGAATGATGGTTTCCAGCTTCATCCATGTCCCTACAAAGGACATGAACTTATCCTTTTTTATGACTGCATAGTATTCCATGGTGTATATGTGCCACATTTTCTAAATCTAGTCTATCATTGATGGACATTTGGGTTGGTTGCAAGTCTTTGCTATTGTGAATAGTGCCACAATAAACATACTTGTGCATGTGTCTTTATAGCAGCATGATTTATAATCCTTTGGATATTTACCCAGTAATGGGATCACTGGGTCAAATGGTATTTCTAGTTCTAGATCCTTGAGGAATCGCCACACTGTCTTCCACAATGGTTGAACTAGTTTAGACTCCCACCAACAGTGTAAAAGTGTTCCTATTTCTCCACATCCTCTTCAGCACCTGTTGCTTCCTGACTTTTTAATAACTGCCATTCTAACTGGTATGAGATGGTATCTCATTGTGGTTTTGATTTGCATTTCTCTTATGACCAGTGATGATGAGCATTTTTTCGTGTGTCTGTTGGCCACATAAATGTCTTCTTTTGAGACATGTCTGTTCATGTCCTTTGCCCACTTTTTGATGAGTTCGTTTGGTTTTTCTCTTGTACATTTGTTTAAGTTCTTTGTAGATTCTGGATATCAGCCCTTTGTCAGATGGGTAGATTGCAAAAATTTTCTCCCATTCTGTAGGTTGCCTGTTCACTCTGATGGTAATTTCTTTGCTGTGCAGAAGCTCTTTGGTTTAATTAGATCCCATTTGTCTATTTTGGCTTTTGTTGCCATTGCTTTTGGTGTTTTTTAGTCATGAAGTCCTTGTCCATGCCTATGTCCTGAATGGTATTGCCTAGGTTTTCTTCTAGGGTTTTTATGGTTTTAGGTCTAACATTTCAGTCTTTAATTAATTTTTTATAAGGAGTAAGGAAAGGATCCAGTTTCAGCTTTCTACGTATGGCTAGCCAGTTTTCCCAGCACCATTTATTAAATAGGGAATCCTTTCCCCATTTCTTGTTTTGTCAGGTATGTCAAACATCAGATGGTTGTAGATGTGTGGCGTTATTTCTGAGGCCTCTGTTCTGTTCCATTAGTCTATATCTCTGTTTTGGTACCAGTACCATGGTATTCTTGCTACTGTAGCCTTGTAGTATAGTAGTGTGATGCCTCCAACTTTGTTCTTTTTGCTTAGGATTGTCTTGGCTATGCGGGCTCTTTTTTGATTCCATATGAGCTTTTAAGTAGTTTTTTCCAATTCTTTGGAGAAAGTCATTGGTAGCTTGATGGGGATGGCACTGAATCTATAAATTACCTTGGGCAGTATGACCATTTTCATGGTATTGATTCTTCCTTTCCATGAGCATGGAATGTTCTTCCATTTGTTTGTGTTCTTGTTTATTTCATTGAGCAGCGGTTTGTAGTTCTCCTTGAAGAGGTCCTTACATCCCTTGTAAGTTGAATTCCTAGGTATTTTATTCTCTTTGAAGCAATTGTGAATGGGAGTTCACTCATGATTTGGCTCTCTGTTTGTCTGTTATTAGTGTATAGGAATGCTTGTGATTTTTGCACATTGATTTTGTATCCTGAGACTTTGCTGAAGTTGCTTATCAGCTTAAGGAGATTTTGGGCTGAGATGATGGGGTTTTCTAAATATACAATCATGTTATCTGCAAACAGGGATAATTTGACTTCCTCTTTTCCTAATTGAATGCCCTTTATTTCTTTCTCTTGCCTGATTGTCCTGGCCAGAACTTCCAACACTATGTTGAATAGGAGTGGTGAGAGAGGGCATCACTGTCTTGTGCCAGTTTTCAAAGGGAATGCTTCCAGCTTTTGCCCATTCAGTATGATATTAGCTGTGGGTTTGTCATAAATAGCTCTTATTATTTTGAGATACATTCCTTCAATACCTAGTTTATTGAGAGTGTTTAGCATGAAGGACTGTTGAATTTTGTTGAAGGCCTTTTCTACATCTATTGAGATAATCATGTGGTTTTTGTCTTTGGTTCGGTTTATGTGATGGATTATGTTGATTGATTTGCGTATGTTAAGCCAGCCTTGCATCCCAGGGATGAAGCCCACTTGATCATGGTGGATAAGCTTTTTGATGTGCTGCTGGATTCAGTTTGCCAGTATTTTATTGAGGATTTTCGCATTGATGTTCATCAGGGATATTGGTCTAAAATTCTCTTTTTTTTGGTTGTGTCTCTGCCAGGCTTTGGTATCAGGATGATGCTGGCCTCATAAAATGAGTTAGGGAGGATTCCCTCTTTTTCTATTGATTGGAATAGTTTCAGAAGGAATGGTACCAGCTCCTCTTTGTACCTCTGGTAGAATTTGGCTGTGAATCCGTCTGGGTCCTGAACTTTTTTGGATGGTAGGCTATTAATTATTGCCTCAATTTCAGAGCCTATTGGTTGGTCTATTCCGGGATTCAACTTCTTCCTAGTTTAGTCTTGGGAGGGTGTATGTGTCCAGGAACTTGTCCATTTCTTCTAGATTTTCTAGTTTATTTGCGTAGAGGTGTTTATAGTATTCTCTGACGGTAGTTTGTATTTCTGTGGGATTGGTGGTGATATCCCCTTTATCACTTTTTATTGTGTTTATTTGATTCTTCTCTCTTTTCTTCTTTATTAGTCTTGTTAGCCATCTATCAATTTTATTGATCTGTTCAAAAAAGCAGCCCCTGGATTCATTGATTTTTTGAACGGTTTTTCATTTCTCTATCTCCTTCAGTTCTGCTCTGATCTTTGTTATTTCTTGCCTTCTGCTAGCTTTTGAATGTGTTTGCTCTTGCTTCTCTAGTTCTTTTAATTGTAATGTTAGGGTGTCAATTTTAGATTTCTCCTGCTTTCTCTTGTGGGCATTTAGTGCTATAAATTTCCCTCTACACACTGCTTTAAATGTGTCCCAGAGATTCTGGTACGTTGTGTCTTTGTTCTCATTGGTTTCAAAGAACATCTTTATTTCTGCCTTCATTTCGTTATGTACCCAGTAGTCATTTAGGAGCAGGTTATTCAGTTTCCATGTAGTTGTGTGTTTTTGAGTGAGTTTCTTAATCCTGAGTTCTAATTTGATTGCACTGTGGTCTGAGAGACGGTTTGTTGTGATTTCTGTTCTTTTACATTTGCTGAAGAGTGCTTTACTTCCAACTATTTTGTCAATTTTGGAATAAGTGCGATTTGATGCTGAGAAGAATGTATAATCTCTTGATTTAGGGTGGAGAGTTCTGTAGATGTCTATTAGGTCTGCTTGGTGCAGAGCTGAGTTCAAGTCCTAGGTATCCTTGTTAACCTTCTGTCTTGTTGATCTGCCTAATGTTGACAGTGGGGTGTTAAAGTCTCCCATTATTATTGTGTGGGAGTCTAAGTCTCTTTGTAGGCCTCTAAGGACTTGCTTTATGAATCTGGGTGCTCCTGTATTGGGTGCATATATATTTGGGATAGTTAGCTCTTCTTGTTGAATTGATCCCTTTATCATTATGTAATGACCTTCTTTGTCTCTTTTGATCTTTGTTGATTTAAAGTCTATTTTATCAGAGACTAGGATTGCAACTCCTGCTTTTTTTTTGCTTTCCATTTGCTTGGTAGATCTTCCTCCATCCCTTTATTTTGAGCCTATGTGTGTCTCTGCACATGAGATGGGTCTCCTGAATACAGCACACTGATGGGTGTTGTCTCTTTATCCAACTTGCCAGTCTGTGTCTTTTAATTGGAGCATTTAGCCCATTGACATTTAAGGTTAATATTGTCATGTGTGAATTTGATCCTGTCATCATGATGTTAACTGGTTATTTTGCCCGTTAGTTGATGCTGTTTCTTCCTAGCATAAATGGTCTTTACAATTTGGCATGTTTTTGCAGTTGCTGGTACTGGTTGTTCATTCTGTTTAGTGCTTCCTTCAGGAGCTCTTGTAAGACAGGCCTGGTGGTGACAAAACCTCTCACTATTTGCTTTTCTGTGAAAGATTTTATTTCTCCTTCACTTACTAAACTTAGTTTGGCTGGATATGAAATTCTGGGTTGAAAATTCTTTTCTTTAAGAATGTTGAATATTGGCCCCCACTGTCTTCTGGCTTGTAGAATTTCTGCTGAGAGATCTGCTGTTAGTCTGATGGACTTTACTTTGCTGGTAACTCAACCTTTCTCTCTGGCTGCCCTTAACATTTTTTCCTTCATTTCAACCTTGTTCAATCTGACAACTATGTGTCTTGGAGTTGCTCTTCTCAAGGAGTATCTTTGTGGTGTTCTCTGTATTTCCTGAATTTGAATGTTGGCCTACCTTGCTAGGTTAGGGAAGTTCTCCTGCATAATATCCTGAAGGGTGTTTTCTAGCTTGGTTCCATTCCCCCATCACTTTCAGGTACACCAATCCAACGTAGATTTGGTCTTTTCACATAGTCCCATATTTCTTGGAAGCTTTGTTCATTTCTTTTCACTCTCTTTTCTCTAAAGTTCTCTTCTTGTTTCATTTCATTATTTTGATCTTCAATCACGGATACCCTTTCTTCCACTTGGTCAAATTGGCTACTGAAGCTTGTGCATGCATCATGTAGTTCTCATGCCATGGTTTTCAGCTCCATCAGGTCATTTAAGGTCTTCTCTACACTGTTTCTTCTAGTTAGCTATTCGTCTAATTTTTTAAAGGTTTTTAGCTTCCTTGCGATGGGTTTGAACAGCCTCCTTTAGCTCAGAGAAGTTTATTATTACTGACCTTCTGAAGCCAACTTCTGTCAAGTTGTCAAAGTCATTCTCTAACCAGCTTTGTTCCATTGCTGGCGAGGAGCTATGATCCTTTGGAGGAGAAGAGGTGCTCTGGTTTTTAGAATTTTCAGCTTTTCTGCTCTGGTTTCTCCCATCTTTGTGGTTTTATCTACCTTTGGTCTTTGATGATAGTGACCTACAGATGAGGTTTTGGCATGGATGTGCTTTTTGTTGATGTTGATGCTATTCCTTTCTGTTTGTTAGTTTTCCTTCCAACAGTCAGGTCCCTCAGCTGCAGGTCTGTTGGAGTTTGCTGGAGGTCCACTCCAGATCCTGTTTGCCTGGGTATCACCAGTGGAGGCTGCAGGACAGCAAATATTGCAGAACAGCAAATATTGCTGCCTGATCCTTCCTCTGGAAGCTTTGTCTCAGAGGGGCATCCAGCTGTATGAGGTGTTAGTCACCTCATGAGGTGTCTCCCAGTTAGTCTACACAGGGGTCAGGGACCCACTGGAGGAGGCAGTCTGTCTGTTCTGAGAGCTCAAACACCGTGCTGGGAGAATTACTGCTCTCTTCGGAGCTGTCAGACAGGGACGTTTAAGTCTACAGAAGTTTCTGCTGCCTTTTGCTCAACTATGCCCTGCCCCCAGAGGTGGAGTTTACAGAGGCAGTCAGGCCTCCTTGAGCTGTGACGGGCTACACCCAGTTGGAGCTTCCTGGCTGCTTTGTTTATCTACTGAAGCCTCAGCAATGGTGGATGCCCCTCCCCAAGCCAGGCTGCCGCCTCGCAGTTCAATCTTGGACTGCTGTGCTATCAGTGAGCAAGGCTCTGTGGGCATGGGACCCACTGAGCCAGATGCATGATATAATCTCCTGGTGTGCCATTTGCTACGACTGTTGGAAAAGTGCAGTATTTGGGGGGCAGCGTCCCGATTTTCCTGGTACAGTCTATCATGCTTCCGTTGGCTAGGAAAGGGAAATCCCCCAACCCCTTGTGCTTCCCGGGTGAGGCAATGCCCCACCCTGCTTTGGCTTGCCCTCTGTGGGCTGCAGCCACTGTCCAACTGGTCCCAATGAGATGAACCAGGTACCTCAGTTGAAAATGCAGAAATCATCCATCTTCTGTGTTGACCACGCTGGGAGCTGCAGAGCAGAGCTGTTCCTATTCAGCCATCTTGGAACCGGACTGCTACCTACTATTGTTAATGTGTTGCATATTTTCTGTAACAACCCCTTAGCAGATATGTAATTCCCTAAAATTTTCTTCCAGCCTTTCTCATTGGGTTCATTGTTTCCTTTGCCTTGCAAAAACTTACCACTCTGATGGAGCTATGCATGTCTATTTCTGCTTTTGTTGCTTAGAATTTTGGTGCCCATTTAAAAAGATATTTCACAAATGATTCCATTCTCAATAAGATTGTACCCCTGTGTATTCCTCTTTTTTTGTTTCTTTTCTTTTTTTTCTTTCACTCCTTGCAACCTGTGAGTATGGATTCAAGTTGCCCTGAAAGTAAGCTTCCTGTCTTTTATAGGAATTCTATGATGTTTCATGGTTTCAGGTCTTGTGTTGAGGTTTTAAATCCATTTTGAGTTGATTTTTGTGCATTGTGTAATGGAATGGTCTAGTTTCATTCTTTGCATATGGATATTGGTTTTCCTAAAAGAATTTAATGAAGAAAATCTCTGTCCCCATTGTCTCTTTCTGATCTCTGATGCTGATTTCATTTGCTTTGGAGGCATACCCAGTAGTGGGATTGCTAGATCATATGGTAATTGTATTTTCTTTATTTTTTTTTGAGACAGGGTCTCACTTTGTTGTCCATGCTGGGGTGCAGTGGAACAGTCTTGGCTCACTGCAGCCGCCACATCTCAGGCTCAAGAAATTTTCCCACCTCAGCCTCTGTGTACCTGGTACCACAGGAATGTGTCACCATGCCTGCCCAACTTTTGTTGATAGAGGGTTTTACCATGTTGCCTGGGCTGGTCTTGAACTCTTGAGCTCAAGCAATCCACCCACACTGGCCTCTTGGTAGTTGTATTTTCAAATTTTGAGGGAATTCCAACTCTTTACCATAACGTATATACTAATTTATTTTTCCCCAACTGGAAAAAAGAGTTCCCTTTTCTCCAAATCCATACCAGCATTTGTTTTTAGATTTTTTTTTTTTTCTGTCACGAGGAATGGTGGCTCATGCCTGTAATCCAAGCACTTTGGGAGGCCGAGGTGGGCAGGATCACTTGAGCCCAAGAATTCTAGACCAGCCTAGGCAACATGGCAAAACTTTATCTGTACCATAAATAAAGAAGTATTAGCTAGGCATGGTGGGTGCGTGCCTGTAGTTCCAGATATTCAGGAGGCTGAGGTGGAAGGATCACTTGTGCCCCGGAGGTTAAGACTGCAGTGAATCATGATCCATGCCACTGCACTCCAGCCTGGGTGACGGAGTGAGTCCCTGTCTCAAAAAAAGTTTTAAAAAATATTTTTAGTAACATTCATTCCAGTAAGTGAAATGGCATCTGAATGTGTTTTTTTTTTTCGATACTGAGTCTTGCTCTGTCGCCCAGGTTGGAGTGCAGTGATGAGACCTCGGCTCACTGCAGCCTCAGCCTCCTGAGTTCAAGCAATTATCATGCCTTAGCCTCCTGAGTAGCTGGGATTACAGGCACGCACCACTATGCCTGGCTAATTTTTTTGCATTTTTAGTAGAGGCAGGGTTTCCCCATGTTGGCCAGGCTGGTCTTGAACTCCTGACCTCAAGTGATCTGCCCACCTCAACCTCCCAAAGTGCTGAGATTACAGGTGTAAGCCACTGCACCCAACCTGAATGTGGTTTTGAAGTACATTGTTTTTCTGATGTTGAGGACCTTTTCTCTTACCTGTTGATCAGTTTTGTATCATCTTTGCAGAGATGTTTATTCATGTCTATTCAGGGTCTTTGCTCAATTAGTTTGGATATGTATTTTGATGGTACTTAGTATTTTTTTTTCCTGTGTACATGTTTGGTAACAACCAGTTATTACTCACGATTCCCTGAAATTTTCTAACAGTATATATTTTTTTGAGATGCAGTCTCATTCTCTCACCAAAGCTGGAGCACAGCGGTATTTCATGTTACAGTAGCAGGTATTTTGGATATCTACAGCTTTGCAATATAATTTTGACATCAGGGATTATGAATCCTCCAACTTGGTTTATATTTTTCGGGATTCCTTAGATATTCAGGATCATTTGTGGTTCCATATGAACATTAGCATTGTGTATTCACATTTGTTAAATTTCTGTGTATAATAAAGTATGTAATTAGAGGGTATGCTGGGACTTTCTTTTTTCCTCTGGGACATTTTGATACATGTATATTTTTAGTAATGATCAAATCAGGGTACTTAGCATGTCCATTCCTTCATGAAGGTATTATTTCTGTGTTATGAGAACATTCAAATTGCTCCTTTCCAGCTTTTTTTGAAAACAACTTTTTTTGTTGTTAACCAGAGTCACCCAGCTGTGGTATAGAACACAATAATATGTCTTAACTAACTACAACTTTGTTTCCATAACCAATCACTCCCAACCCCTCCTTCCACTCTTCTCAGAAGACTAGTACTATACCTTCTACTTATTGAAGGTGAAGTTTTTAAAATTTCATACAAGTGAGATGATTCTGTGCTTATCTTTCTATGCCTGGATTATTTTTTCCAGGTTTATCCGTATGGCTCCACATGAAAATGACATTTTCTTCTTGCGGAGTGTATTGCATTGTGCAGATATATTGCAGTTTCTTTATCCCTTCATCTGTGGATGGCCAGGTAGGTTGATTCCATATCTTGGATATTGTGAATAGTGCTTCATGAAACATGGGAAGGTAGATAACTCCTTAAGTTATGGATTTCCTTTGCATTAAATGCATACCCAGTGTGGGGATGACTAGAAGAACAAGTAGTTGTATTTTTAATTTGTTGAGGAAACTCCAGCTTTTTTCACAGTATTTTATACACTGACTTACATTGCCACCAATAGCGTGTAAGAGTTTCCCTTTTTCAAGTCTACACTGCTGCCTTCCAAAAATTTTATTGCTGTTTATGGTCATATTCATTCTCAGTGAAGTTTGATGGTATCTGAGTGTGATTCTGACTTACATGTTTGGAGTGATTAGTGATGTAGAGAAACTTTCGTTTCACCTGTGAATCAGTTCCATGTCTTCTTTGAAGAAGTGGCTGTGCTGGTCCTTTGCACGTTTTTAGGTTGTGTATTTTTTTTTTTTTTAATCTTTTCCCCACTTAGTAGCTTTAGTGTTTGAATATGTTGGATAACAACCCCTTTCAAATTTATGATTTTCCACAGTTTTCCTCCAGTCATTCCTTCTCCTAAGGTAGGATGTTCTCTCTTTGGGTTCATTGTTTTCTGTCCCATGCAGAAACTCTAAAGTGTTTGTCTCACATGTTTATATTTGCTTTTGTCAGCAGCGATTTCTGTGTTCCATCAAGAAAAAAAGATGGCAAATCACTGTTTTGTCTATGGGTATTTTCCTCCTAATTTTTCCTTTTGTTTTTTAAAATTTCTCCTTTGCAACCTGTGTGCACAGATTCAAGTTTCCCCAAAATATACACTGACCCTGTGTTTTTTCCTTGGAGTTTTTTGGTTTCAGAATTTGGATTTGGGCGTTCAATTGATTTTGTGTTTTTGCATATTGTGCAGCATAAGAGAACTGTTTCAGTCTTTTGCACAGGAATATCCAGTTTTCTTAACTGTTATGCCTTTGGTGAGCTTTTGCAAAATATGTTCACTATATATAATTTTGGGTTGCTTATTTGGCTTCCTCATTTTGTTCATTCGGTTGTCTTTCTGTGTGTGTGTGCCAGTAGCAGATTGTTTGGATCACTCTAGGTTTCCTCTTCCTTAAGAAATTTTTTTTCCAGCTCCTAATCTTGATTTCTAAAATAATACCTACTTGTATTGTGATTAAAAGGTGCACCTTGCAGGTTGGCCACATGGGTATATAGCAGGATAGTGAAGCTTGGGTTCTCAAGGAACCCCATCACCCAGGCAGTGAGCACAGTACCAATTGGATGGTTCTTCCACCAACATTTCCTGTCTCCTTCCTTTCTCTGTCTGGTAGTCCCCAGTGTCTGTGGGTGTATTTGGTGTTTAACTCTGGTGTATGAATGAGAACATGTGGTATTTGATTTTCTGTTCTTGCCTTACTTTGCTTAGCATAGTGGCCTCCAGGTCCATCCTTGTTGCTGTTGAGGACATGAAAATTTTTTAAGCTGTGTAGGAATTTTTGGTGTCTATATACTGCAAGTTTAAAAACCTAATCATCAACTGTTAATGGGCACATAGATTGATTTTATTTTGCTTTTTTCTGATAAATAGCACTTCCAAGAACATACCAGTGCATGTGTCATTTTGAAAGAAGGCTTTATTTTCCTTTGTGTAGATAGTCAGTTGTGGGATTGCTCTATTCAGATGGTAGTTCTATTTTAAGTTCTTTGAGTAATCTTCAAACCACTTCTCACAGTGTGAGAGCTGGTTTTTATTCCCACCAAGAGTGTAGCAGTGTTCGCTTTCCTCTGCTGCCTCGCTACCATGCTAATATTCGGACTTAGGATAAATGGCCATTCTGACTAGTGTAAGGCGGTATTTCATTGTATGTGTGAGTTGCATTTCTCTGATGATTAGTGATGTTGAGCATTTTTTCTTCTGTTGGTCGCTTGTACATCATGTCCTTTGCCCCTTGTTTGATTGGATTATTTTTCTGCCTTTTGGTTTTTTTAAGGTCACGTTACAGTCTGGCTATTAGATCTTGGTCAGAAGCATAGTTTGGGAACATCTTCTCCCATCCTTAGGGTATATAGGCATTTACTATGCTGGTGATTTCTTTTGCTGTCTGGCAGTCTTTCAGTTTCTTAGGCCCAACTTTTTTATTTTGGTTTTTCTTGCTGTTGCTTTTAGGGACTAAGTTATCTAAATGCTTTACCAAAGCCTATGTTGAGAAAGGTATTTCCTAGGTTTTCTTGTAGGACTTTTATAGTTTGAGGTCTTCTTCTGAAATCTTCTGTTTACCTTGAGTCAAATTTGCATGTGGTGACAGGTAGGGCTCCAGTGTTAATCTTTTGCCTGTGTCTAGCCGCCTCTCCCAGCACCATTCATTGCATAGGGAGTCCTTTCTCCGTTGCTGAGTTTTGAGTCTTTTCAAAGGTGAGATGGTTGTAGGTGTGCGGGATTACTTCCAGGTTCTCTGTTCTGTCCAGGTGGAGGCGGGTCTATACCTCTGTCATGAAATTTGAAATCAGGGAGTGTGGTGCATCTGATGTAGTCTGGATCTTCCAGCATGGCTTTGGAGTTTCAGGGAGTTTTGTGGTCCCACAGGAATTTTATCATTGTTTCTTTACGTTGCTTTCAAAAAACAAAATTGGCCCGTACATAAATGTGTACAAATAGAGGTTAGAGTGGGACATTTGGGTCCGTGCATGCATTGCATAGTGACGAAATCACGGTATTTAGCATCTCTTTTTGCCTTGTAGAGTTACCATGTCTTTGAGGTGAGGACAGCCAGAACCCTCCTTTCTGGCTGTCTTGAAAACTACCCTCTGATAATGTTAGCCCTAGTGACCCTGCTGAGGAATAGAACAGCAAGTTTCATTCCTCTTATGGAACTTGTCACTTTGTACCCATTTCCTATCCCTGCTCATGCCCCACCTTCCACTCCAACCCTGGCAGGCACTATGATGCTTTCTAGGTCTATGTGAGATAAAGTATCTTATAGTCCTCATGAATTAGATGATGTGAGGTTTGCCTTTCTTGGCCTAATGTGTTTCATTTTTGATAATGTCCTCCAGGTTCCACTATGTTGCTGTGAATGACATGATTTCCAGTATGCATGTCTAGCTGAAGAGTATTTATTTGTGAATGGATACTGTGGTTTCTGGATCCCATTTTCTGGGTGGACAGGTAGGTTGATTCCTTATCTTGTCTTTTGTGACTGGTGCCACCGTCAGTATGGGAAGGCAGATACCGCTTCCATGTACTGGTTTCAAGTGCTTCCACTGCACACCCAGCAGTAGCAAAGCTAAGTGAAATGGTAGTTGTATTTTTAGTTTTCTGTGGAACCTCCAACTGGTCTCTGTAGTGTGCATACTAATTTACTTTGTCAACAATTATGGATAAGAGAGCTTCCTGTTCTGGAGATTCACACCAGTGTTTGTGGTTTCCCTTGTTTTAAAATATATGAAGGCCTTTGGACTATTCATTCTACCAAGAAGGACAGGGTATCTGATATTGTTCTGATTTTCATTTTTTCCCATGATTAGTGATGTTAATTAAGTTTTGGTAAACTTGTTTTCAATTTTATGTGTTTTTTGCAGAAAAGGTTATTAAGGTTCTTTGCTCAGTTTTGGCTCAGTAATTACTTTCTCTTTTCCAGTGTTTTCTGCTAATTAGTAGTGTTACTTACACGTTTTCCAAAAAAATGCATCAATAGCTGTGTTTTCCCTTCAAATTCTCTCATCCTTTAGATTTTTTTTTCTTTTCATTCATTGTTTTAGTAGTGTTAGTTACTTATACATTTTCCAAAACTGCCTCAATAGCTGTGTTTTTTCCCAGAATTCTCCTATCATCCTTTAGATGTTTTTTTCTTTTCATTCATTGTTTTTATTCTTTCTTGCACACAAGCCATTCAATCTCATGTGGTTTCACATGTGTGTAAATTTTGATTTTCCCTTATGCTGGTGACTGGTGAAGTAAAAGCAATCCACTAGCGTACCAATCCATTGTTAGAGAGTTTTGATTGTTTGATGTTTGTATTATTTTCTTTCCTCTATATTTTCTTGTTTTCCTTTTTGCAAAGCATCAGCACAGATCCAAGTTGACCCAGGTATCTGCACACCAGATGCTTTCTCCTAGGAGAGTGGTGGCTTCCAGTTTTTTGTGTAGGTCTTATGTTCATGTTGAGTGGATTATTGTGAATTTCACACAGTAGGAACCCCTTTGTGTTATTTTTACCTAGGGATCTCACATTTTCAGAATAATGCAATGAAGAGGCTCTCCCTTCCTGTGGTGACTTTTGGGATGCTTTTCAAACATGTACTCATTCCACATCAATTTGGGTTTGCCCCTTGGCACCCTCATTGTGTCCGTTGGCCTGTGTTACCCTGTTAATGCCAACCACATATATAGTTTGGGTAGCTAAGGCTTTGCAAAGTAATTTAAAATGGAGGCGCGTGATGCACTCTACCAAGTTTGTATGTGTAGGAACTGCTTTGGGAATGCAGGGCGTTTCATTTTCCCACGGGATTTTTTGTAGTGTGTTGTGATCCTATTGTGAAAACAAGAATTTCCACATGGTCTATGTGTGTACTTAGAGGGTGCAGGAGACCTTCTGACATATGTACCGCTAGTGTCATGATCAATCTGCAGGACCTAGTATCTCTGTTTCATGCTACAGACATGATTTCTTGGTGGAGAAAGCATTCCGACTCCTCCCTGACCACTCTATGGAATATTGTGCTAGGATATTATTAAGCCCAGTCACCCTGCTGTGCTGTAGAACACCAGAATTCCTGCCTCTCACCTAAGTGTCACTTTGTAGCTGTTTCCAATCCTCCCCCAAGCCTCTGGTACTCACTACTGACATGGATACCTCTGTGAGATTGACTCTGTCAGATTCCCATGTCGGGGAGATCATGCAGAGTTTGTGTTTGCCTTCCTCTGCCTGGCTTATTTCATTTAACTTAATGTCCTCCAGGTTTCTTCACCTTGCTGGAAGTGACCTGATGTCCAGAAGTTTGATGGCTGAAGAGTATTCTCTTGTGCATATGTCCTTCAGTTTCTACATGCCTTCATCTGTGGATGGACAGGTAGGTTGACTCCATACCTTGGTTATTGTCTCTAGTGCCTCATGAAACATGGGAAGGCAGGTATCTCCTTAGGGTATGAGTTTCCTCTGCTTTACAAGTATACGCAGTGTTGGCTACATGAAGAACTGGTAGTTGTACTGCTGATTCTTTCAGGAACCTCCAGATGTTTCTCCTAGTGTTTATGGGAGTTTACATTACCACCAATAGGAGATAAGAGTTCCTGTGTTTGCAAGTCTACATACACTAGCCTTTGCCTTCAGAAAGTTTTATTGCTCTTTCTGGTCATACTCATCCTCCAGGGAAGTTGGACAGTATGCGAGTGTGGGTGGTTGGGATTTACATTTGGGGTATGATTACTGGTGTGAAGAAACTTTTCTGTTACCCAAGAGTCAATGTAAGGTCTTCTTTTAAGAAATGTCCATGCAGGTCCTCTGGGCATTTACAGCTTGTGTATGGGTTTTTATGTTTTGTCCACTTAGGACCATTAGTTTCTGGTGTATGTTAGATAACAGGCCCTGCCATGATTTTTCCGTAATTTTCTCCCAGTCTGTAGGATGGCTTCAGTTTGGGTTCACTGT
The DNA here is from genome assembly GCF_003255815.1 of Theropithecus gelada. Lineage (NCBI taxonomy): Eukaryota > Metazoa > Chordata > Mammalia > Primates > Cercopithecidae > Theropithecus > Theropithecus gelada. The sequence goes on along the minus strand of NC_037676.1, from coordinate 49,195,654 downwards.
TTTCTCTCTGGGAAGTTAGTTGTCCTTAGCCTCACATGGTTATATTTGCTTTCATTAGCAGTGATTTCTGTGGCCTATTGAGAAGGGAGATGGCGAAGCCATTGTACAGTCTGTGGGTATTTGGTTCCTGTGTTTTCCTTTCCTGTTTGCAGCTTAGCTGTAGGGATTCAAGTTTCCCCAAAATTGATGCTCACTCTGTGCATTTTCCTTGGAGTTTTTTGGTTTCAGGATTGCACTTACATGTTTGGTGGACTTTGTGTTGCTTTTTGGATCTTGTGCAACAGAAGGGTTTATTTCAGTCCTTTGCACATGAATACCTGGTTTTCTCAACCATTGTGCCTTTGGCATGCTTCCCAGGGTGAGGTAGGGAGGGTGCAAAATGTGTTCACTGTCTGTAATTTTGGGTTGATTATATGGCCCCTCATTTTGTCCAGTCGGTTATTTTCCTAAGTTTATGCCACTAAATGTGTGGGTTAGGTTACTATAGGCTTTGTTTTGCTTCGTGTGTGTTTTCTTGTTTTATTTACTTTTCCTTATTTTTAGTTCCAGACCTGGATTTTCTAAAACAATGGCTACTTCTATTGTGATCAAGGGGTACACCTGCAGGCCAGCTACTTGGCTATACAGCAGGATGCTGAAGCTTGGGATCTCAATGCACTTATCACCTGGGTGGTGGACACAGTACCAGTGGGGTTGTTCTTCCTCCAAGGCTTTCTGTTTCCATCCTTTTCCTGTCTGGTCATCCCCAGTGTCTGTTGATTTTATCTTTATGTTCAGGTGTATTTTGGTGTTCAGCTTCTGCTTGTCAGTGAGAACCTGCGTTATTTGGTTTTCTGTTCTTGCCTTAGTTCACCCAGCATAGTGGCCTCCAGTTCCATCCATGTTGCAGCCGGGAGCATGATTTTGTTTGTGTTTGATCACCCTTGCTGGCCTTTTAGCAAAGGTATCACGCTTTTTCAAATCTCATTTACTGTTGGTGGGCACCTAGGTTGTTTCCACGTCTTCCCATTTGGGAATAGTACTCCTGTGAATGTGCGAGGGTGTGTGTCCTTCTTGATAGAAACGTTTATTTTCCTTTGGGTAGATACCCAAAGGATACCCAGGATTGCTTGGTCAGAGGGTAGTTGCTTTTCATCCTCTTATTTATTTGTTTTTCTGTTATTGAGAAGTCTTCAAACTGCTTTCTGCAGTGTGAGGCCAATTTTGCATTCCCACCAAGAGTGTAACAGAGTTTCCTTTCCTCCGCTCCCTCGCCAGCATGTTCTCTTTTGACTTTGGACTAGTGGCTCTTCTGACTGAGGTGAGACACTGCTGGTACCTCCTTGTACTCGTGAGTTGCATTTCTCTGATGACAGTTAGCTTGAGTGTGTTTTTGTGTCTGTTGGTCTCTACTAGGTCTTCTTCTGACAGGTGTGTGTTCGTATCCTTTGCCCATTTTTTTCTGGGATTCTTTTTTTGGTTCTTGATTTATGTAAGGTCCTTGTAGATTCTGGCTACCAGGACTTGGTGGAGATGCACAGTTTGGGCACATTTTCTCCTGTCCTGTAGGCTGTGTGTTAACTGTGTTGGCAGTTTCTTCCTAGCCTCTTTGCTCCTGTGTATAGCCATTCAAGTGAGTCCTGGCCATGTATATGTGTATAGAATTTATGTTTGCTCTATACAGTCCTGGCCCATGATTTTATGTTCTGATTTAGAACATAAACAAGAATTGAGACTTGCTAGATGAAAGAAAAAGCACTCTTCAGTGCTTCTTATGACAAGGTACACCAGCTGTCTTCCACTACTTTAGATAGCTACATATTTGCTGGACAATAATTTCCCAGGATAGGGACAAGTCAGAACATTCTCCACATTCATCTCCTGCTCCAGTTTCTCATGGTTATGATCAAAGCTAGACAGTGATTGATCCAGGAGGCTGAGATCCTCTGGATGCTCTGGGGTCCTCTGGTTTAAGACAGGCTGTACCATCAGATGGAGGAAATAGGTGGCCCTGTCTTCTGGATTTTCATCTCCTGTGTTTTCAGGATACTTGAAGTCAGTTTTGTTACTCAGACATGATTGTGAAGAGATCCTTTTGAGTCATTTCATAGCATCACAAAATGTGTCAGTGTGACAGCCAAGAAAGCAGAAAGACCAAGGCACTGAGAATTTCAGCAGTATAGCAAGAGGTAGGTGGTGGTTAGCAGACATACACGGAATAGTGAGCTCCGAGCATCCTGTGTTGCACCCTGCAGCCTTCAGGGGATGCGAACTTGCCCTTTCTTTTGCTGCCTGGCACACATGTGTGTTGTTCTCGAGACTTGGGTGCCACCTCCAGAGTAAGGCCAAGAGCTTCGTTTTCTCAGGTTCCACTGCAGGAGGCATTGCAGTGGCTTCATGATGACTTGAAGCTGGGTCCACAGAGAGGAAAAAACTCCTGTCTGTGGCCTGACAGCTGGGGGTGTGGGAAGGGGATTGTCACAGTTACTCTTAGACATTCTGCTAAAATAGCACAGAACCTTTCATTTTATGGACTTTTTTGTGGAAATAAAGACCACTCAAATGAGAAAAGGAAAGCTCATTTATTCAGAGCTTGCTACCCTGAAAGCAGGCTCCACTTTGCCTCTTTCATCAATCAAACACAAGAAGTGTTAACAACACAGACGGTGTCATGAAGGCAACAAGAACTCTAGAGCACTGCGATTGTGTATCTCTACCTCATCTTGGGCAGAAGTGCTGCCGTCAGTAACATCTATAGTTAGTAATAGGTTTCTTACTCACATTACTATTTGTATGACTCCCACCACTGGGAACACTGCCCTCATTGTTCACATAAACAATGAGTCAGTAATTTCTCCAGGTAGTAGCTCTGAGTAGTTGAGTGGACTCATATCAGAGCTCATATTTGAGTTGGATTTCCAGTCTTGCCCATTATATATTTAGGGTCTGTGTATATATAGACAATTCTTGAAGTACTCTTTCTACCAAAGTGGATAAAGTGTTAGTCTGAGGCAAATAGGACCATGTGTTCTGGCCACAAAGGAAGTATTTAGCAGGTGTACACAGAAATCAGGGAGATAAGGAGTTGTTCACGATGTAAGGTCAAAAACTAAAGCCTTACACCAGCTAGGTTATATAGTTGGAATTCTGTTAGTCTCTTCTGCATGGCAGGTATTTGGCCTATTGCCCTACGAAGTCTGGTGAATTCAAATTTATAGTTACTGAGTGTCTGATCAATAGATTGTAACACATGGTAAGATAATCAATTATTCTCATTGGCAAAATGACCAATCACTGGCATTGATATTAGTCATTATCTTTCTGGAAGAAAGGGACTCTAGCAAGTCACAGGTTGACTTTTTAAGGGTTAACTGTCAATGTAGGTGCAAGTGGAAATGCCATTAGCTATAATGCCTGTGGTCCCATTTGATGAAACCAGAATTGCTAGAAGTTTATCCAGCATATCTAGCAGTCAGGAGGATTGAGGAAAGTAGCTACTATTTGGGATTATCTAAGAATGGCATTAGAATGAATATGTTCTGACCTCTTATAATAAAGATGGAAAAAGAGCAAAAGAGTCATTCTGAATGGATGACAAAAAGGGGTCTATAGAAAATGAGAAGGATGGTTATAAGCAAGCAGGTAAAAACCAAAACAGGAATTAGATAGGAGTCTTGGTCTGACATGTTGGACAGAAGCTATCCACCATCCACTGTCATTGCTTATTCCAAAGGTCTTGGGTCAGTTGTCTGCTTGTGCAGATCAGTTGCTTCTGGAGGATCTCTGAGAATCCTCACTTTGAGATTTTCTATTTGAGTAGTCTTCCAATTGTGTGGAATTCTGAATTTCTTTTTTTTTTTTGTTGTGAAATGTGAACCCAAGTATTGACGTCTTGGTTTCACTGCTGTATTTGTTGCTCACCATACCTAATATAGTCCCTTCCAACAAAACTCAAGTAGTTTTTCTCTAATGTTTTCTCGAATAGAAAAAGATCTGCTGACAGAATGTCATTAAAAGGTTGTTTAGGATGCTGTTATGGGAAAGGCTTTAGTCAGTTGCTGATAGGACTGGATGTAGTACATGTGTTCCTCGCAATAATATTTTGCCATGTCTGCAATAGGGCGGTAGGGCAGAGTCTATTATTGAAAGTGAAATTTCTAAACACATGGGCTTCCAGTCATTAATTCAAATAGGCATAATGGAGTGTTTCTGAGGGAGTGGATCATACGGCCATGGGCCTGGCTTGCCCTGCACTCAGAGGTGGGTAGTGCACTGCCATTGCAGGCCTCAAGGAGGAAAGGGAGAAACAGAGATGGCAAAAACAAAAACAAGATACAAGAAATGCAACAGAAGCACACAAACAACAAGCACACTGACACTCATTGGGCAGGTTGTCCCCTCACCCGTGGCCAGTAGCATAGGCAGCCAAGACCCAGGCAGGAAGGCCACTGACCTCAGGACCTGCAGGGTGCAGGGAGGGGAGGCGACGAGAAGAATTAGTTCAGGTCACAGCGATGTATATCTGGCTTCAGGAAAATATTATTTCAAGTCAAAGTACATTTATGGAATCCTTCAGATTATATAAAAAAGCAAAGTTTACAAAATTTGAAAGTGATCACCCAACATATCTATGTACTTAGATATAGAGTTTTTCTAAAACTGGGATCAGGCCAGGTAAGGTGGCTCAGGCCTGTAATCCCAGCACCTTGGGAGCCTGAGGTGGGAGGATCGCTTGAGGCCAGGAGTTGGAGACCAGCCTGGGCAACATGTTGAGATTCCCACCCCCCCAATCTTTACCAAAAACACAAAAATTAGCTGGTCATGGTGGCACAAACCTGTAGTTCCAGCTACTCCAGAGGCTGAGGTAGCTCACTGGCTGCAGTGAGTTAAGATCGTGGCACTGCGCTCCAGCCTGAGCAACACCTCGTACCCCCAACCCCCCAAAAAATCCCAATTTTAATAATTATTCTGGAGTTGGGTAAAAGAATACCCTTATTCTGGTCAGGTGTGGTGGCTAACGCCTGTATCCCAGCACTTTGGGAGGCCGAGGCGGGCAGATCATGAGGTTAGGAGATCGAGATCATCCTGGCTAACACAGTTGAAACCTTGTCTCTACTAAAAATCTAAAAAATTAGCCGGGTGTAGTGGCAGGTGCCTGTAGTCCCAGCTACTTGGGAGGCTGAGGCAGGAGACTGGCAGGAACCTGGGAGGCGGAGCTTGCAGTGAGTCAGGATTGCGCCACTGCACTCCAGCCTGGGCAACAGAGCTAGACTCTGTCTCAAAAAAAAAAAAAAAAAAAAAAAAAAAAAAAAGGTTACCCTTATTCTTAGGAAATACACACCTAGGGGTGATTATGTCCCTAATTTCCTCTCATATTACTAAAAAAAAAAAAAAGATATGTAAATATACAAATTATACAAAATGGAACAAAATCTTAGAAATTGGTGAGTCCCGATTAAGAGAAAAAGGAGCATTCTTGGTACTATTCATGTAACAACATATGAAATTATATAAAAATTTTAAGTTCCTAAAACTGGTTGTAGAAGTATATGCTCAGAGTTAGCATCTATTTTGTAAAATAGCAATTAAGACCAAAACTTTAATCAGCTAAAATCTGATCAAATAAAAGTAGCGATATATTACAGTATTTTTGATATCAAATCATGGTAAAGGGGCAATAACTTTTACAAGTTTCTCTCCAAGCACAGTACATTTTTGTGGATTTTTCAAGAATATAACTTCCTGTAATTCTTATCTTCTGCCACCTAAGTGACACAGTTTACCAAATAATTTTAAATAATGGTTAGATTTGGTTAGATTCTCAAGGCGTCCTCTTTGAAAATCATACATTTAGTTTCGATGTGGAATTGGCCTCTTTGTTTCTAAGAAAAAAAATACAAAAATACCCCCTTATTGGCCAGGTACAGTGGCACATGCATGTAATCCCAACACTTTGGGAGGCTGAGGCAGGTAGATCACGAGGTCAAGAGATCGAGACCATCCTGGCCAACATGGTGAAACCCCGTCTCTACTAAAAATACAAAAATTAGGTGTGGTAGTGCACGCCTCTAGTCCCAGCTACTTGGGAGGTTGAGGCAGGAGAATTGCTTGAACCTGGGAGGCGGAGGTTGCAGTGAGCCAAGATCGCACCACTGCACTCCAGCCTGGTGACAGAGTGAGACTCCATCTCAAAAACAAACAAACAAAAAATGCCCCCTTATTAACACACAATGGATTTCTCACGACCATTATTTCTAGTTATGCACAGTCTTCTTACTATATCAGCAAAATCATTCTGAACTTGTTCCATTTCTCAGGTAGAAGACAGAAGCCAGCTCAAGATAGATTAAAGACTTAAATTTAAGACCTGGAACTATGAAACGGCTGGAAAAAAACATAGGGAAAACTTTTCAGGACTTTGGTTTAGGCAAATAATTTATGGCTGAGATCTCAAAAGCACAGGCAACAAAAGCAAAAATAGATTAGTGGGATATAGCTTTTGCACAGCCAAAGAAACAACACAGTGAAGAGACAGCCCCTTGAATGGGAGAAAATAACTGCAAATTACTCATCTGACAGGTGACTAATGTGCAGAGTACACAAGGAACTCAAATTCCTCAAAAGTAATGAAACAATCCCGTTAAAAATGGGCCAAGGACAGGAATAGACTTTTCTCAAAAGACATACAAATGACTAACAGGTATATGAGAAAATGCTGAACATCATTGATCAGGGAAATGCAAATCAAAACCACAATGAGATATCATCTCACCTCAGAATGGCTATTATTAAAAAGACAAAAAATAACAGATGCTGGTGAGAATGCAGAGAAATGGAAACTCTGTTACACTGTCAGTAGGATGCAAATCAGTATAACCATGATGGAAACCAGTATGGAGAATTCTAAAAAACTTATACACAGAACTACTGTTCTATGTCCAACATTCCCACTACTGGGTATTTATCCAAAGGAAAGAGTTCAGGCCGGGCATGGTGGCTCATGCCTGTAATCCCAGCACTTTGGGAGGCCAAGGCATGTGGATCACTTGATCAAGGTCAGGAGTTTGAGACCAGCCTGGATAACATGGATAAACCCCATCTCTACTAAAAATACAAAAAATAATTAACCTGGCATTGTGGCGCACACCTGTAATCCCAGCTACCTGGGGAGGCTGAGGCAGAAGAATCACTTGAACCCAGGAAGCAGAGCTCGTGGGGAGGCGAGATCGCACCACTGAACTGGCTGGGTGACAGAGTGAGACTGTTTCTTAAAAAAAAAAAAAAAAATAGTGTAGCAAAGGGATACCTGCACTGTCATGTTTATCATAGCACTATTCACAATAGCAAAGATATGGAATCAACCCAAATATCCATCAACAAATGAATAGCTAAGTAAAATGTGCAAAATGTACACAATAGAATACTATTTGGCAATAAAAAATAATGAAATAATATCATTTGCAAAAACATGGATAGATCTTGAAGTCATTATGATAAGTGAAATAAGCCAGGCACAGAAAGATACTGCAGGTTCTTACTCGCATGTGGGAGCTAAAAAAACTTGATCTCATGGACACAGAGAATACAGTGGCAGATACCAGAGTCCGGGAAGACTGGGTGTGTGGAAGGGAGAATGAAGAGAGGGTGACTATTGGGTGCAAACATACATGTAGTAGAAATGAGCTGTAATGTTTGATAGCAGACTAGGGTAACTAAGCAACAATATTTCAAAGTAGCCAGAGTACATATTTACTGCATGTAACAAACGCTCGTATGTACCCTATTAAATAGGTAAAATATTATGGGTGTCTTTTTTTTGTTTTTTGTTTTTTTTTGTTTTTTTTTGTTTTTTTGAGATGGAGTCTTGCTCTGTCGCTCAGGCTGGAGTGCAGTGGTACGATCTCAGCTCACTGCAAGCTCTGCCTCCCGGGTTCACACCATTCTCCTGCCTCAGCCTCCCGAGTAGCTGGGACTACAGGCGCTCGCCACCGTGCCCGGCTAATTTTTTGTATTTTTAGTAGAGACGGGGTTTCACCATGTTAGCCAGGATAGTCTCGATCTCCTGACCTTGTGATCCGCCCACCTCGGCCTCCCAAAGTGCTGGGATTACAGGAAATGATTTTTTTTTAAGATCGAGAGGTTATGTCCAAGTCTCCAGAGAGGGGCTCTTTGGATCCACACAGCACATCCTGCTCACCTGCATCCACTGCTCCACCATGCTGGTCCTGTCTGGGCCTTCATGCTCTGGCTCCCAAGGCAAGTGGTGCTGACTCAGGTGGCAACACTGTGGACCTGGGTGTTGGTGGCCTAGAAGGTGGGTACTAGGGGCTTCTTGCCCTAATTGTTTCACTGAGACCAGTTGGAGCCAGGCAGTGACAGGGCATCACCTTCTTGACCAGATCCTGGGACATAGGAGGGGTGTCACCTGGCACCTCCTCATCCCAACTCAGAGCCTAAAGTACCCCCAGACCTGGGCCATGGCTGGGCTGGAATTCAGGAAGCCTAGGATGCAGCTCAAGCCTTGTGGCATCTCTGGGTTCTCAGCCCACTGAGGGTGCCCCATACAGATGATCCAGGACCCATAGCTGGTGGGAAGAGAGTGGCATTTCTCTGGCCCCTCCTTACTCATGCCAAGCACCCCAACTGTCCTTCCTGGTCCATCACCCTAGTCACATTCCCCAGGGCAGCTCGGGGCTTTGTTCAGATGTCTGCCATAGTCAGGTGCCTAATACGTGCTGAGACTTGCAAGACCACCTGGGCAGATGGGTTGATGCCCTCTGGTGAGCACCCCCAGCAGCCAGGCCCCTGTCCACGTGTCTGCCTGCTCCTACTTGTGTTTGATTGTCACAATGCTGCTTTCCAGGGACACGGGCTCCCATCCCTCCTGTCGAGAAGGACAGAGACAGCAAGTGCCTGGGAATAAGGCATTTGCCAGGTGGCACAAGTGATGAGGGTCGGAGCTGGGATTTGAACCCGGATCATGGAACTCTGCATGGGGGAATGCAGGTGTGGGGATACCCATAAAGGAAGGAAGGGTGGCCCAGCCTCACTGAGCCCAGCTGCTCCCTGCAACCCTGGAGGAAACTGCTCTACTCTAAGGTGGGGAGAGGGCCCAGGCGGCCAGGCCTCCCCTTGCTTGCTGGCTCAGGGGATCACAGTGGGACAAGGAGATTTAGAGTGTATGTCTTCTTTCCTTTTCCTATTTCATTCAAAAGTTCATTTAGTATCAAGGAAGAGGAGCCTTAGCTTAACCCTGCAGATCAGGCAAGACTTGAGTTACAAAAGAATACATTCTTTTTGCACTTTTAATTATCTTCTCCTCTACTTTTGTTGGCAAGAGCAGGTCTGTGTCCCAGGTTCAGAATCCATTTTTCATCCCTCATCAAAGCGCCTACTGTTTGGGTGAGCACCCTGGAGCCTGGCCGCGTGGAGCTGTGTGGCAGGAAGGTCCCCACAGAAGGGTCACGGCACCACTGCCCAGGTCCAGCTCAACTCTGCTGCCAGGGTTGCCTGTTCTGGCTCCCTGGGGCTTGCAGCGTCCTGTTCCCAGGATCTGCACATAGGGGTGCCTTTCTGCATCTCTCCATCAGTGGTAGGTGCTCCTCCAAGCCCCCACGGCTTGCCAGCCTGGAGACAGCGGCCTGCACCCCGCCCCTGTTGCATGCCAGCTGAGAGGAGCCTGGGCCAGAAGCCCCACAGCGGTTGGCTGTGGCTTGGACACCGGTTGGGGGCAATGGGGCAGGGGCTGGCCGCCCAGCCCCAATCCTATGGCCCCTTGCTCTGGGTGGGGACCAAGGAGGAGCGGGTGGGGAAGGTGCCTCAGGCAGGCCCTAGGGACCGTGGGCGGCTTATGTTCCACGATTTTGAGGCCATTTGCAGCGAGCTCCACCAGCCTGCCCTTCCCCTGCAGCCGCCACCACCCGCACAGCACTGCCACGAGTGTATTCGGGGCTTTCTTCGGAGGAGACTGTCAGCATCCTCAAGTTCCACGTGCTCTGACCCCAGTCCTGCTTCTTGACGCTTTTTCCCAGGGGCTGCCTCCCCTTCTCAATGGCCTGAACCTTGGCCAGTTCCCACGAAGTTTGACGGGAACACAAGGCTGTCACTGGCATTTGTGGCACTATAACTTACAGGCACGTATGTTGCACACATCGGACACTGTGCCACATGCAGTCACACCATCTGAGGTGCACACGCCGCACGCGCACGCCGCACCGGGTTGGCTTGGCGTTCTGCACATGCGTGTATAACGGCTTGGCTTGGCGTTCCTCGCTTGGCTTGGCGTTGGTCGCTTTGCTTCCTGGTCCTTGTGTGGATTGGCGTTTCCTCCCTCGGCATTCCTTTGCTGGGCTTGACCTTTTCTTGGCTGGGCTTGGCATTCCCCTGGCTGGGCTGGGTGTTTCCTTGGCGGGTGGGTGGAGGGGCTTGGCCTTTCCCCGGGTGGGTGTGGGCTTTCCCCCGGGGTGGGAGTGGGATTTCCTCAGGTGGGTGTGGCCTTGCAAATACTGCTGGGCTTGGCCTCTCCCCGCCTGGGCTGGGCTCCGCTGCTTTGATGGGTTTTGGCTGTGCTTGACCTTTCTCCTGTAACAGATTGGAAACCTAGAGTTTCTTGCTTGTTGGTGAAATTTGTTGCAGAGGTGATTGGCTAGCTATTACCTGGCTCCCCAGGCTGGTAAAAGAGGATGGGGGCTGAGGTTTCTTCAAAGCCGGCTGCATCCACTATGAAGAAGCCTTTTGGCCTCAGCGGCAAGATGGGCAAGTGGTGCTGCCACTGCTTCCCCTCCTGCAGGGGGAGTGGCAAGAACCACGTAGACTCTAGGGGAGACCACGACGACATCGCCTGTTTGGAGCCAAGGTAACACGTCCGTCGAGAAGATCTGGGCAAGCTCCACAGAGCTGCCTGGTGGGGTAAAGTCCCCAGAGCGGATCAGAGGCGGAATGTGTGGGGATGGGGGTGGGGATTTGCCCTTCTGTGGGATGGGCGAGGGCTGACTTTCTTGCCTCTGCAGGCCCCACAGCACCCTGGATGTGGAAACCTCGGAGAGGTTGGCGCAAAGGCCTCTTTATGAGCAGCAACACAAAAAAATTTTAGCTGATTTCCAATCAATAATAATTTCCTTTACATAACACTTAATAGACTGTTTTAAAGTGGTTTAACTTGCAAGATTAAGTTGATGCAGCAGATTATTTTTAATGTACACCTTTAAAACAATGTTATATGCATTATAGAAAGGTGTGTAATGAGAAATAATTCCCATAATATATCGACTTAGGGCTAAATATTCTTTAGATAAAATCCAATGTGCATTTTATGTCAATGTATCGCTATATAAATATGTTCTTCACTGAGGAATCTTAGAAAGAAACTGAAATGGGAAGATGGTTCATGTCCTTGAATAGGAAGATTCATTTTTTTCAAGATGTGAGTTCTTTATGTATCACCTTTCCCTAAGCCCAAATAAAAATATCAAAGTTTTAACATTTTTAAGTTACACATGGTATCTTTTACTATTGTGATAAATTAGTGTTTTGTAACAGAATGGAAAAAGACTTGCCTTTCTAGGTATCAAAATGTACTAATATTTCCACAAATTGTTTACCAGCAACTGAAAAGACATAAATGAATAGAACAGAATAGAAAATCCAGAACTACCCAAGTGTATGTAAGAATTTAGAAGTTGATAATGGTCACATTTCATATTAGTAGAAATGTAGCAGGACAAGCCGCAGACAAAACTCCTCAGACACCAGATTAAAGAAGGAAGAGGGTTTTTATTTGGCCGGGAGCGTCGGCAGACTCATGTCTTAGGAGCCGAGCTCCCTGAAAAAGAAATGCTTGGCCTTTTTAAAGGCTTACAACTTTAAGAGGTCCACGTGAAAGGGTCGTGATAAATCGAGCAAGTGTGGGAAACGTGACTGGGGGCTACATGCATCAGCTAACAGAACAAAAAGTTTTACAATGCTTTTTGTCATACAGTGTCTGGAATTTACAGATAACACAAGTAGTTCAGGTCAGGGGTTGATGTTATTATTACTTTTTTTTAACTCCCAGGGCCGGATGGTGGTGCCAAGGTTGTCTGGCTATTTATCTTACTTTTGTTTCTTTCTAACTTTTTGCTTTCTCTTTTTCCTCCTGTCTTGTGAACTAAGCAAGGTAGGAGGAGGCAGCAGGAGTAGTAGTGGTCTCCTTCCTTAGCCCCCACTTTGAGAATGTTCACTAATTAGTGGGAGTTCTCACTTTTATTTTTACTTTATGAGTCTCCTTGTGAGACAGAGCGATAGTGTTTTATGTAATACACTTGTGCTAAAGTTTTCTGGTGAACCATGGTAGCTACAAAACTTTTTATCATTTGAAGAAGCAACTGTCATACACAGGGGAGCAGCAAGCAAGTTTCTATTACTAGTAATACACTTACAGTGAGGGTTTTAAATTTTCTTATAGCTGGAAACTATTTTCTAAATAAAGACCTAGGATCAAACCTGTGTTAAACCTGTACAGGCACATGTATCAGCTTTGTCATGTCCTAAGCAGGTTAGTTTTTTTACTGGGTCTTAAAAGCTTTTTCTTAGCGAGTAACACAGTATTTTTTAATAATAAAAGTTTTTGAGAGCCAGATGCTTGAACTTGGGGCGTCTGTTTGGGGAAATAGTTAAAGTAATTTTGAGACATTAACTCTTTTGCTTCTCAAGGCCATTGGTCTCTTCTGTTAGCCTTTTTATAAACATAACATGAAGAAACATCTAGGCTGCCAGCAATGTTTCCAGCCAACTGAGCAAATAGGCTTTTTCTCTTTTTTGCTAAAGGAAGAGGTTCAGGTTTACATGTTTAAAGAATGACCGCAAGACTTGGAATTGTTGCTGGGCTGGACGGGGTCTGGATTTCCTAAGTAATATGTGTACAGTGGGGACACCTTATATAGGTGTTTCTTCTAGCATGGTTATGGGGGTAACAACAACAAAACAATGTACAGCATATTCATATCCAGCAAGGACAAAAGAGGTCCTTACCTGGGAAAAAGGTTGAATACAGCGACAGAACGATAGGAAAACAGTATTACAGGAAAACTATTAGTCTTAAGATTTTAACTACATTTACTTGCTTGATGAATCCTCAAGCCTCGGCTGTGCATAGTCAGCTGCCGGTGTGTGACTAGAGCAGGGCTTATTGTCTCCTCAAGCTTCAGCCGTGCATAGACTGGTCAGCCTCCGGAGTGACCAGAGCAGGGCTGTCGTCTCTAGCAGCAGCTTGGTCTCATCTCAGGATCAGCCGGGTTGGATGATCTGTGTCCTGCTGGCTGGTCCACTTGTCCTGAGCTGCCGGTGTTAGCTGACTGTGGTGGACCCAAGACACGACGCCTGTAACTTTAACAGCAGTGGGCGTGGGCAAGGTTACAGTATCGGGCCCATCCTATATAGGTCCTAGAAAAATTAGATTTTACTTTAAACAGAGTCATTAGATTTAAAGGGGTGTCAGGCTTATAGGCATTTTTACTTATTTAATTATGAACACATTGTATGGCTATTTTATGAAGCCTGCATTTGCTTTCTTAAGGTTAATTTCTTTAGTTTCTGGAGGTCACCTTTAATTTGACCTATGATTTGGGGGTGGCCGACCAAACAAAATCTTATAGGGCAAATACCTAGTTTGTTTAGTGGAGGTGCACCTGACTCGGAGGAGGACCATAGGCAAAAACCTGATTTTGTCTTAAATGAGCAAACAATCACTAGCAGGCATTGATAGCCTCCAGCACGGGGCAATTCTGTAAAGTCTATAAGCAAGTTTTCACAAGGTATGGCTCTTTTTCCTGTTTAAGTTTCTTATAGGAGGCGTTCTTCTCCCCACCCCGCCCTTTGTAACTAGTGGCTTAGCCTTCAGTGAGAAATTGTAATCCAGATATGGCAGAATCTTGCTGCTTTTAACTTCTGATGTGACCATGGGCTCCTGGGAGCCTAATGAGAAGGTGCCTAGTCTGCCCTAGTCTTTACATTCTTCAGCTCCCGTCAGTCTGATCAGATCAGTATTTGGTTCCTCCAAGGTGCTTGTCTTGTGGCCTTGGTCATTTCCTTTATTGCCTTTTGAACATTTACTTTTCTAGTGTCCTTTCTTTTTGCATCTCGCACATTAATCTCTCTCTAGCCTTGTCCGGCTCTTGAATCCTTGCCTAACTTGACTTCTTTCACATTTACATTCACGTCCACATCCTCTCACATTGCTAATTTTTTCTTTTTTACACTTACTCTTAGTCTTTCTTTTTTCTTTTCCTCTTTTCCAGTTTTGCTCCTTGGTCACAGTTAACATACACCTTGATGGCCACTTTCGTAGACTAGGTGGTATTCATGCCTGCAGCTTCTGCTTGATGTTACCCCTGGGCTTGCTTTACAAATGAAGTATTCACTATATACTGATTTTCAGCAGCGTCAGGTTTAAATGGGGTGTAAAGCCAGAATGCTTTATAGAGTCTCTTATAAAACTGACTTAGGCTCTTGTCAGCTCCTTGAAGCATTTCTGAAATCTTTTTTTATATTACTTGCTTTTTTTAAAATTTTATTTTTTATTTATTTTATTTTTTATATATACCAACTCTTAGCCTCTGCAGAAGTGCTTCTCAGTACCTCTGCAAATGCTGAAGCTGAGTTGCATTCTCTGGGTCTTTTTTTCCCTTTTTCCTAGAGTTTAACAGGCTCTTTTCTTTATGTAATTTTCCATGCACTTGGAGGGTTAAACAGGCATACCGAGAGTCAGTGTAAATGTTTACAGTCTTACCTTCACTGAGTTCTAAGGCCCTGATTAAAGCAATGAGCTCAGCTTTATGACAGTGTCCAGGGTTACCACCGCATATTCTACACATCTCTTTCCTTGTGGGTTGATGAAGCTGTTCCTGTCCACGTATAGCTCCTAGTCTACTGATGCCCAAGGCTAGTCCCTTAGGTCAGGTCTGCTAGAGTAAACTTGAGTCCAACACCTCTACACAGTCATACGCGACAGGGCTCTAGCTGCCGGGAGCAAGGTGGCGGGTTCAGGGTGTTTCCAGTTTAGTAGATCAATGGTTGAAAAGGGCTGATAGATGAAAGTCTGTTGCGCCCCCGGATGTGGGCCTGGTCATTATAATAGACAGGTCCTCGCGTCTCCCTGAGAGGCATTTGCATAGCTTGAGCAAGACCAGCTCTGAGACGGCCCACTTGACTATCTTGACTTCCTTCCTTGGCCTCTCGAGGTTCTGATCCTCCCCTTCAAGGTGAGACCTGGGGTGTGTTAGCTCCTGAATCTCATTTCTGAGGGGACTGTTAGCCTTGGTAAAGCTGGATAGGCTGGGACATATGGAGAAAGAATTTATATTATCTCTGGCGGCTCCTGCAAAACTGGCTTTTCTTGGTGTTTGTGAGACTCCTTTTTAACTCTGTGTCTGCTGGCGAAGCTGCTCTTACTTTTATTTTTGGCTTTTTTGCAGTAAGCTGTTAAACAGGGCTAAATTTATGCTGGTTTTATCTATATTATATTTAACCATGAGTCAATATAAAGGAATTTGATATAGGTACACTGGCTCTCCTCCGACCCCTGTCACCACCTTAAATACATGGCCAATTGTTCCTTGTCTATAGTTCCTTCTGTGGGCCATCCAACACCAAAAGAGGGCAGTTCTAATTCACACAGAGATCTTAACCTCTAAGGGGTTAACTTAACTCCATAATCTCCTGCAAAACCTTTCTTAAGGTTCTATAACATGCATTTTAATAGAGTAAGTTTTGATGATTTGATGACTTTCCTTTTTTCTTTTTGAAATTTTCCTTTTGAAATGTTTTAACACAGTTCCTAGCAGAGTAGGCTTACTTTGTGTCTGACCTATTTTTCTCTCGAGACAAAACAACATTCACACTATAAGAAGGAAAGGGTAAAAGGTCACTCACTCGTCTAATTTACACTAAATCAAAATCAAAACTAAAACCAAAGTGTTGTTAAAGGCACACCTGTTCATCAAGCAATTTAAGCCAAGTCAAAATCAGAACCAAAAACAAAGTGCCAATAAAGGCGCGCCTGTTTATCAAGCAATTCAAGTCAAGTCAAAATCAAAACTAAACCAAAGTATCAAGCAATTAATTCAAGTCAAGTCAAAAACAAAAACCAAAGTGCCAGTACAGGCACGCTGTGGGTGATCAGGCCACGCTTCCACTCAAATGGAGTGGGCAAGTTCCAAAGACCAGTCTTACCAAGTTTCAGATGTCTGGACTTAAAGTTCCTTCCCAGTGTTCAGCACTGTGTTGATCCTCCATAGGGACCTGCTGTGCACTGCTCTGACAAGGCGTTCCACTGGGGCAAATGCCTACCCGGGAGCGCTCTCAGGATCCTTATCACTGAAGCTGGCTGGAGTCTCCCACAGGGATGCTCTACAGGGCAGGCATAAGCTGCCAAAGGGGCTGCCTCGACCATCCATTAATAATCTCGCTTCCCAGGCAGGGAACCAAGAAATGCAGCAGGACGAGCCGCAGACAAAACTCCTTTAAAGTTCATATGGAAACAAAAAAGAGCCCGCATTGCCAAGAGCCCACATTTGACAATCCTAAGTCAAAAGAACAAAGCTGGAGGCATCACTCTACCTGACTTCAAACTATACTACAAGGCTACAGTAACCAAAACAGCATGGTACTGGTACCAAAACAGAGATATAGACCAATGGAACAGGACAGAGTCCTCAGAAATAATACCACACGTCTACAGCCATCTGATCTTTGACAAGCCTGAGAGAAACAAGAAATGGGGAAAGGATTCCCTATTTAATAAATGGTACTGGGAAAATTGGCTAGCCATAAGTAGAAAGCTGAAACTGGATCCTTTCCTTACTCCTTATACGAAAATTAATTCGAGATGGATTAGAGACTTAAATGTTAGACCTAATACCATAAAAACCCTAGAAGAAAACCTAGGTAATACCATTCAGGACATAGGCATGGGCAAGGACTTCATGTCTAAAACACCAAAAGCAACGACAACAAAAGCCAAAATTGACAAATGGGATCTAATTAAACTAAAGAGCTTCTGCACAGCAAAAGAAACTACCATCAGAGTGAACAGGCAACCTACAGAATGGGAGAAAATGTTTGCAATCTACTCATCTGACAAAGGGCTAATATCCAGAACCTACAAAGAACTCAAACAAATTTACAAGAAAAAAACAAACAACCCCATCAAAAAGTGGGCAAAGGATATGAACAGACATTTCTCAAAAGAAGACATTCATACAGCCAACAGACACATGAAAAAATGCTCATCATCACTGGCCATCAGAGAAATGCAAATCAAAACCACAATGAGATACCATCTCACACCAGTTAGAATGACAATCATTAAAAAGTCAGGAAACAACAGGTGCTGGAGAGGACATGGAGAAACAGGAACACTTTTACACTGTTGGTGGGATTGTAAACTAGTTCAACCATTATGGAAAACAGTGTGGCGATTCCTCAAGGATCTAGAACTAGAACTACCATATGACCCAGCCATCCCATTACTGGGTATATACCCAAAGGATTATAAATCATGCTGCTATAAAGACACATGCACACATATGTTTATTGCAGCACTATTCACAATAGCAAAGACTTGGAATCAACCCAAATGTCCATCAGTGACAGACTGGATTAAGAAAATGTGGCACATATACACCATGGAATACTATGCAGCCATAAAAAAGGATGAGTTTGTGTCCTTTGTAGGGACATGGATGCAGCTGGAAACCATCATTCTCAGCAAACTATCACAAGAACAGAAAACCAAACACCGCATGTTCTCACTCATAGGTGGGAACTGAACAATGAGATCACTTGGACTCGGGAAGGGGAACATCACACACCGGGGCCTATCATGGGGGGGAGGAAGGGGGAGGGATTCATTGGGAGTTGTACCTGATGTAAATGACGAGTTGATGGGTGCTGATGAGTTGATGGGCGCAGAACACCAACATGGCACAAGTATACATATGTAACAAACCTGCACATTATGCACATGTACCCTAGAACTTAAAGTATAATAATAATAATAAAAAAAAAAAAAGAAGGAAGAGGTTTTTTATTTGGCCGGGAGCGGCAGCAGACTCGTGTCTGAAGAGCCAAGCTCCCCGAAAAAGAAATACTTGGCCTTTTTAAAGGCTTACAACTTTAAGGAGTCCACGTGAAAGGGTCGTGATAAATCGAGCAAGCGTGGGAAACGTGACTGGGGGCTACATGCATCAGCTAACAGAACAAAAAGTTTTACAATGCTTTTCTCATACAGTGTCTGGAATTTACAGATAACACAAGTAGTTTAGGTCAGGGGTTAATGTTATTATTATTACCTTTTTTTTAACTCCTAGGGCCGGGTGGTGGTGCCAAGGTTGTCTGGCTATTTATCTTACTTTTATTTCTTTCTAACTTTTTGCTTTCTCTTTTTCCTCCTGTCTTGTGAACTAGGCAAGGTAGTGGGGAGGAAGCAGCAGTAGTAGTAGTGGTCTCCTTCCTTAGAAAAAGATGAATTATTAATAAATGAAATGCCTGCTATTTGGAGAAAACTAGATGTTTATGTCACAAAATAAGTCTCTGATGGAATATAGTTTAAAAGTTTTAAATATTCAAAATGAGGAAAGTACCAGAAGAAAACACAAATGCCTATATATACAGATATATTTTTATCTTGACAAAGACCTTCTAAGAACCTCACAAGCAAGCATTCTGAAGGTTGTGTTGGCAAAATAAAGATTAAAACACCCTGTATATAAGAAAAAAGTTAGCAAAAGACAACATACGTGCAAAATATTTACTATATATATAGTAGATAAGAAATGTGTTTTCATTTTACAGATAATTCTTTCAAATCAACAAGAAAACAAAATAAGCTCAATTTAAAATTGGGCAAAGTACTTTTTTGCAGATCTTCCAGTGACCTATGCACATAGGAAAACAGTTAGTGTTCCTGGTGAGAGAAGGAATTTAAAAGAGGATTGAAATACTGTTTTCTATCCACAAAGTGTGAGGATGAAGAGCAACGGTACTTATACAGTTGCTTAAAGTTTAAGTTGCTGTGACTTTTCAAATAGACACTTTGGTGGTAAGAACCACATTTTAGAAATGTATGTGCCTTTTACCCATCAATTCCATTGTACTGAAATATCTTTGGGAAATTGATATATCTGTCTTTCTCAGTATTACTTAAAATAGCAGTGTATTAAGAATTCATAACAGATTTTATGATCAACTTTCAGTGCATCCGTAATGGAATAATACGTAACCATTGAGGATGTCAATAGATACAGATATACGTTGACATGCAAAGATATACTTTGCTATACCAAGTGACAAAAAAACAGGTTACACATACACACAAACAGAATATGCTCTTGTGTTAGGTGAAAATACAATAAAACTTATTTCTGGGCATTTGTATTGTAAGTGAAGTTTTTCCTTTTTTCTTATCTATGATTTCTGCAATAAACCTCTGAAAAGTTCTAGTTAAAGTTCATTCTGAATGAAATAATCCTTGGGAAGAGAAGGAATATAATATTTGCATAGATCAATTCTCAGTTTCTATTACTTATTTATGTGGATGGATATCTTATGTGAACTTGTAGCCTCTTCAGAAGTAGAGGGAATGTTTTTGCCTGTGCCTGTAGATTTTATGTGTAGATTTTATTATGTATACATTTTATTATGTATCTTTTCATTATATATAGATTAACATGTTCAAGAAGTATGGATTAATCATTTTAGTTATATCTTTATGAAAACTAAAATAGCAAATATAAATGATCATTACTATTACAAATGTATTGCTGTACTCTACAGGAGTTTTCTTTAAAAATATTGAACTTGGGCTGGGCACGGTGGCTCATGCCTGTAATCCCAGCACTTTGGGAAGCCAAGGCGGGTGGATCACCTGAGGTTTGGAGTTCGAGACCAACCTGACCAACATGGAGAAACCCCGTCTCTACTAAAAATACAAAATTAGCTGGCTGTGGTGGCGCATGCCTGTAATCCCAACTACTCGGGAGGCTGAAGCAGGAGAATCACTTGAACATGGAGGTGGAGGTTGCGGTGAGCCGAGATCGCACCTTTGCACTCCAGCCTGGGCAATAAGAGTGAGACTGTGTCTCAAAAAAAAAAAAAAAAAAAAAAAAGGGATTGAACTCCCCAGCTGTGTTTATCCATTCTTTCATCAAATATAAGCCAGCTACCTATAATGTGGCAGGCATAGTCTACTATCTTGCAGTATCCTTCCATCTTTGAAAACTTCATATTTACCTGCCCAGCTTGAGCAAGGTGAGAGATTTAAAATTAGAGTAATAGGACTTAATCTCAACTGAAGCTTTTCCTCCCTCCTTTCAAACAATAGCATTCTGAAGGTAGAAAATAGTAAAAAATAACCTTTAACTGCCCTTTTGAAATTTATAACAGTCTTGGATAAAGACTGTTTTAGTACTTTTAAGAACTAAAATGTGGTACATAAACACCATGGAATACTATGCAGCCATAAGAAAGAATGAGAGCGTAGCCTTTGCATGGACATGGTGTTGGAGGCCATTATCATTAGCATACTAACTTAGGAACAGAAAACCAAATACTGCATGTTCTCACTTATAAGGGGGAGCTAAATGATGAGAACACACAGGTACCTAGAGGGGAGCAACACACACTGGGGCCTATTGGAGGGAGGAAGGAGAGAAGCAGGAAATATAACTAATGGGTACTGGGCTTAATACCTGGGTGATGAAATAATTTGTACTATCAACCCTCTTGGCATACATTTACCTATGTAACAAACCTGCAATATACCTATGTATATTTACCAATTTACCTATGTAACATCCTGCAGTATACCCCTGAGTGTGAAAGTTGAAAAAAACTCCACAAATAGTTTCATAAATTCATTAAAAAAGAAAATTTATGTTTCAAATCCTAATATTTATCATTGGAAATATCTGATTTACATATATTCTATAAATCTAAGTATTGAAAAAATGAGCCATACCTATTCATTTGAACCCCAAGTTTCCTTTGGCTTAAAGTTTTTTGAAAATTAAAGTAAAAATTAGTTTTGACATTTGCTGTTTTTGCCTTATCCCTCTTATTCCATAGTACTTTTAAGAACTAAAATTTATCAAATGCCAATCATCTGGTTAGAATTGCCCCAGAACCGTTACACATACCATATTCTACTTAATGTAAGCCACCATGGATTGTATGATGCCCCATTATTTCATATGTCAATAAGAGAATTATTTAAATGCTACCAATTATAGTTACAGTAAGTCATGAATTACAAGTGGTACTACAATGTAAGGAATGTCAAAACATGAAGACAGCCTCTTATAATCATCAAAATACAATGTAAACTGTAATCTTTAAAACATACCTCAAAGTGTAGGTATAATTGTATTATCTCACTTAATTCAAATGTTGTCTTTAGTAGTATTAGTAAAAATATCTAACAATTATTGAGCTGTTATTTGAGTTAGGAACTCTTCTATATATTTTGTGTAGAGTCTCATTTAAGCATTACAGTGGTTTCCTGTGAGAAAGCTACTATTTTCATTCCCATTTTATAGATGAGGAAATTGAGACACAAAAAGGCTAAGCAACAGCTAGGAAGTGACAAAGCTCAGAGCAGGATTCCAGCCCAAATTTAATGTAAACAAAGGGCTATGCTCTTTCTTTTCAGATAGGCTGCTATTTCATTAATACAGTGAGAAATGAGAGGTAATTAATAGTGTGCTTTCTTTACAGGAAAATTAAATGTTTGTTTTGAAGGCAGAGGGATAGCATGTTATTCAATGTTTGCAATTACATGAATCATTGCTACAGCTTTAGATAGTACACTACAATTTGCTAAAACATCTTCTCACTCTCACAGGACTGCTCTACATTTGGCCTGTGGGAATTCAGAAGTAGGAAAACTCCTGCTGGATAGAAAATGTCAACTTCGTGTCTTTGACAGCAAAAAGAGGACAGCTCTAACACAGGTATGCAGTAGCCAACTATATCAGCATGATATGGATTTGATTTCAATACATAGAATAAAAATGAGTTTTCTCATTTAAATATAACTTATTGATGAAACCTGTGGAATGTTTATCTTGAATTCCTAGGATTTATAATTTGTTTTTGGTCTAACATTGACAGGCTGTACGATGTGCGATACTTTTGCTACAACATGGTATTGATCCAAATCTTCCGGATGTGTATGGCAATACTGCCCTACACTATGCTGTCTACAGTGAAGATAGATTAATGGCCAAAACACTGCTTTTATACAATGCTGATATCGAATCAAAAAACAAGGTATAGATCAAATTTTATTTTCAAAATACCCAATGCGTTTATTTTAACATTGACTTGTGTAAGGGCCAGTTTTACTCAAGCATAACCTGAATGAAAATATTTTGAAATGACTTAATTATCTAAGACTTTTAAATATTGTCACTTTTAAAGACACATTAGAGGGTACAGCATTTTTTATGCACTTGCGGTAAATATTTTTTTTTTGAAAACTCTGAATTTGTAAAAGGTAAGACTTACTTTTTTTTCAATTTTCCCTCCCAGTTTCCCCCCCCAAACAATGTAAAATGTCAAAATTTGCCCTGGAAATAGGTTTTACATTAAAACTCCAAGAAAACTAAAACATGCTTCAGTGAATAGAAATCTTGCTGCTTTGGCAAGCTCCTAAAAAAAAAAAAAAAAAAAAAACCAGTAATAGATATGAAGTGACGTATCTCTCAGTGGCAAGGCTTAAGATATTTCTGCCTGCTCATAAGGCAGAAATGGAAAGGGAAAAGGAGAGCAATCAGAAATATAGAGGCCAATTTGGATATTAGGTAATGGAGAGAAAAGATCATAAAGAGGTTTTATGTGTATGTTTTTTGTTGTTGTTGTGCATTCATTTGTTCCCTTTGTATGATGAGACAAGGTTCTCTTCAGTTTTAGAGAATGACAGGTTTTCAATTTGGGAGAGGGAGTTAGTGAGTTGTAAACTGATCAATTTTAGGAGGCCTCTGAGGAACCAGATTGGCTGTAAATAGGTGGTGATATCGTGGGAAACCCTTGAGCAGAGGGAATAACAAGTAATTCACTGACTTATTATCCTATTCTGGTAGAAATGGCCGCTTAGGTAAGAGTCTCAACTCTGCTTTCAAATCTAGAATGTCCTGATGGGAACGTGGAGGATAAGAAGCTTATAAGTAACAAGATGAAGTTGGATTTTGAGTTTACTACACCCTGTTCTACCCCTACCCAGGAAAATTAAGTGGTGTTTTCAGCAAACGAGTCTCTCTCTCATTCTTTCCTCTTTTTGGCCAAATGCTCAAATGATAAAGGGAATTGGTCATGTGGGTGAGAGATGAGACTGAATAATTGTCCATTGCACTAGTTTTCAGCTAGAATTGTGAATTAGAGTAACCTGAGAAAAATTTTTAAATAATCTGCAAGTCTAGGTTCTACCCTGAAGATTTTGATAGCATATGTTTACAAATGTTTCCCTGAGGCCAGGTGCAGTGGCTCCTGCCTTTAATCGCAGCACTTTGGGAGGCCAAGGCAGGTGGATCACAAGATCAGGAGATCGAGACCATCCTGGCCGACATGGTGAAACCCCGTCTCTACTAAAAATACAAAAATTAGCTGGGCGTGATGGCACGTGCCTGTAGTCCTATCTACTCAGGAGGCTGAGGCAGGAGAATCGCTTGAACCCGGGAGGCAGAGGTTCCAGTAAGCTGAGATTGTGCCACTACACTCCAGCCTGGTGACAGATCGAGACTCAGTCTCAAAAAGAAAAAAAAAAAGTTTCCTTGAAGCCAGGCATGGTGGTGCATGGCTATAATCCCAGCTGCTAGGGAGGCTGAGGTGGGAGGATTGCTTGAGATCAGGAGTTCGAGTCTAGCCTGGGCAACATAATGAGACTCTGTCTCTAACAACAACAACAACAACAACAACAACAACAACAACAACAACAACAAATTCCTCAAAATCCGTGTACGCTTCTGCTTAAGAATCACTGAATAGATAAGGGTAATAGGTAAATTCTCATATCTCAGAAACTTAATATATCTCTAGAAGAGTTGGAGTTGGATATGTGCTAATTCCTTTACATCTTTCCTTTCCAATAATGTTAGTCTGACTTTTTTTTGACACAGGGTCTCACTCTGTTTTCCAGGCTGGAATGCAGTGGTGTGATCACAGCTCACTGCAGCCTCAACCTCCCCAAGCTCAGGTGGTCCTCCCACCTCAGTTTTTTTTTTTTAAAGTAGAGATGGGGTTTTTGCCATGTTTCCCAGGCTGGTCTTGAACTCCTGGGCTCAAGCAATTCATCCACCTCAGCCTCTCAAAATGCTAGGATTACAGGTCTGACACCATGCCTGGCCTAATTTGACTTTTATCTCTGTGATTGGGACATTAAAATGAATATTATTGGCAGTATCTATCAGCTTACAGAATAATACCTTTTCCTTCCTACCATCAGTTATTCAATGCCATTCAGAAGGTCTTTAGAAATTTTCAGTGAGTAGTCTTTCAGTAAGTACAGATTGGGTTTCTCAGGATTTTATGTCTCTTTGTTATCATTTAAGTGCTTAGGTCAGTAAATCATTTTTAAGAGCAGAGTTTTCTCAATTAGTATTGTAACAAATTACCCTTTTTGTCAATTGAAGCTGTATTATGGACTATCAAGTGTGTCTCTTAAGTTTGTAGAGCTTTGGCATAATCAGGATGGCAGTTTTAAACACTAAAAACCATGGAATTATTAAGAATACAGATAGGAATTCTGTTAATTTAGTTTCGGCAGTACTATGAACTCATTATTTAGTTAACAATCTGGGAAAATTATATACAAATAGATTTTAAATGAATAAATGTTGGAAAAATTCTTGAAATGGGCAGTATGAGTCTTAATAGCAAGTTTTATTGCACGTCAGAGCTTGATCTTTTGGTAAAACATCTGAATCTAAAGAAATATTTTACATGCAAATTCTTGCTTTATACACAATGATTTGTCATAGGGTTTGAGAATATAGAGATAAAATATACAGCCCCTGCCCTCAAGAAGCTTTTTGTTTAGATGGGAAAAATTATCCAGTAATACCATGTCAAATGCTGGGACAGAAGCAAAGAATCTTGGAAACAGTAAATGTTTAAAGTGAGTTTTCAAGATGACCAGAGTTAATGTGAGGCAGAGGAGGGGTGTTTCCAAGAGAAGGAGTAGTGAGTGTGTGGGAAAGCACAGAAGAGTGAGAAGGAGACAACTATATTTTATTTACTTTCTGTGAGTGTAAGTTCATAGGATCTTATATAAAGTTTCCAGTTCATTTGAGAAATAGGTAATTGTTTTGAATTACATATTGTTTTTGTGTTAATATTGTTTTACAGGGTGGCCTCACACCACTTTTACTCGGTGTACATGGACAGAAACAGCAAATGGTGGAATTTTTAATCAAGAAAAAAGCTAATTTAAATGCACTTGATAGGTTTGGAAGGTATAGTTATTTTATCTCTGTATTGTTCTGGAGTGATAACAGTCACTCAAGTCATAAACATTAAATTAATAAAATTAACTTATACTTATTGGAACATGGTGATCGGTATCAACACAAATCAGTTAAGGAGAAATGCAGTCATTTGGACTAGGCAACATAAAGAACAGTTTTAGTAGGATTCATCTTCTTTTATTATATTGACTGATGTTATTTGTTATGTGATGTTTTCGGTTATATGATGTTATATTAGCTAAAGGGATTTCATATTAGTTTCATGAAGTGCGAACTTTAGCTTTTAGTTTATGACTCAGTATTGAACTTCTTAACCCTTTCTATAGTTTTTAACCTCTGCTTCTTATATGCTTTTCCATTAAATATGCTATATTAAACATAAACAGGAGTTGAAAATCATTTTGTCTTTTGAATGACTGCTTTAAGTTACTTTCTTTAAAGAATATTAATGTTAGCTTATCCCTACATGACGATTAATTGCTATTCCCAAATACTGTGGGTTCATTAGCTTTTTTTCCTTCTTTATTTCCAGTGTATTTTGATGTTTTTATTTTTAATTGGTATGGAGAGAGGGAGTGAAGATAGTTTTAAGTGGATAACATACACTTCCTTTAATGAAGGCAAGCTGTAGGTGGGTGATAAAGAGAAAAGAGCTAGACTTTAGATTCACACAAAACTGGATTTAGTTCCTAGGTTTCTTACTTGCTAGGTGTGTGACCTTGGGAACGTTATTTACTACCACATATGTTGTCATATATGAAAAGAAGGAGAATATATCCTTCAAAGTTGGCTGTGCATAAGTAAGAAAGACATATATGGCATTTAATTCATTGCCTAGCACATGCTTATTGGCATCATTAACTGAAGCTACTATAACTACTATTCTTACTATTATTATTAATATTACTGCTTTCAGCCTGCAGATAGTTCCTATTTAGCTGATTTTCTATTATGGCATATCAGTCTAGGGAAGCTGGGAAGAAATCTTCAGTTAAATCTTTGTCCACTTCAGATAAGCAGCCCTAGCATAATTTCTTGCCCATCAAAGTCCTTTAAATTAGTAGCTTCCACTATTCAGTACCCCACTGAGATAAGAGGATTCCTTTTTGTCCCTTTCTTTTAACCTTGGTGGTATTTTACAAAGATGAACACTTGAGCACCCAAGATGCTTATGTTTTTTAGTACATGTAAATGTTTAATTCTGCATGGACAGGCAAGATATTAAATTGGGAAAGTATATCAAATTAGCTTTTAAAATAACTTTATTAAAGTTCCTAAGGGAGAAATTATCTGTCATTTTAGAACTGCTCTTATACTTGCTGTACGTTGTGGATCAGCAAGTATGGTTAGCCTTCTGCTTCAGCAAAATATTGATGTATTTTCTCAAGATGTATCTGGGTGGACTGCTGAAGATTACGCTATTTCTAGTCATCATAATATGTAAGTATTTACATTAAAAGGCTAGTTAACACTAAATCGAGGTTTAAAATAATTTTAACTTTTGTATCTTGGATATCAGGTGAGATGTCATAGTTTGGTTTAGGTAGTTTTAGAGTGGCCATGAGTTAGTCCACTGCATCAGCTGGAAATCAAACAAAAAGCTAGACTAGTTAGAAGGTGCCAATGGGTGCAGGATTCTTTACCTCAGGACTTTTAAGACCTTTATCCTTAGAGATCCCAACGTTGTTCATTTCATTCCAAGTATAACACCTATGCATTGGATAAAAAATAGAATCACATCTTTGATTTTTCTGATTAGTTATTTGGGTCTTTAAGTGTCTAGTTTAGTAGAAAGTCTTGTATTGTTTTCTGGGGACTGTCTCCTATGTACTCCTTGAATTTGTCCAAGGAAGACAATCCTTTTTATCAAGTCAGAAGGAGGAGGAAAAAAGGACATTTTAATCATTCTGTTGTTTCCATTGATTCTGTTGCTACATTGTTGCTACTGAAACTGGTCCTGCTGCCTGGTAATGGTTGACCTTTGACACCAACATGCCCTTACTGATTGAGATCCCTCAAGTCTTCATGGTGATCCATACATAGACTTCAAAGTTACAACGTTCTTTACTTCACATACCTGTGCTTGTGTGCTCAGTCATTGTTCCCAAAGCACCAGCACCCTGCTCTGGCAGCTTGACATCCTGGCTTTATCTGCATGCAAAGTGAGCAAATTGACCATTCCCCCCACATTCAAAACCTGATGTGGAACCCACATCTTATCCTAGACTTAACTGAGAACTTCATGTTAAGAGATCCTTTGAGTCCTGTGTTGGTCTTTTCTCTAGCAGATATTAGTTGGGCTTGTTCCAAACTGTCAAAGAGGTTCAAATAATGTGGCAGAAAGAGATCAGTGTTTGTTTCTTCTTCTTTGCTACCAGATATGTACCCTGAGGCACCTTTATATCCTGTATAGTACCTTAGGCAGTAGAAAGTCCCATGTTAACCTTCCCTAGAGCAGTGGGCACCCAGTTGTGGTTGGCCCCTTGAGTGATCTGTTTTCCATGATAATGAAAATTTCCCAAGTTACTTGCATCTCTTCCTCAATATTTAAAAATATTTTCAAATTCTACCTCACAGGAAGCCATTGAAGATAATTCTCGAGATCTCAAGTAGGTTAGTTGGACTTAGAGCTAAACCGTGTTCATGACTCATCGCTGTCCATGTGTAAAAGTAGGGCTTTGTGCTTGCTTTGGCTGCACATATCCTAAAATTGGAGCAATACAGAGAAAATTAGCATGGCCCCTGAATAGGCAGGCTGCACAAATTTTTGAAGCATTCCATATTTTGCACAGTCACTGGAAGGTCGCTTGACTATTTGCTGACTAACTCTAAGGAAACAGTGTGAATCAAAGCAAAATGGGTGCCATCTGAGTCTTGAAATTGTGAGTTTTGCTATAAAAATATTCATGTAAGGTGGCCTATGAGATGTTCCCAGAGCTGAATAATGTGTAGAGTGTTGTGTGCAAAATATATTGTTAGTATGTATTCAAAAATTAGAGAATGTCAATTTGCAACTTCTTCATGGAACCTAAAACAAATAAAAGCAGGGTTTTGGTCTCCCATGTCCGCTGGAGATGAACATGGATATGAAGCATTATCTTAACAAACATCTGCTGGCTCAGAGTGTGAGTCTGTAGAGAAGGATCATTGGTCCAAGCCAGGTCTTGACATTCATCCATTGGTTTTTCTGCTCTTGGTGTGACTGATAAACTCCATAATCGTGCACAATCATGTTACCTACTTTAATGAGATATTTATGAATAAATTTAGTTATAAACTGTGAAATAGTTGAGATGCTCTGAATTATAAGCCATAAGGAGTAGGACAACTAATAATCAAAATTAATAACATTTCCTGAAAGCTACAACATTTGCATATTAGGACCTATGAACACAATACACTTTGGGTTTTTTTTTTTTTTTTTTTTTTTTTTTTTAGACTGAGTCTTGCTCTGTTGCCAGGCTGGAGTGCAGTGGCGCGATCTTGGCTCATTGCAACCTCCATCTCCCGGGTTCAGGTGATTCTCCTGGCTCAGCTTCCGAAGTAGCTGGGACTGCAGGCGCGTGCCATCACGCCCACTTAATTTTTTGAATTTTTAGTAGAGATGGGGTTTCACCATGTTGGCCAGGATGGTCTCAATCTCTTGACCTCGTGATCTGCCTGCCTTGGCCTCCCAAAGTGCTGGAGGCATGAGCCACTGCGCCTAGCTACACATAGGGTTTTATTTGGGATTCGAAGATAATTTCGGTCATAAAGTTTAGGAACAGATTATTCCATTGCTTTACTATTTCTGTGAGCACTTAAAAATTTTATCTTGTTAAATCTTTATAGCTTAGTGAAATAAGGCAGCAAAGTCCTCACTTTGTAGAAGACATTGAGCCTAAAAGAAGTAAATTTTCCAAGAACAAATAGCTCTTCATTATGGAGCTAGGACTTCTTCAGAGTTGGGACTTTCTATTATGTCAAGCGAATGCAAGTTAATTTACTGAGTCTTAGTGGCCTCGATTTATGAGTATTTCACCTTACTTTTTTTCTTTTTTCTTTAGAAGCTTAATGAAAAGTTTGTAGGATGTACACAAAAGTAGATGGGATGATAATTGTTTTCTGATATTCTGATATTGTTTGAAATACTCTAAGAATTTTGCATTTTGTAAGTGTTTTTCATGTCAGCATTAAAATAGTAATTTTATTTATTACATTTTTATACATAGAATTTGCCAATTACTTTCTGACTATAAAGAAAAACAGATGCCAAAAAAATGTTCTGAAAACAGCAATCCAGGTAAGACTTCTGATAGTGAATTACTTTAGGTCAGTTGTCCCCAGCCTTTTTGCTTTTTTGGCACCAGGGATCGGTTTTGTGGAAGACAGTATTTCCATGGACTAGGGGAAGGTGCAGATGGTTTCAGAATTATTCAAGCACATTGCATTTATTGTGCTACTTTATATTATTATTACATTGTAATATATAATAAAATAATTATACAACTTACCATAATGTAGAATGGGTGGAAGCTCTGAGCTTGTTTTCCTGCAACTAAATGGTCCCATCTGGGGGCAAAGGGAGACAGTGACAGACCATCAGGCATTAGATTTTCATAAGAAGCACACAACTTAGATCCCTCACATGGGCAGTTCACAACAGGGTTCATGCTTCCATGAGTATCTAATGCTACCAGTGATCTGACAGGAGGCGGAGCTTAGGTGGTAATATGAACCATGGGGCATGGCTATAAATACAGATGAAGCTTCTCTGGCTTGCCTAATACTCACGTCGTGTGTGGCGTGGTTCCAAAAAGGCCATAAACTGCTACCAGTCTGTGGCTTGGGAGTTGTGGATGCCTGCTCTGGGTAGTCCTACCATAGATGAAAAAGTAAAAGTAAGGAATTTTTGATGATGAACAGCGAAGCACAGATCGTGTTACATATGCTTGTACCAGCAAGGCTCACTGTTACTGACTTTATTCCTCTAAATTTGAAATTCAAAGAGGTATATTTGCTTTGTTGGAACAAGATGTGTTCTTCTACCTGCTGGTTAATTGTCGTGGTAACAGTAATTTTGTTAAAACAAGATGCTCTGCTACCATTCGCCAAAAGATTGTCATAATGAATATACAAATTGCCCAACTCTAGGCTCAGCAGATTATAATAAAAGTACAAAAATGTTTCACAATAACAAAAATGCCAGTATGCTACCTGGATGTGGACACCTAGTATATTGTACAATTCAAACTGTGTGAGGACACCTTTAATTTATCCATATGTTTATCAAAGAGCTTCTGTAAGTTAGATTTTGTATGTTGCAGGAGACAAAGATGGAATAGATGTAGTTTTGATCTTTAAGGTGCTCATAATAGAATAGAGCTGTCTCTATTTCATTTCTGTGCTTTTTCAACAGAATTTACAAAGAAAACATTTGTATTTATGTTTTCACCTGTCTAATTAACAAATAACTGTCAGATGTCTTTTAGATACGAAGCATTTTTCTAATGCTACAGAACACATTTAAAAATACAGACAGGAGCTTGTTATTATCATTGTCATTTTTATTATTTTGCTACTTTATTCAGTCCTTACTGTGTGCTAGATGGCCACTGGAAGTTTATATTTATGGTTTATATATTATATTGATTATGTGCCAGACATATGTGATGAGGAATGAAAGCTTTAAAAAAAAGTAGGTAGGATTTAAGGTGAGCATGCAGAGTGAGTAGAATTTTTCTAGGTAAAGTAGCAGAAGAAAGATGTTTGGCAGAATGAACATGTAATGAGATGGTGTGTTTGGCAGAAGGAACATCTAACGAGATTGCCTGTATGGGAGGAAGAGCAGCAAGTGCAAAAGCAAGATGCTTGAGTGAACTTTGCAGGGTTTATGAGCAGTTCACTTTTGCTAGTACAAAAAGTGTGAGATACAAGAGGTTGGGAATGAGGTGAATACTAAGCTAAGGCAAGTTTATGATAGAATTTTTAATACTATAGAAATTAGTAGCTCTTATCCCATGGGCCATGGGAAATTTACCAGGTAGAATGCTTTGGACTGCAAATACTAGATGAGGAGTGGCTAAAACTGTAGGAACCAGAGTTGTTTTGGTTGTTCAGTGATATCCTAGAATCCCACTTGTCCCTCTTTCAGCTGTGCTGTTGGCAGTGTCTTGTTCATGTCTCCTTTCACAGTTGACTAATCTGCATCAGCTCCAGGCATCTTATTCTCAGAACACAACGTTGCAAGGGCTGCTTTTCTTTATGTGTTTCTTTAAATAGGGAGAAAACTTAGAAGCATGCAGTGGACTTTCTGTAACATTTCATTGGCTGGGTCACACCACATGCCCATACCCAAACCGGGCACTGGGAAAGCAAATGTAATTTTGTGACTAGCTTAGAATAATCATTTCTCTTTCTGAAGCTGGGGAGGAGTATTGGGATAGTAAGTATCCCAATAGCTTTGTGTTTCTTCTGCAAGAAAGAATTAGGAATGGCTATTGGTAGGGAGCCAGCAATGGTTGTTGCAGGGACTCATTGGAGAAATTTGAGCAGGGGAGTCAGAAGATTAAATTGGAGTGTTAAGGCATTCTGGCTATGGTGTAAAACAGGGGTTGTCAAGCTTTTTCTGTAAAGGACTAGGTGGGAAATATTTTAGACTATGTGATCTCTGTCATACCTACTTAACCCTGCTGTTGTAGTGTGAAAGCAACTATGGATAATATGTAAGCAAATAGGCATGACTGAGATCCAATAAAATTTTATTTACAAAACCATAAGGCAGACTGGATTTGGCCTGTGGCCTATAGTTTGTGACCCCTTATAGAGGTTGATGGAAGGTAACCATGTAAAGAAACCAGGAGACAAAGGAAGCTTTTGCAGTAGTCAGCTATAGCTTTCTTGTCATATATCCTTGGACTAGTATCAATGTATTTAAGGTTTTTACCCATCTGTGGTAAAATAAATAAAGTTAGGAATCTCAGTTTTTCATTTTAAAATGTTGGCCTTTTTTGGTGTTATGCCTTTTTCATTTGTTTTGTTTAAGTTCTTTTTTCAAGTAAGAAATAACATTAATAGTTGGCAGATTTTTTTAAAAATAAAAGTCATTTGGTAAATGTTTATGTTCCCGGTGGCAGTGAGAATATAAAGCAGAGGCAGAAGAGAGGGATGGTCCATATGATTTAGTGATGATTGAATGAAAAAGGTTTGGGGGATAGAGAGAAACATGATTCGCAGGTTTCCAGGTTGTACACTAGCATTTAACCTGGACATGAGGAAGGAGTAGGAAATTTTCTGGTGAATACAGAATAGCAAAGAGCAGCAGGTCAGCAGGAATGACTAATTTTTTTCTGTGCATGTTTAATGGCATATTCTTATATTTTGAGTAGGTAATTGGATAATCAGCATTTATAGCTGGCATCCTACTAGTTTGACTCTCAGTAATAAGAATTGTCAAAGATTCAAGAATCTGAAAGTTGATGATAAATATCCATGTGTATCACCATCAATGACTGAAAGTCAGTCAGCATCCACAGAATTGGGACAGATGAACTTAATGGATAAAGATGTATATTGGAGTTGTGTTTTCCTTAGGGAATGATACTCTCCATGACCTATGTGAGTCACAGCTGCCAGAAAACAAAGAGAGAAAGGAACATATTAAAGAAGCACAGCAAATTCAGTTCCAGAGTGCCTCTGCTTGACTTCAAGTTATATTATGACTTCTAAAAAATCATTTTCTGGCAAAATGTGCTTTGTGTTTCCTCCTCTCTTTCTGCCTGCAACCAAACAGAATCCCTTTTAGCAGGGAATTTTTGTGTTCTTCCTCTAACAAAAGCAACAAAAATAACAAAAAGAAGTAAGAGAAAGAGCTTTTTTTGTATAGGCTAGTATTTAAAGTAAACTTGAGAGTGAGTACCAGGATTATATTTAGAATTTAGGGACTAAATGAGAAAACTATATAGAAATCTAAAGATTGCTGACTCAAACACAATGTGGTTTCTTTGCTTTATTTTCACAGCTCTGAATTCACAACTATTAGTTATATTTATATGCACTATTACTTTAGAAAGCACTTTCCCAAACCAAATATTAAGTGATTTCTTGTAGTTTCTATGACTTTATTGCAGAATTGACTTTCCAAATGTTCATAACAATTATTGAGAGTTTTCCACATAGTATCATCTCAGCTGTGTCCACATGAGCTATCTATCTCCTTGTGTTAATGAATAATGATTCACTAGGAATATTGGTTTTGGCATTTAAAGTGATTTATATCTAATGCAGATAGAACGAGACTACTCTTGAACATTAATGTCCAAGCATCTTAAAATTACACATAAGGCTTTCATAATCTGACTTCTGCCCCAGCCTCCATCTTTAGCCCTTTTCCCTGTGTGCCCTTTCTCTGGCATTACTGAACTGCTGATAAAGACCTACTCACTCATCCTTCTGTTGTAGGCAAATACACATTCACTCTTGCAGGCCTTACTCCCTATCTTGTTGCTTCCTGGCATACTGTCACCCTTTCCTGCCCTGTACCCCTTTTAATCTGGCTAGCCTCAATATTTAAGTCTCTGCTTGGGCATGATTTCTGGAAAAGCCATCCCTGACATGCTTTATTTTCATTCTTGTTAAACCCTAATGCCTGGTATGTATGTAGCAGGATTCAATGAAAAATTGCTGAGTCAAATAAAGACTGTTTATAAAAGGTGATGTGCAAGACAGTCTTGGAGCAGAGGGGACAGATGTGGAACAATAATGTACAGTTCAGGCGGTAAAGGTGCAGTAGAAAAATCAGTAAAGTACAAAGGGAGCCTCAAAGAAAGAGGTACCTGTTTATCTGGGGAAAGACATGTAGAGTCAAGAAAGACTTCACATAGGATTGTTTTAAATTGTCAGAATAGTGGAGGGAAACATTTTAGATATTAGGAAGACATTGTACACTAATAAAGGTATCAGCAGTGATTTTGGAAATCATTTGTAAGGTACTATTAGGAAGTGGAGAACAATATACCGTGTTACCTTATATGTTTCTACTGTATTTTAAAGTTGCGTTTCTGGTGGTTTTGTTCATTTATGTTTGGTGGATGAATTTGTGAGTGAATGTTTGACGTGTTTGTATGTCTTCGATCTGGTGACATGACCAAGTGGTTTGTTGAAGTTTTGGAGAATTATTTCTTAAGTAACTATTTCATGAAAGATTAAGCTTCATTTAAATGCTCCATTTATGAAATAAAATGAAATGTAGTTTTTAATTGTTCTAAGTGATTCGTTTTAATTGAATGTATGGATTTCTTTTCAGAACAAGACTTAAAGCTGACATCCACAAAGGCTTAAAGGAGGTGAAAATAGCCAGCATGAGGCATGTAAAATTTTAAATGCACATTTCTGGTTTAATGTTGTTTTCTTTGTTTTAATAATATTAGTCCAAATAAAATTACCTTTCAGACTAGGCTTTGAGAATCAATGGATTCTTTTTTTTTAAAGAATATTTTAATAGATTCTTAAAGTTTACTTTTTTTTTTCTTTTTTTTTTTTAATTTATTTATTATTATTATACTTTAAGTTGTAGGGTACATGTGCATAACGTGCAGGTTTGTTACATATGTATACTTGTGCCATGTTGGTCTACTGCACCCATCAACTCGTCATTTACATCAGGTATAACTCCCAATGCAATCCCTCCCCCCTCCCCCCTCCCCATGATAGGCCCCGGTGTGTGATGTTCCCCTTCCTGAGTCCAAGTGATCTCATTGTTCAGTTCCCACCTATGAGTGAGAACATGCGGTGTTTGGTTTTCTGTTCTTGTGATAGTTTGCTAAGAATGATGGTTTCCAGCTGCATCCATGTCCCTACAAAGGACGCAAACTCATCCTTTTTTATGGCTGCATAGTATTCCATGGTGAAAGTTTACTTTAATAAATGTAGCAACCTCATTAATAGAAGAATCAATAGATTCTAATTTAATATTTGCTATTTAACTTAAACATTATAACCCACTATTAAATTTAAGATGTTCTTGTTTAAAATATTCTTACCTGCTTTCTTGACTAGCTTATAGCTAATTTTTCCCGTTGGAATAGAGGCAAAAAAAAAAAAAAAAAAAAAAAAAAAAAATCCAGAACTTTGTTATTTATTTATTTAGTTTGTTTGTTTGTTTGAGACAGAGTCTTGCTCTGTCCCCCAGGCTGGAGTGCAGCGGTGCAATCTCTGCTTACTGCAAGCGCTGCCTCCCGACTTCAGCCATTCTCTCGTCTCAGCCTCCCCAGTAACTGGGACTACAGGCGCCCCGCCATCACGCCTGGCTAATTTTTTTGTGTTTTTAGTAGAGACGAGGTTTCACCATGTTAGCCAGGATGATCTCCATCTCCTGACCTCGTGATCCACCCGCCTCGGCCTCCCAAAGTGCTGGGATTACAGGCTTGAGCCACCCCGCCCGGCCTGTTCTTTTCTTTTTACAACACCCTAGCATGATAAAGAAAGTAACATCGACCGGGCGTGGTGGCTCACGCCTGTAATCCCAGCACTTTGGGAGGCCGAGGCGGGCGGATCACGAGGTCAGGAGATCGATACCATGGCTAACATGGTGAAACCCCGTCTCTACTAAAAATACAAAAAATTAGCCGGGTGTGGTGGCGGGCGCCTGTAGTCCCAGCTGCTCAGGAGGCTGAGGCAGGAGAATGGCGTGAACCCGGGAGGCAGAGCTTGCAGTGAGCCGAGATCGTGCCACTGCATTCCAGCCTGGGCCACAGAGTAACATCAATTATTGGATAATATTATTAAGCAATTGAAGTTATGAACAGTGTAACAGTGTTGGTCCCTGAGCTGGATTCATAGTAAAGAAGTAATCATGGCCAGTGATTGAAAATCTGCAGTTTCATATTGCCAATCACTGATGCCAAGGTTAAAGATGCATTCTGCCTTGTGGTCTGTCATTGACCTCGGGGTTTCTGTTCAGGGAGAGAACCAGATCGTGAAAACAACCCAACTGCCTATTACAAGAATCATATTTTGCTTTTGATGTTAGTGTAGAAACACAATAACATTTTACTTATTTCAGTTGCAGAAAATCAGTGCATATTATTTAAAAATTTTTATCCACTGCCATTAGTACACATTAGAATATATTAGAACTGGACTTAAGCAGATAGTCTGGATACATAACACTATCATATTACAGTATATAATTTCAATTAAAATTTAAGAATTTGCATTTCTTTCTGTTTGATGTTGATTTCAGCTCCTAATAATTTTAAGTGTGCCTACACTCCAGTTAGTAATCTTTTAAAAAAGCACTTAAATGCACTCTAGGGGCTCAGTAGTTAGGGTATGGTGAAGTAAAATCTTTTCAAGTGAGGAAGCCTTTGCAACACTACAAATCATCTGCTAATTCATTTTTGGTAGATTTAACACGTAATGAATTAAGTTTAATCCAAACAAATGGTGACACAGTTAAGTTGGCTGGTTCTTGTTTTTCTTCTCCCTTTGGCTAAGGTGAATTATTTTTAACGTGTTAGTCAGAAGCCAATGATGTGGCAGTAGCTTAACATAGATTAAAAAGTTAATTCTTAATTTTAATTATTATTTATTTTAACAGGTAAATTTTAATTTTAATTATTTTCTAATTTTTCATTGTCCATACTTGATTACTTAAGAGTAAAATTATTTTAAAAGCATGCAGTCCAAAAGTTCAGACATCTGAGAAATACAACAAGCAAATTAACCTTCTATTTTTGCATCTGCAGAAAATGTCTCAAGAACCAGACGTAAATAAGGATTGCGATAGAGAGGTATACCTTTATATTCAAATGTTACTGTTGAATTAGATTTTTACATTACGTTGTTTAACAAAGTGTAGTAAGTTTAGGCATGTACAATTATATCATGTAAGTAGCATAAATCATCAGCGAAAAATTTAGCATTTAACTCAGAACGCTAAGTTTTGTACATTGAGTTTTAGAGACAAACCCTAGAGATATTCTTCATCATTATGGAATAATCCTGAATGGTTCCATAAAATGCTAGGTAATGCCACTTTAGGAGCTTTGGATCAATCATTTTATCTTTCTTGGTTTTAGTCTGATTATCAATAGATAATGTGGCTGAAGAAGATAATTTCTTATTTTGTATATCCTCCAGCTAGAAAATTTTATGGCTATTGAATGTGAAATTTGGGGAACATCTCATTTTCTGAAATTCCACACTAGCACCTCAGCAGTTTCACTCTCCTCCTTGTGCTGTGACAAACTTTGGTTCCCATGTTTCAGTGAGCACCTTTATGTTTTTGATATCCCAGGAGTCAAATGAAAAAAGAATGATCAAAGGCAGTGGGGGAGAAGAATATCTTAGTGCGGAAAAGGGCAATCTTCCTTTCTATTCCTGAAGCCCCACAGTGTCTCATCCTCTAAATCTGACTACTTAATGGAAAATCCATGTGGTAAAGATGGAAGAAGATACATTTTGCATCTTTGTCTTTTTATTTGTGTGTTCCCACAAGTCAGATGGGGTGAATATTTATATTAGATTCTGAAGAGTGGTGGGGAATAAAAGCACAAAATGAAGGAGGGCCCTTTTTGAAATTTTTGAAAACTGTTTAATTCATTCAAACAGAAATGAAGCAAACTTTACAAAAATTTCAATGATATACAATGATATAATTACGTATTAAAATTATATGGTAACAGTTCTGTATATATGATTAAATTTAAATGTCAAATATTTTTAATGACTAAAGTAGCAAACTGAGTCAAGTGATAAAATCAATTAAAATAAAAAGGTTCTTTTTATTCAATAAAGCAATAACCATCCTTAATATCAAACTTCCACTCAAGGCTGAAGAAGAAATGCAGAGGCATGGAAGTAATAACGTGGGAATATCAGTAAACCTGACTGATGGTGCTGCTGCTGGCAATGGTGATGATGGATTAATTCCACAAAGAAAGAGCAGAAAACCTGAAAATCAGGAATTTCCTAGCACAGAGAATGAAGAATATCATAGGTAAGCCTATGGTAACATTTAATGGGAAATAACTATGTGCTTTTGAACTAATCCTAATTTGGGCTAATGTTAATGATGAACAAAGTTTACACTTTTACTAGGATATTCAGCCTTGTCTGGTAATCAGAAGAATGAAAATCAGCAAACAATGTGTTACCATTTTTTCCAGTCGTTAATTTATTTGAAAAATAACCAGTATTGGCAAATGTGAGGGAAAAAGCATTTTCTTTTCTTTTTAGTGAACTTTAATTTTAGCTTCAAGGGTACATGTGCAGGTTTGTTATATAGGTAAACTGTATCATGAAGATTTGGGCTACAGATTATTTCATCAGCCAGATAATAGGCAAAATACCAGATAGGTAATTTTTTGGTGCTCTCCCTCCTGCCACCCTTCACCCTCAAGTAGGCCCCAGTGTCTTGTTCTCCTCTTTGTGTTCATGAGTTCTTATTGTTTAGTTTCCACTAATGAGTAAGAATATGTGGCATTTGATTTTCTGTTCCTGCGTTAGTTTGCTTAGGATAATGGCCACCAGCTCCATCTGTGTTGCTGTAAAGGGAATGGTCTCACTGAAAAAGACATTCTCACATACTGTTGGTAAATACATTTTGGTGTTAATTTAGTAGCATTTTCACACACACACACATATATAACATAGTAAGGATATATAATATATGTATGTTAAAGATATTTGTATAGATATATATACACACATATATACATATATATTTATGTTACATATATACTTATGTATAAGGACATTTATTATAGCATTATTAGCATTATTATATCAACAAGCTGGAGTTAGTCTAAGTCCTTATCAATAGGAAATAGCTCAATGTTCATACCCAGAAAATAATACAGAATGCAACCTTTTTTTTTTTGTTTTGAGACAGTCTCATTCTGTCGGCCAGGCTGGAATGCAGTGACATGATCTCGGTTCACTGCAACCTCTGCCTCCCAGGCTCAAGCAATTCTCCTGCCTCAGCCTCCCGAGTAGCTGGGATCACAGATGTGTGCCATCATGCCTGGCTAATTTTTGTATTTTTAGTAGAGACGGGGTTTCACCATGTTGGCCAGGCTGGTCTTGAACTCCTGACCTCAGGTAATCCACCCGCCTCAGCCTCTTAAAGTTCTGGGATTACAGGCATGAGCCACCGTGCCCGGCCAGTATGCAACCATTTTTTAAAAAAT
>NC_037676.1:48936011-49151011 GCF_003255815.1 Theropithecus gelada | reverse complement strand
AACTGGAACAAAGATGACTCTTGCTCTGCTTTAGCAAAGAGACTCAAAGACATTTTGCCCCTGCCCTAGAAATCTGTGAAACTTTGAACTTGAGAGAGATGATTTCAGGTATCTGGTGGAAAAAATTTCTAAGCAGCAAAGCATTCCAACTGGTGACCTGGTTGATTCTGAAAGCATTCAGTTTTATGCATTCACAAAGAGATAGTTTTAAGTTGGAACTTATGTTTAAAAAGGAAGCAGAACATAAATTTGGAAAATTTGTAGTCTGACCATGGGGTAGAAAAGAAAAACAGCCCATTATATGGGGAGGAATGCAAGCTGGCCTGGGGAAAGTGTCTCCAGGGCACGTCAGAGATCTTCATGGCATCCACCCCCATCATAGGCCTGGAGGCCTAGAAGGAACAAATGGTTTCATGGGTTGGGCCCAGGGCCCTGCTACTGTGTGCAGCCTCAGGACTTGGTGCCCTGTGTTCAGCTGCTACAGGTACAGCTGTGACTAAAAAGGGCCAAGGTGCAGCTTAGCCTTTATGAATTACCTGGTCTTTGGTATTTGTTTTTAGCAGTGTGAAAGTGGACTAATATACTCTCCCTCAGGACATTTTCCTGACTTAACCTTTCATGTTATATGTGCCACAGCTATTTTCAAAACTTCATTTAAAGGCAAACATTATTATAGTGAATAATAGAAACAGAAATGTAGCCCAACTACAATTATGATTTTCATGTTTAATAGTCATTGCCTGTATTCAGTGGACTCCAGCTTTTTAATGTAGCATTCAAATGTAGCATAGCATTCATCTATTCTTAGCTTCCAGGTATTTTACACTTTTCCTTTCAAGTTTCTGATAAGCATCTAGACTTCATGTGCTTAATCTTTGTGCTCACGCTCTGTTTTCTGACTAGAATGGTTTTCTTAATGTTTTTTCCCAGTTGGGCTCCTCTTATATTTTGCCTCTTCTCTAAAGCCTTCCCTGTGCTAAAATATAACTTTTTATATATCAACTTTTATATAACACATTGTATTATAATTGAATATTACCTTGTTTTTGAAGCAGGGAATGCACATTTCCTTTTATGTTGTTTGCACTTCATAACCATTTTTTAAATTAATGAATTGAGATGGAAAAGAGTTGGAGTTTTACAAAATTCTTATTTTTTGTTCATTGTCAATACAGTTATTGAAAAACATTGACTTTTTATAGAGTTTTAAAAATAGTGGTTTTGCTTTGCATGTGAAGAAAGTAAAGAAACCTGAAAATAAAAAGCAGACCTCAAAATAATCTGTGATTACCCCGTTTGCAAAGGTCAATTTACTAACTCATGGTCTGCTACAAATAAATGATGACAGCAGTTTATGTGAAATAGATGAGGATGAAAGAAGGTAAAATGTATGTCTTATATAAAAAATCTCTGGGAATACCCCATCAAAAAGTGGGCAAAGAATATGAACAGACACTTCTCAAAGGAAGACATTTACATGGCCAACAAACATATGAAAAAAAGCTCATTATCACTGGTCATTAGAGAA
Source organism: Theropithecus gelada (assembly GCF_003255815.1). NCBI lineage: Eukaryota > Metazoa > Chordata > Mammalia > Primates > Cercopithecidae > Theropithecus > Theropithecus gelada. Next base: position 49,149,483 of record NC_037676.1, on the reverse strand, counting down.
ATGCAAATCAAAACCACAATGAGATACCATCTCACAACAGTTAGAATGGTGATCATTAAAAAGTCAGGAAACAACAGATGCTAGAGAGGATGTGGAGAAATAGGAACGCTTTTACACTGTTGGTGGGAGTGTAAATTTGTTGAATCATTGTGGAAGACAGTGTGGCAACTCCTCAAGGATCTAGAACCAGAAATACCATTTGACCCAGCAATCCCATTACATGGTAAATACCCAAAATACTATAAATCATTCTACTGTAAAGACACATGCACACTTATGTTTATTGCAGCACTATTTACAATAGCAGACTTGGAACCAACCCAAATGCCCATCAATGATAGACTAAATCAAGAAATTGTGGCACATATACACCATAGAGTACTGTGCAGCCACAAAAAAGGATGAGTTCATGTCCTTTCCAGGGACATGGAGGCAGCTGGAAACATCATTGTCAGCAAACTAACACAGGAATGGAAAACCAAACCGAACACTGCATATTCTCACTCATAAGTGGGAGTTGAACCATAACACATGGACACAGGGAAGGGAACTTCACACACTGGGGTCTGTCGGGCAAGGGGAGGGATAACAGGAAAAATACTTAATGCATGCGGGACTTAAAACCTAGATGACGGGTTGATAGGTGCAACAAATCACCATGGCACATGTATACCTATGTAACAAACCTGCACGTTCTCTACGTGTATCTCAGAATTTAAAAAAAAAAAGGTAGGCTGGGCTCAATGGCTCATGCCTGTAATCCCAGCACTTTGGTAGCCCGAGGCAGGCAGATCACCTGAGGTTGGGCGTTTGAGACCAGCCTGACCAATATGGTGAAACCCCGTCTCTACTAAAAATACAAAATTTGCCAGACATGGTGGCACATGCCTGTAATCCCAGCTACTTGGGAGGCTGAGGCAGGAGAATTGCTTGAACCTGGGTGATGGAGGTTGTAGTGAGCCAAGATCGCACCATTACACTCCAGCCTGGGTAAGAAGAGTGAAACTTCATCTAAAAAAAAAAAAAAAAAAAAAGAAAAAAATCTCCGGGAAGGAATGTTAACACTGATTACTTTCTTTTTGGAAATAGAATAATATAGTCTCTCAAAGCTGGAGAGTACTCAACTATATCAATGCTGTTGAAAGATTGATTACAATAAGTATTAGTGACTTTGACTAGGAGCAGTTTCAATAAACGGTAGCCATGGAACTCTGTAGTAGATGAACGTAGACAACTCTTGAGAGAAACTTTACCGGGAAAGGCAATAGAGAAATGGGCAGTAACTGAAAAAGAATGTGGGATTTTAGGGAGTTTTCTCTCTTTTTGTATTTCAGAACAGAAATTTTTAGAGTATTATTATTATTTTGTTTTGCTTTTGGGAGTGATCCATAATAGAAGAACATGTTTATGAAATGTAATTTTGTTTACATGGTTGCATGTCTAAGCATTAGACAGCTTGATTCATTATCTTTTATGGGTGTTTAGCAAACTAATTGTCCTTAGAACTTCTATTCATGTATAGTTTTGTTTTGTTTTGTTTTCTGAGACAGAGTCTTGCACTGTCACTCAGGCTGGAGTGCAGTGGTGCGATCTTGGCTCACTGCAACTTCTGCCTCCCAGGTTCAAGCAGTTCTCCTGCCTCAGCCTCCCAAGTGGCTGGGACTACAGGCGTGTGCCACCATGCCTGGCTAATTTTTGTATTTTTAGTAGAGACGGGGTTTCACTACGTAGACCAGGCTGGTCTTGAACTCCTGACCTCAGGTGATCCACCCGCCTTGGCCTCCCAAAGTGCTAGGATTATAGGGGTGAGCCACCACACCTGGCCTATTCATGTATAGTTTTATGATTAGAGTTTTTTTTTTCAGAATTGGTTCAGAAGTGTAACATGTTACTGTAACTGAATGTGTAGATGATGACCTAAAACTTGAACTATCATACACAGATTTTAAAAAATAATTATAATAAAAATCCACACACTTAGGCCATGATGAATAGAACTTAAATATTTCATTATAATTGTACATGTTGCAGTACCTTTGACAGAAGCCACGATTTGCTGAGGTACTTATTCTAAAATATCAGGTGTATCAACTTCATAGTTGTTTAGATTCTGGGGAATAGGGAAGGATTTTGTTCATGAACTTGAGAAAAGCAAACTATTGACAAATCATTGCAGATTATTACTTCAGGATTGTAAAGTTCGAAAGCATCAAAACTGTGTTTCCCTGGGCCAACAGTGTCATCAGCATGTATTGTGTGCCCAACAAGTATTTGTTGAATGCATGAATAAACAGTTGAAGAGATGCATGAATGCCACTGATGAATTTCTTTTAAAAAATAAATTTTTAGTGTTTTGAAAGTAGTAGTTTCCAAACTTGCCTCTGTATAAAGTCTTTTTAGTTTTTTAAAAGTGTAAGATTCAGAATTATTAGTTATAATTACAGCCAAAAATGTAATGATAATATGATTCATCTGAGATAATATAAGACTATCATATCTCTTAAAAACACTTGGAAATAAATATTACCTTCACAGGATATTGCAAAACACATGTTTTGGAGGCAGAATTATTGGGTTTCAATGTTGTGTAGACTACTGATCAGCTCTGTGGGCTGGGGAAATTGATATGGCCTTTCCATGCCTAGTTTCTCCCTTTATAGAATCTCTAATATGTTACCTACCTCACAGAATTGTTATGATAATTAAAATCAGCTTGACAAATGCACAGTGTTTAGAATGATGCATAGTGCCTGAAAAATAAGTCCTGAAAAGCTAATATTATCATTAAAAAGGGTTCCCCTCATATAAGAATGTAAGTAATACATTCCAAATAGGTTTTAGTGTCAGTAGAAGCTTGTTTTTATTGTAAAGGACAACAATGAGAAGTCCTGGTATATTTATTTCTTTTTATTATACTTTAAGTTCTAGGGTACATGTGCACAACGTGCAGGTTTGTTACATATGTATACATGTGCCATGTTGGTGTGCTGCACCCATTAACTCGTCATTTACATTAGGTATATCTCCTAATGCTATCCCTCCCCCCTACCCCTCCCCACAATAGGACCCAGTGTGTGATATTCCCCTTCCTGTGTCCTAGTGATCTCATTGTTCAATTCCCACCTATGAGTGAGAACATGTGGTATTTGGTTTTCTGTTCTTGCAGTAGTTTGCTGAGAATGATGGTTTCCAGCTGCATCCGTGTCCCTACAAAGGACACGAATTCATCCATTTTTTCTTTTAATTTTAATTTTAATTTTTATTTATTTTATTTTACTATTATTATTATTATAATTATACTTTAAGTTCTAGGGTGCATGTGCATAACGTGCAGGTTTGTTACATATGTATACTTGTGCCATGTTGGTGTGCTGCACCCATCAACTCGTCATTTACATCAGGTGTAACTCCCAATGCAATCCCTCCCCCTTCCCCCCTCCCCATGAGAGGCCCCAGTGTGTGATGTTCCCCTTCCCGAGTCCAAGTGATCTCATTGTTCAGTTCCCACCTATGAGTGAGAACATCTGTTCTTGCGATAGTTTGCTGAGAATGATGGTTTCCAGCTGCATCCATGTCCCTAAAAGGACACAAACTCATCCTTTTTTATGGCTGCATAGTATTCCATGGTGTATATGTGCCACATTTTCTTAATCCAGTCTGTCACTGATGGACATTTGGGTTGATTCCAAGTCTTTGCTATTGTGAATAGTGCTGCAATAAACATACATGTGCATGTGTCTTTATGGCAGCATGATTTATAATCCTTCGGGTATATACCCAGTAATGCGATGGCTGGGTCAAATGGTATTTCTAGTTCTAGATCCTTGAGGAATAGCCACACTGTTTTCCACAATGGTTGAACTAGTTTATAATCCCACCAACAGTGTAAAAGTGTTCCTATTTCTCCACATCCTCTCCAGCACCTGTTGTTTCCTGATTATTTAATGATTGCCATTCTAACTGGTGTGAGATGGTATCTCATTGTGGTTTTGATTTGCATTTCTCTGATGGCCAGTGATGATGAGCATTTTTTCATGTGTCTGTTGGCTGTATGAATGTCTTCTTTTGAGAAATGTCTGTTCATATCCTTTGCCCACTTTTTGATGGGGTTGTTTGCTTTTTTGTTGTAAATTTGTTTGAGTTCTTTGTAGGTTCTGGATATTAGCCCTTTGTCAGATGAGTAGATTGCAAATATTTTCTCCCATTCTGTAGGTTGCCTGTTCACTCTGATGGTAGTTTCTTTTGCTGTGCAGAAGCTCTTTAGTTTAATTAGATCCCATTTGCCAATTTTGGCTTTTGTTGTCGTTGCTTTTGGTGTTTTAGACATGAAGTCCTTGCCCATGCCTATGTGCTGAATGGTATTCCCTAGGTTTTCTTCTAGGGTTTTTATGGTTTTAGGTTTAACCTTTAAGTCTCTAATCCATCTTGAATTAATTTCTGTATCAGGAGTAAGGGAAGATCCACTTTCAGCTTTCTACTTATGGCTAGCCAATTTTCCCAGCACCATTTATTAAATAGGGAATCCTTTCCCCATTTCTTGTTTTTGTCAGGTTTGTCAAAGATCAGATGGCTGTATATATGTGGTATTATTTCTGAGGGCTCTGTTCTGTTCTATTCGCCAATATCTCTGTTTTGGTACCAGTACCATGCTGTTTTGGTTGCTGTAGCCTTGTAGTATAGTTTGAAGTGAGGTAGCATGATGCCTCCAGCTTTGCTTTTTTGGCTTAGGATTTTCTTGGCAATACGGGGTCTTTTTTGGTTCCATACGAACTTTAAAGCAGTTTTTTCCAATTCTGTGAAGAAACTCATTGGTAGCTTAATGGGGATGGCATTGAATCTATAAATTACTTTGGGCAGTATGGCCATTTTCACAATATTGATTCTTCCTATCCATGAGCGTGGTATGTTCTTCCATTTGTTTGTGTCCTCTTGTATTTCACTGAGCAGTGGTTTGTAGTTCTCCTTGAAGAGGTTCTTTACATCCCTTGTAAGTTGGATTCCTAGGTATTTTATTCTCTTTGAAGCAATTGTGAATGGAAGTTCATTCATGATTTGGCTCACTGTTTATCTGTTACTGGTGTATATGAATGCTTGTGATTTTTCCACATTGATTTTGTATCCTGAGACTTTGCTGAAGTTGCTTATCAACTTAAGGAAATTTTGGGCTGAGACAATGGGGTTTTCTAAGTATATAATCATGTCATCTGCAAACAGGGACAATTTGACTTCTTCCTTTCCTAACTGAATACCCTTTATTTCTTTCTCTTGCCTGATTGCCTTAGCCAGAATTTCCAACACTATGTTGAATAGGAGTGGTGAGAGAGGGCATCCTTGTCTTGTGCCAGTTTTCAAAGGGAAGTCTTCCAGTTTTTGCCCATTCGGGATGATATTGGCTGTGGGTTTATCATAAATAGCTCTTATTATTTTGAGATACATTCCATCAATACCGAATTTATTGAGCGTTTTTAGCATGAAGGGCTGTTGAATTTTGTCAAAGGCCTTTTCTGCATCTATTGAGATAATCATGTGGTTTTTGTCTTTGGTTCTGTTTATATGCTGGATTACATTTTTTGATTTGTGTGTGTTGAACCAGCCTTGCATCCCAGGGATGAAGCCCACTTGATCATCATGGTGGATGAGCATTTTTATGTGCTGCTGGATTTGGTTTGCCAGTATTTTATTGAGGATTTTTGCATCAATGTTCATCAGGGATATTGGTCTAAAATTCTCTTTCTTTGTTGTATCTCTGCCAGGCTTTGGTATCAGGATGGTGTTGGCCTCATAAAATGAGTTAGGGAGGATTCCCTCTTTTTCTATTGATTGGAATAGTTTCAGAGGGAATGGTACCAACTTCTCCTTGTACCTCTGGTAGAATTCGGCTGTGAATCCATCTGGTCTTGGACTTTTTTTGGTTGGTAGGCTATTAATTATTGCCTCAATTTCAGAGCCTGCTATTGGTCTATTCAGGGATTCAACTTCTTCCTGGTTTAGTCTTGGGAGAGTGTAAGCGTCCAGGAAATTATCCATTTCTTCTGGCTTTTCTAGTTTATTTGCGTAGAGGTGTTTATAGTATTCTGTGATGGTAGTTTGTATTTCTGTGGGGTTGGTGGTGATACCCCCTTTATCATTTTTGATTGCATCTATTTGATTCTTCTCTCTTTTATTCTTTATTAGTCTTGCTAGTGGTCTATCAATTTTGCTGATCTTTTCAAAAAACCAGCTCCTGGATTCATTGATTTTTTGGAGGGTTTTTTGTATCTCTATCTCCTTCAGTTCTGCTCTGATCTTATTTATTTCTTGCCTTCTGCTAGCTTTTGAATGTGTTTGCTCTTGCTTCTCTAGTTCTTTTAATTGTGATGTTAGAGTGTCAATTTTTAGATCCTTCTAGCTTTCTCTTGTGGGCATTTAGTGCTATAAATTTCCCTCTACACACTGCTTTAAATGTGTCCCAGAGATTCTGGTATGTTGTATCTTTGTTCTCATTGGCTTCAAAGAACATCTTTATTTCTGCCTTCATTTCGTTGTGTACCCAGTAGTCATTCAGGAGCAGGCTGTTCAATTTCCATGTAGTTGAGCAGTGTTGATTGAGTTTCTTAGTCCTAAGTTCTAGTTTGATTGCACTGTGGTCTGAGAGACAGTTTGTTATAATTTCTATTCTTGTACATTTGCTGAGGAGTGCTTTACTTCCAATTATGTGGTCAATTTTGGAATCAGTGCGATGTGGTGCTGAGAAGGATGTATATTCTGTTGATTTGGGGTGGAGAGTTCTGTAGATGTCTTTTAGGTCTACTTGGTGCAGAGTTGAGTTCAATTCCTGGATATCCTTGTTAACTTTCTGTCTCGTTCATCTGTCTAATGTTGACAGTGGGGTGTTGAAGTCTCCCATTATTATTGTGTGGGAATCTAAGTCTCTTTGTAAGTCTCTAGGGACATGCTTTATGAATCTGGGTGCTCCTGTGTTGGGTGCATATATATTTAGGATAGTTAGCTCTTCCTGTTGAATTGATCCCTTTACCATTATGTAGTGGCCTTCTTTGTCTCTTTTGATCTTTGATGGTTTAAAGTCTGTTTTATCAGAGACTAGGATTGCAACCCCTGCTTTTTTTTGTTTTCCATTTGCTTGGTAGATCTTCCTGCATCCCTTTATTTTGAGCCTATGTATGTCTCTGCGTGTGAGATGGGTCTCCTGAATACAGCAAACTGATGGGTCTTGACTCTTTATCCAGTTTGCCAGTCTGTGTCTTTTTTTTTTTTTTTTTTTGTTTTTTTTGAGACGGAGTCTCTCTCTGTTGCCCAGGCTGGAGTGCAGTGGCTGGATCTCAGCTCACTGCAAGCTCCGCCTCCCGGGTTTACGCCATTCTCCTGTCTCAGCCTCCTGAGTAGCTGGGATTACAGGTGCCTACCACCTCGCCTGGCTAGTTTTTTGTATTTTTAGTAGAGATGGGGTTTCACTGTGTTAGCCAGGATGATCTCGATCTCCTGACCTTGTGATCCGCCCATCTCGGACTCCCAAAGTGCTGGTATTACAGGCTTGAACCACTGTGCCTGGCCAAGTCTGTGTCTTTTAATTGGACCATTTAGTCCATTTACATTTAAGGTTAATATTGTTTTGTGTGAACTTGATCCTGCCATTATGATATTAGTTGGTTATTTTGCTCGTTAGTTGATGCAGTTTCTTCCCAGCATCGATGGACTTTACATGTTGGCATGTTTTTGCAATGGCTGGTACCTGTTATTCCTTTCCATGTTTATTCCTTCCTTCAGGATCTCTTGTAGGGCAGGCCTTGTGGTGACAAAATCTCTAAGCATTTGCTTGTCTGTAAAGGATTTTATTTCTGCTTCACTTACAAAACTTAGTTTGGCTGCATATGAAATTCTGGATTGAAAATTCTTTTCTTAAAAATGTTGAATATTGGCCCCCACTCTCTTCTGGCTTGGAGAGTTTCTACTGAGAGGTCTGCTGTTAGTCTGATGGGCTTCCCCTTTTGGGTAACCTGACCTTTCTCTCTGGCTGTCCTTAACATTTTTTCCTTCATTTCAACTTTGGTGAATCTGACAATTATGTGTCTTGGATGTGCTCTTCTCGAGGAGTATCTTTGTGATGTTCTCTGTATTTCCTGAATTTGAATGTTGGCCTGCCTTAGTAGGTTGGGGATGTTCTCCTGGTTGATATCCTGCAGAGTGTTTTCTAACTTGGTTCCATTTTCCCTGTCACTTTCAGGCACACCAATCAGATGTAGATTTGGTCTTTTCACATAATCCCATATTTCCTGGAGGCTTTGTTCATTTCTTTTTACTCTTTTTTAATCTACGCTTCTCTTCTTGCTTCATTTCATCCATTAGATCTTCAATCTCTGATACTCTTTCTTCCAGTTGATTGAGTTGGTTACTGACGCTTGTGCATTTGCCACGTAGTTCTCATGTTATGGTTTTCATCTCTATCAGTTCTTTTAAGGACTTCTCTACATTTGTTATTCTAGTTAGCCATTCATGAAATCTTTTTGCAAGGTTTTTAGTTTCTTCGCACTGATTACATAGTTTCTCCTTTAGCTCTGAGAAGTTTGATTGACTGAAGCCTTCTCTCAACTTGTCAAAGTCATTCTCCATCCAGCTTTGTTCCGTTGCTGGCAATGAGCTGCGTTCCTTTGGAGGGGGAGATACACTCTGATTTTTTGAATTTCCAGCTTTTCTGCACTGCTTTTTCCCCATCTTTGTGGTTTTATCTGCCTTTGGTCTTTGATGATGGTTATGTACTGATGGGGTTTTGGTGTGGGTGTCCTTCCTGTTTGTTAGTTTTCCTTCTAACAGTCCGGACCCTCAGCTGCAGGTCTTTTGGAGTTTGCTTGAGGTCCACTCCAGACCCTGTTTGCCTGGGTATCAGCAGTGGAGGCTGCGGAAGATAGAATATTGCTGAACAGCGAGTGTTGCTGTCTGATTCTTGCTCTGGAAGCCTCGTCTCAGGGGTGTACCCAGCCCTGTGAGGTGTGAGGTCTTGGTCTGCACCTAGTGGTGGATGTCTCCCAGTTAGGGTACTCAGGGGTCAGTGACCCACTTGAGTAGGCAGTCTGTCCATTGTCAGATCTCAACCTCCGTGCTGGGAGATCCATTGCTCTCTTCAAAGCTGTCAGACAGGGACATTTACCTCTGCCGAGGTTTCTGCTGCTTTTTGTTTAGCTATGCCCTGTCCCCAGATGTGGAATCTACAGAGGCAGGCAGGCCTCCTTGAGCTGTGGTGGGCTCCACCCAATTTAAGCTTACCAGTGGCTTTGTTTACCTACTTAAGCCTCAGCAATGGCAGGCGCCCCTCCCCCAGCCTCGCTGCCACCTTGCAGTTAGATCTCAGACTGCTATGCTAGAAATGAGGGAAGCTCTGTGGGCATGGGACCCCCAGGCCAGGTTTGGGATATAATCTCCTGGTGTGCTGTTTGCTAAGACCCTTGGTAAAGCGCAGTATTAGGGTGGGAGTTACCTGATTTTCCAGGTGTTGTGTGTCTCACTTTCCTTTGGCTAGGAAAAGGGATTCCCTTCCCCCTTGCACTTCCCAGGTGAGGTCATGCCTCGCCCTGCTTCAGCTCCCGCTGGTCGGGCTGCACCCACGGACCAGCAGCAACTGTCTGACATGCCCCAGTGAGATCAACCTGGTACCTCAGTTGAAAATGCAGAAATCACCCATCTTCTGTGTTGCTCATGCTGGGAACTGGAGGCTGGAGCTGTTCCTATTTGGCCATCTTGGGTGCGCCCCCTGGTATATTTATTTCTATCATGTAATACAAGTAATGTGTTTTTCCTTTTGCCTTGACTGTCAGAAAGCTTGATCTACATCTATTTCTTTGTAATGATATTATTACCATATTTTGTCTCCCTTAATGTTACTCTTTCTGTTTATAGTTTAATTCCCCTTGTGGAAAATAATTATATTTACATAACCTGTTAAAAATGACCTGAACACTTAACAAAAAGAAGAAATAACTTATAAATGCATTGATTTTATATAATAAAAATAATAGTTTTGGACATTCTTTGTATTTTATGTGTTTACTATTTGTCTAAAAGGAATTGTTTTTTTTTCAGGCCTGAAAAGAAATTTAATGAAAAGAACAAGGTATTGTAAAATTAAATTATCTAAAACATTGCTGTTAAGAAAAAAACACATTATAAAAGGTACAGTGAGAATCTTTTGTTATAAAGACATTTAGTTAGAAAGAAAGGACTTGGACGGGCATGATGTTTCACGCCTGTAATCCCAGCACTTTGGGAGACCCAGGCAGGCGGATCACAAGGTCAGGAGTTTGAGACCAGCCTGGACAACATGGTGAAATCCTGTCTTTACTAAAAATACAAAAATTAACCGGGCGTGGTGGCATATGCTTGTAATCCCAGCTACTCGGGAGGCTGAGGGAGGAGAATTGCTTGAACTTGGGAAGTGGAGGTTATAGTGAGCTGAGATGGCGCTATTGCACTCCAGCTTGGGTAACAGAGTGAGACTCTGTCTCAAAGAAAAAAAAAAAGGAAAAGAAAAGGGCTTAGGGAAAGAAAAAGGGGCTTAAGAAAGAGTCGCCATTTATAACGGAACCCTTTTAATAAAAATCTGTTGTTTTAAGAAGTGCCTGTGATTTTGTTCATATAAAAAGATGAATAAATGCCACTTTTGTACATCTACTATATTCTGTAAATATTTTGAGGGCATTTGAAGCAGTATTATTTATCTTACAGGTCAAAAGCGAAATACATTCAGTGGATGACCTGGATGACATAACGTGGCCATCTGAAATAGCCTCAGAAGATTATGATTTGCTTTACCCTAATTATGAGACTTTTATGTTGCTCGCTGAACAACTCAAAATGGATTTTAATGGTAGGACCATTGCATAAGTAGAATGAGTTTTTATGTATCCTACAGTAATATTCACACACATTGCTTAGCCTAAGTTGCACTATAGAACACTGATGTGTTATAGTGTTGCTTATTTCAGAAATATGTTTAACGTTAAAATAGACTGAGAAATAATGTATATTGTATACCAAAGAGCTATGATAACTCCACTGTACCTTTCTCAGTATGAAGGGCAGTACCAGCCTTTTTGTTAACTCTGCTTCTCTTGTATGCCTTCTTCCCAGATCAGGTTACCGTTCTCTCGCACTCGGAATACTGCAATAACCTTAGAACTGTTTTTCCCACTACCCCACTTCCTGAGACCATGGTCTACTCTGAAACTATAATTATTAATTTTTAAAAATTCAGATCTCTTGTTGTCTCTTGCTTATAACTCAGCTTACCACTTGCCATTGCTATAAGGTTAAGATTTGAATACTTGAGCTCTCTCCTGCATCATTTAATACACTTTTTTCCTCTGTGTCCTAGCCATTGTCTTAGATGTTTATTCCTGCAATTGATAGCTTTAGTGAGGTATAACTGATACATGATAGACTGCACATATATAAGATGTACAATTTGATAAGTTTTGGCATATGTATGCACATGCGAAGCCATCACCATAATCAAGAGCGATAACATACCCATCATCCATAGAAGTGTCTTCCTGTCTCTTTGTATTCCTGTATTGAGAAACTACTAAATGTTTAAGTGTTTGTGCTATTTTCCATTCCCATCAGCAGTATATGACAATTCTCATTGTTCCATATCATCACGAGCTCTTAGTATTGCTGTTTATTAGTTTTCAGTTTTTAGCTATTCCAATGGGTGCGTGTTGTGCATGTCACTATGGTGTGAATGTGCATTACCCTAAGGACTAAGAATGTTGAACATCTTCCCGAGTGCTTTATTTGCCACCTGTATATCTTCTTTAGTGAAATGTCTTTTCCAATCTGGAGAGCTTATAAAGAATTAAAAATTAGATAGTTTTTACTCTTATTTCTTGAGTTTTAAGAGTTTTTTTCTTTTAAAATAGATTGTAGATATCATTCCTTTATTATGCTTTTTGGAAGGATTTTTTCCCAGTTTGTGGCTTGGCCTTTTGTTTTCTTAATATATTTTAAAGAGAAGGAGTTTTTCATTTTGATGAAGTCTGATATATTTGTTCATTTAATTATGGATTTTGCTTTTTGTCTCATATCTAAAAAAAGTCTTTGTCTAGCACAAGGTCCCATAGATTTCTTCTCTGCTTTCTTGAATAATTTTTATAGTTTTAGGTCTTACATTTGTATCTGTGATCCACATTGTGTACATTTTTGCTTATGGAGTGAGGTGTGGATGCAAGTTCATTTTATGGATGTGGATATCAAATTGTTCCAGGCACGTATGTTGAAAAGGCTGTCCTTTCTCCACTACATTGCTATCGTGCATTTGTGAAAAATAAGTTGGCTATATGTGGGTCTATTTCTGGACTGTTTGTTGTGTTCCATTGATCTACATATTTTTCTAGAGTTACACTGATAAACCAATCATAAGTTGAAAATCCATTTAATACCCCAATAGGCCATGCACGGTGGCTCATGCCTGTAATCCCAGCACTTTGGGAGGTTGACACGGGCAGATCACGAGGTCAGGAGACTCAGACCATCCTGGCTAACACAGTGAAACCCTGTCTCTACTAAAAATACAAAAAAATTAGCCAGACGTGGTGGCGGGTGCCTGTAGTCCCAGCTACTTGGGAGGCTGAGGCAGGAGAATGGTGTGAACCCTGGAGACGGAGCTTGCAGTGAGATGAGATAGCACCACTGCACTGCAGCCTGGGTGACAGAGTGAGACTCTGTCTCAAAAAAAAAAAAAAAAAAAAAAAAATACCCCAATAAACCCATCGTATAGTTGAAAAATTCTAAGTAGAACCATCTTAAATTAGGGACTGTCTGTATCTGGCTTTCTTTATGTAGCATCCCTAATCCAAAATCCAAAATCCGAAATCAGAAATGCTCCAAAATCCAAAACTTTTTGAGTGCCAACATGATGCAACAAGTAGAAAATTTCACACTAGACCTCAGGTACACAAACTTTCATTTGCAAATTTACTGAAAGTATTTCATAAAATAACCTTTAAGCTCTGTGTATAAGGTGTATGTGACATAAGTGTATTTGTGTTTAGACTTGGGTTCCATCCTCGAGATATCTCATTATATATGTGCAAATATTCCAAAACCCAAAACACTTTTGGTACCACACACTTTGAGAGATATTCCACCTGTAATAGTAACACACTTTCATTACTATATATTTATACTAAATCTTAACATCAGTCCTTCGGTTTTCTTTGGTTTTAAGGGTTATTTTTGACTATGCTGGATCTTTTGCATTTCCACATGAGTTTTGGAATCAGATTGTTAATTTTTTTTTTTAAAGTCTGCTGTCGGCCAGGTGCAGTGGCTCACACCTATAATCCCAGCAATTTGGGAGCCCAAGGCGGGCGGATCACCTGAGGTCAGGAGTTTGGGACCAGCCTGACCAAAATGGAGAAACCCCGTCTCTACTAAAAACACAAAATTAGCCAGGTGTGGTGGCACATGCCTGTAATCCCAGCTACTCGGGAGGCTGAGGCAGGAGAGAATCACTTGAACCGAGGAGGTGGAGCTTGCAGTGAGCCGAGATGGTGCCATTGAACTCCAGCCTGGGCAACAAGAGTGAAACTCCATCTCAAAAAAAACAAAAAACAAAAAGCCTGCTGTCCTTCTGGGAATTACACTGAGTTTGTGTTGAATCTATACATTAATTGGGGGAGGATTGACATTTTAATGATAATGCATTTTTCCACGCCTGTGAAATTGTTTGTATTTATATAGGTCAAATTAAATTTTCTCAGTAATATTTTATAGTTTTTTAAATACGTGTTTCCTTTTTTTTTTTTTTTTTTTTTTTTTTGAGACAGAGAGTCACTGTTGCCCAGGCTAGAGTGCAGAGGTGCAATCTTGGCTCACTGCAACCTCTGCCTCCTGGGTTCAAATTATTCTCCTGCTTCAGCCTCCTGAGTAGCTGGGAATATAGGCATGAGACACCGTACCCAGCTAACTTTTTTATTTTTAGTAGAGATGGCGTTTCATTATGTTGGCCAGACTGGTCTTGAACTGACCTCAAGTGATCCTCCCAGCTTACCTTCCCAAAGTGCTGGGATTATAGGTGTGAGCCACTATACCCAGGCTTGATCTTTCCATATTTTATCTGATTCATCTGTATCTCATTTTTTAAATGAAGTTATAAATGATATTTTTTAAAATTTCAAGTTGTTTATTGCTAGTATATAGGAATACAGCTGATTTTTGTATGTTGATTTTTGTATCCTCCAGCCTTGCTAAACTTACTTATTATTAGTTCTAGTAGCTTTTTTGGTATATATGATCAGATTTTATACATACAACGATTATCAAATCTTTTCATTCTCAAACTACTGTTTTACTGAAGACAGGAAATCTTTTAGACTTGTGGCAAAACAGTCTCTGTTGCAGCTAATCAACTCTGCCATTGTAGTATGAGAGCAGCCAGGGAGAATACATATATTAATGAACACAGCTGTGTTCCAATAAAACTTTAGTTACAGAAATAAGAAGCTGACCCACAGGTTGTAGTTTATCTGCCTCTATTATGTGATCATGGGTGTGAATAAAGATAGTTTTACTTCTTTTTTCCAATCTGGATACCTTTTATTTTTTTTTCTTGTCTGACAAAGCATTCAGTGTGTCATTGTGATACACATTAGCTGTAGGTTTATCATAGATGCTTTGTGTCATGCTGACGAAGTTCATTTGTGTTCTTAGGTTGCTGAGAGGGTTTTTTTTTTTTTTTAATCAAGATGAAGTTGAATTTTATCAAATGCCTTTATCTACTGAGATAATCATAAGGTTCTTCTGTTTTAGCTTTTTAATGAGTTGAATAACTAATATTTTAATGTTAAACCAACCTTGCATTTTAGAATAAACCCCATTTGCTTAGGATGTAGGCTTTTTAAAAATAATAAATCACTGGCACCAGACATGGTGGCTCATGCCTGTAGTTTCAGCACTTTGGGAGGTCAGAGCAGGAGGATTGCTTGAGGCTAGAGTTCGAGACCAACCTGGGCAACAAAGTGAGACCCTATATTTATTTGTATTCAGTTTGCCAAAATTTTGTTTAAAAATTTTTAAAAGACTATTTTAATGTAGTTTTAGGTTCACAGCAACATTGAGAGGTACAGAGATTGTCTGTGTACTTCCTGTCCCCAGACATGCATAGCCTTTCCCATTATCAGTATTCTTCACTAGAGTGGTACAGTTGATATGATTGATGAACCAAAATGGCACGTCATAATCATCCAAAGTTCATAGTTTATATTAGTGTGCACTCTTGGTGTTGTACAATATGTGGGTTTGGAAAGGGCATATATTCATCATTATAGTATTGTACACATTATTTTTACTGCTCTAAAATTCCTTTGTGTTTCACCTATCTGCCCTTTCCTGCCCTCCTCAAACCCAGGCAACCACTGATCTTTTTACTGTATCCATAGTTTTGCCTTCTCTAGAATGTCATATGGTTGAAATCATACAATGCATACCCTTTGGACTGGCGTCTTTCACTTAGTAATATGCATTTATGTTTCTACCATGTCTTTTTATGACCTGATAGCTTATTTTTGTTTAGCATTGAATAATAGTTCATTGTATGACTGTACTAGAGGTTGTTCACTCACCTATTGGAGTATATCTTGATTGCTTCAGAAATTTGTTAAATTTTTTGTGAACGTTCATGAGGGAGTTTTCTTTTTTGTAATATCACTATTTGGTTCAGGGTAATGCTAGCACTATAGAATGAGTTGTGTTGTATTTTTCCTCTTTATTTTTGGGGGGAGAGGTTGTGTAAAATTATATTATGTCTTCCTAAAATGTTTGATAGAATTCACCAGCATAGCTGTCTGGGCTTGGAGTTTTCTCAACTTTATTTTCTTTTTTAGATATAGGGTGATTTGAGTTATCTATTTCTTCTTGATTGAGCTTTGGTAATTTTTATTTTTCAAGGAAGGTGTCCATTTAATCTAAGTTGTCATGGTTAGTTACATAAAGCTCACATTATTATCTTGCCATTCTTTTAATATCTCTAGAATGTATAAAAATGTCACATTGGGCCAGGCACAGTGGCTCATGTCTGTAATTCCAGTACTTTGGGAGGCCGAGGGGGGTGTATCATCTGAGGCCAGGAGTTCAAAACCAGCCTGGCCAATATGGTGAGACCCCCTCATCTCTACTAAAAATGCAAACGTTAACTGGGCTTGGTGGTAGGCACCTGTGATCCCAGCTACACAGGAGGCTGAGGCAGGATAATCTCTTGAACCTGGGGGGTGGAGGTTGCAGTGAGCTGAGATTGTGCCACTGCACTCTAGCCTGGGCAACAGAACGAGACTGTATCTCCAAAAAAAAAAAAAAAAAAAAGTCACTTTACTTATTTCTGAAATTAGTAATTTGTTCCTTTTTTATTATCAGCCTGGCTAGATCGAGGTTTATCACTTTCATTGACCTCCTCAAAGTGTTTGGTTTTATTGATTTTCCCTATTCTGTTTTATTGGTTTTATCTTCGATGTCATTGTCTGTTTGGCCTGCTATCACCCATAGACTGGATAGCTTATAAACAACAGAAACTGATATCTTATATTCCTGGAGGATGTAAAGTCCAAGATCAAGGTGCCAGAAAATTGAATGTCTGGTGAAGGATTAATTCCTGGTTCCTAGGTTCCCGTTTTTCCCCTGTGTGCTTCATATGACAGAAGGGGTCAGTGGGCTCTCTATGGTCTCAGATAAGGGCACTAATCCCATTCATGAGGGCTTGTAATCCATGAACTAATTGCCTCCACAAAGCTGCAGTTCCTAATAACATCACTTCTGTGATTAAGTTTCAGCATATGAGTTTTGGGAGGACACAAATGTTCAGACCATCGCAGATGTTTATTATATTATTTCCTCTGCTTCTTTTGGGTTTAATTTGCTCCCTCTCTCTTTTTTTTTTTTTTTTTTTTTTTGTAGTTTGTTCTGTTTTACTTTCTTAAGATAGAAGTCAAGGCCATTGAATTGAGAGTCTTTCCAGTATGGACATTCAGCGCCAACTTTTTAAGTACATTGTAGCTATAGTCCACAAATTCTGATATGTACTATTTTCATTTTTATTCACTTCAAAATATTTTCTAATTTCTCTTTGCATTATGTCTTTGACCTAGGGTTATTTAGATGTATGTTACTTTGTTTCTAAATTTTTGAGTATTTTGATGAGATATTTTGTTAGTGATTTTAATTTGATTCCTTTGTGGTCAGGGATCATACTTTCTATGACTTAAATCCTTTGACTTAATTCTTTTATGAAGATTTATTGTATAGCCTAGAATATGGTCTGTTTTACTAAGTGTTCCAAGGGTAGTTGAGAAGCACTGTGTTCTTCAAGTCTACTCTCATCTTGCTGATTTTCTGCCTCCTTGTTCTATCACATATTGAGTAAGCGATATTGAAATCTCAGACTATACCTGCGAATTTGTCAATTTGTTCTACCAGTTTTTTCCTCATGTATTTCAAAGCTGTTATGTTACTAGGTACATAAACATTTAGGGTTATATGTTCTTGATTAATTGAACATTTATCATGAAATGATGTTGTTTATAGCTAGTAATATTTTTTTGCTGTGAAACCTACTTTGGAATTAATGTAATCATTCCTGCTTAGCTTTCTTTTGTCCACTGTGTGGTCTATATTTTTCATCCCTTTAATTTGCATCTTTACAGTTAAAGTGTGTTTCTTATAGGTAGCATGGAGTAGGATCTTGCTTTTTATACAGTTTGACAATCTGTCTTTTAGGTTTTTAGGCCAGTTTTATTTATAATGTGATTATTGATATATTAATAGTTAAGTTTATCTGTCATGCTGTTTGATTTTCATTAGTTCCAGCTGTTCTTTGTTCCCTTCTTTTCCTGCTTTCTTTTCAATTAGTTATGTAATTTTTATGATATAGTTTTATCTCTCTTTTTGGCTCATTGGCCATAACTCTTCTTTTGCTGTGGTAGTGGTTGCATTACAATTTGTACTGTATGATTTTAACTTATCACAGTTCACCTTCAGGCAGTATTATTTAATATCATATATGGCATAAGAAAATTAGAGTAGTATACTTTCATTTTCTCTCTCCCAGCCAGATTCTTCCTGGATTTGTGGGATTATAGTTTTTATTAAGTTTAGAAAGTTTCTGGCCACTTTATGTTTTTGTTTTTCTCTCTTCCTCCCTCTTTGGGGACTTATATATTATTGCTTAAAATTTTCTTATGGTTCTCTGATGTCTCAAATTTATGAATCTTCTTTTTTTGTGGTATCTAGTCTGTATTTACTTCCACCCAGTGTTGTTTTCAGTCCTAACCTTTTTTTTTTTTTTTTTTTTTGAGACCAAGTCTTGCTGTGTCACCCACGCTGGAAGTGCAGTGGCTTGATCACCACTCATGACAACCTTCACCTCCCGGGTTCAAGCCATTCTCTTGCCTCAGCCTCCTGAGTAGCTGGGATTATAGGTGCCTGTTACGATGCCCGCCTAATTTCTTTGCATTTTTCGTAGAGATGGGGTTTCACCATGTTGGCCAGGCTGGTCTCGAACTCCTGATCTTAAATGATCTGCCTGCCTCGGCCTCCCAAAGTGCTGGGATTACAGTCATGAGCCACTGTACCTGGCCCAGTCCTAACATTTTAATTTTAATTCCAACTAGTACAATTTGCTTTCAAAAAATACCTTCCATACCTCTACTTGAGATTTATTTGAGGACACAGTTGACTTACTTATAAACAACTTGATCTTTCTGGTCTTGCTTTATGATTTTTTCTAACTTTCCACTCTTGAGGCAAGGTGTTTTTGGTAACTCTATTCTTTGCCCTGTGAAGTTTTTCCAGTGTCAGTCATAGGAATGAACACTCTTCCTGGTATATTATGTGAGCAATAGGTACTGTTTCTTTTAATTTTTTAAGGATTTTTTTCTCTCTGGTCTCGAGTAGTTTCCTAGCACACATGTACTGTTCATTACTCTGTTAAATAAATACCCTAGAGGATATTTTTGCAGATCTTCTTTGTTCTTCTCCTGTACTGCTCTCTTCTTTCCCGTGTTTTGTTTTGTGATTTCTGTCTGCCTTGGTGTTTTTTTGAGACTCTCAGCTTCATTGTTACAACTCAGGGAATCTGGTGGACTCTACCTCAGTTTAATTTTCTCCTGTTGTCATGGCCTGGAAACTGTCAAGTCAGTTTGCTGGGGTGTTTGTAAATCTTACTTCATTTGTTTCCTGTCTTCCAGGGATCATCATCTTCATTACCTGCAGTCCATGTTATTGAAAATCATTGTATTATGTATTTGGTCTTTTTTGTTTTTGTTTCAGGCAAGAAGGTAAATCAGTATCTGCCGCTCCATCGTGGCCAGAAGCAGACTGCAGCAGAGCTTCAGCACATGCCATAGACTAGCGAGAATGCTTTTCTACTCCCTTTACTTAACTGCTTCCTTCTCACCCTTCATTACTCAGTGTAGCCATCTCTTCCCCAGGGAAATCTTCCCAGCCCAGGATAGATCAAATTCTATGTTATCATAGAACTGTTTTCTTGTAGCATCTATCTGAATTTGCAATTTCACTTTTATAGTATTTGTTCTTCACTACACCTAAAGCTAAACAAGAACAGAGTTACTGTTTGTTTTATCTGCAGAGCTCAGTAGAATGTCTTCCACATGGTGTATGGATGGGTGAATGTTAAAATGCACAGGACTTTATATCCAAAAAGTACTCATATATTTTACTTCCACCTTGTTTCCCCCGATGCAGGTTCTACTAGCCTATCAAAAATCCAGGATGCAGTTCTTTCAGATGAACATTTATTAGAACTTAAAAATAATCACCGTGAACAACTTACAGTAGAAGTTGAAAAAATGGAAAATATGATTCATGTACTACAAAAGAAGCTGTCTGAAACAAAAGAAACACAATTACAGTTAGAGCATGAAAAAGATGAATGGGAGCAAGAACTCTCCGCTTTGAGGTATGACATTCTAGTTTTAAAGAATATTTTAACTATTTATGCTAAAGATACATGTGAGAATTATTGTGATTGCTGACTTTCTGGGCTTTAATGGGAGAAAACGTCTTGGTCTTGTGGAGTATGAAAATCTTAGAAATAATATAACAAATTCTTAACTGTGATTCTTATAATTAATTGCGTATTCTTTTAAATCATAATTTCAATGGCTATATAGAAGTCTGCCATATAGAAATCTCTTCATTGAACAAATTGAATTTGGAGTTTTAAATTCTTTTGTATTAGAATTAATGCTGCAAGGAACATCTTTCAGTATTACTATTATTGTTATCATTAGACACTTATTAGACACTATTATTAGACATTATTACTAGATAGGGTTTTGCTCCATCACTGAGGCTAGAGTGCAGTAGTGCAATCATAGCTCATTGCAGCTTTGAACTTTTGAGCTCAACAGATCCTCTCGCCTCAATTTCCTAAGTAGCTAGGACTATAGGCACATACCCCCTATGCCTGGCTAACTTTTTAAATTTTTCATTGAGACAAGGTCTCACTATGTTGCCCAGAATGACCTCCAACTACTGACCTCCAACAATCCTTCTGCCTGAGCCTCCCAAAGCATTGGAATTACAGGTGTGAGCCATCACACACAGCCCAGAACATCTTTTATATAAATAATTTTCTACATTTCTAATTATTTACTTTGAATAAATCTTTAATATCATATAGAATTTTTTGGTTAAAATATAGAAAGTTTAAAAAAAGGCCTTGGATCAATATTTCTAAATTGTCCTCAAGAATATTTGTATTTAATGCATGCTGGCTTAATACCTAGGTGATGGGTTGGTAGGTGCAGCAAACTACCATGGCACCTGTTTACCTATGAAACAAATCTGCGCATTCTGCACATGCACTCTGGAAATTAAAATTTAAAAAAAATTTGTATTAATTTACAGTTCAACTAACAGAGCATGAAGTGGCCATTTGTCTCAACCAGAATACTTCTTTAAAACTTTATACAGTTTTATTCTTTTTTTCTCCCTGTTTAAATTTATTTATTTATATTTCAGTAGCTGTAGGGGTACAAGTGGTATTTGGTTACATGGATGAGTTGTATAGTGGTGAAGTCTGGATTTTAGTGTACCCATCACCAATAGGTAGTTTTTATTGCTCATCTTTCTTCTACCGTTTCTTCTTCTGAGTCTCCAATGTCATTATATCACTCTGTCTACCTTTACATACCCATAGCACAGCTCCCACTTACAAATGAGAAAGAACGTGTGGTATTTGTTGTTCTATTCCTGAGTTACTTCACTGAGAATAATGGCCTCTAGCTCCATCCAGTTTGCTGCAAAAAACATTATTTCATTCTTCTTTATGGCTGAATAGTATTGTAGTATTCTGTGGTATGGTTGTGTATATGTGTGTATACACACACACACACACACATATATATCACATTTTCTTTATTCCACTCACCAGTTAATGGACACTGGTTGATTACATATCTTTGCATATTGTGAATTGTGCTGCAGTAAACATACGTATGCAGGTGTCTTTTTGATTTAATGATCTCTTTTGGGTAGATACCCAGAAATGAGAATGCTGGATAGAATGGTAGAATCTGCTTTTAGTTCTTTGAGAAATCGCCATAGTGTTTTCTATATATTTTGTACTAATTTGCATTCCTACCAGCAGTGTACAACTCTTCTCTTTTCACCACATCCACACCACTGTCTATTGTTTTTTGATTTTTAATAATGGCCATTCTGGCTATAGTGAGATGATATCTTATTATTGTTTTATTTTACATTTCCCTGATGATAAGTGATATTTAGCATCTTTTTATATGCTTGTTCACTATTCGTACATCTTCTTTTGAGAAATGTCTATTCATGTCATGTGCCCACTTTTTAATGGAATTATTTGTATTTTTCCTGCTGATTTGTTCGAATTTCTTGTAGATTATGGATATTTGTCCTTTGTTAGATTCATAATTTGCAAATATTTTTCCTGTTCTGTAGGTTGTTGGTTTACTCTGATGGATTATTTCTTTTGCTGTGCTGAAGCTTTTTTGTTTAATTAGGCCGTATTTATTTATTTATTTATTTATTTTAATTTTTGTTGCATTTGCTTTTAGGGTCTTCATCATAAATTCTTTGCCTAGGCCAGTGTTTTCAGGTCTTAAGTTTAGGCCTTTAATCCATCTTGAATTAATTTTTGTATATGGTTAGAGATAGAGATCTAGTTTCATTCTTCTACATGTGGCTTTTTCTCCCAGCACCATTTATTAAATAATGTGTACTTTCTCCAGTGTATGTTTTTGTATCCTGTCTCAAAGATCGTTTGCTTGTAAGTGGCTTTATTTCTGGCTTGTCTATTCTGTTCCATTGATCTATGTATCTACTTTTATACCAGTACTATGCTGTTTTTGTTACTGCAGCCTTAGAGTATAATTTGAAGTAAGGTAATGTGATGCCAACATATTTTTTCCTTTTGCTTGATATGTCTATTGCTATTCAGGCTCTTTTGTGGTTCTACGTAAATGTTAGCATTTTAAAATAATTCTATGAAGAATGACATTGGTATTTTCATAGGAATTGTATCAAACCTGTAGACTGTTTTGGGCACTATGGTCACTTTCACAATATCAATTCTTTCAATCCATGAGCATAGGATGTATTTTCATTTGTGTCATCTATTATTTTCTTCAGTGGTGTTTTCCAGTTATCTTTATATAGATCACTCACCTCCTTCATTAAGTATATTCCTAGGTATTTTACAGTTTTGCAGCCATTGTAAAAGGGTTTGGGTTATTCATATGACTCTCAGCTTTGTTGTAGTTGGTGTATAGTGGTGATACTGATTGGTATTCATTTATTTTGTAGCCTCTGAGACTTTACTGAATTCATTTATCAAATCTAGGAGTGTTTTTTAGGAGTCTTTAGAGTTTCCTAGGTATAAGAGCATCATTGGCAAAGAGCTAGTCTGACTTTCTCTTTTCCAGTTTGGATGCCCTTTCTTTCTCTTGCCCAGTTTCTCTGCCTAAGACTTCTCAGTTTTGTTCTTATTATTCATGAAATGAAAAGTAAAATGGAAAGTGATTAGTTTGTTTCACATCTATCATACATAGGTAAAATTAATGAAAAGTTCTATGTTAAAAACACATGTTTAAATACTAGTATTAAATACTAGTTTTAACACATGTTTAAATACTTCATTGTTTAAATACTAGACCATGCCTTGTTCCAAAAGGAATTTCTAAGTTGTCGATAAAACACATAGGAATCAAGAATATAAGTGGAAAGTGTTTCCAGAAAATAAACATAAAAAGTATGGGTTAACATGGGTTCCCAATCCCCAGGACAAGGACCAATACCAGTCCCTGGCCTGTTAGGAATTGGACCACACAGCAGAAGGTTAGTGGCAGGTGAGCAAGTGAAGCTTTATCTGTGTTTTCAGCCACTCCCCATCACTTGCGTTACTGCCTGAGCTCTCCTCCTGTCAGATCAGCAGTGGCAATAGATTGTCAAGAAGTGTGACCTGAACCCTGTAGTAACCTGCTCATGCAGGGGATCTAGGTTGTGCACTCCTTATGAGAATCTAATGCCTGATGATCTGTCACTGTCTCCTGTCACTCCCAGATGGGACCATGTAGTTGCAGGAAAACAAGCTCAGGGCTCCCATTGATTCTACATTATGGTGAGTTATATAATTATTTCATTATATATTACAATGAGTAATAATAGAAATAAAGTGCACAATAAATGTAACATGCTTGAATCATCCTGGAACCATCCCCCCACCTCAGGTCCGAGGAAAAATTATCTTCCACAGAGCCAGTCCCTGGTGCCAACATGGTTGGGGACAGCTGAATTAACAGATGTGAGACCCCTTTGCCTTGTCTTGGATTAATCAGCAGATATACATTCTGTGAATGACATCTGATGGTACCATCTTGCCCTGTAAATCATTTTAGGGACACCTGCAGTATTTCATGAAAATAAAATTTCTTCTAGTGAACTTATAAACTTGTTTAAGTAGTATGTTCTTTTTAATTAGTTAGTTTGAAATGATCTGTCATAATTGAGATGTTCCTATGGCTGTGTGAAAAAGAGATAATTTTCAACTTGTAAATTAACTCAATAATTTCTAATATCATTTTTCATAATATTTATTGGTGTTACTAGTAACAGAAACTGACCAATTAGCAAGATGTTCTTTCCTCACTACCTTTCAAGTATTTGTCCCTTGGAAGAGATTGAAGGAAGAAATTAAAATCATGAGAACTGGAAAGAAAAAATAGTCAAGAACACATAAATTTTATTTGTATAATAAATCTATGCAGGAAGAGCCACATCACAAAATAAACTTTCTTATTTTCTAACAAATTTGAATGTAACTATATTTAACTGTATAGATTGACCTTAAAACGAGAAGAAGAAAAGAGAAAGGATGCTGAGATGTTGTATAAAAAAGGTAGTGAAGAGTTAGAAAGAAAAGAAGAGGAATATAGGAAAGATGTTGAAATGAACCAACAACTGAAACGGACTCTGAAAATACGAGCCATGGAATTGGGGACAGTAAGAAAGAATTTGGATCAGGTAAATTTCTGATGAAAACTTTATATTTCATCAATATTACTTATATTGCTTTGATTTAATGTAGTATGCTATTTAGGTGTAAACACACCAAAGCTGTTAACTAATTTTTAAAATGAACTATGGCATTTATAGTTACAATTATTTTATTGTAAACCTTGGCATCTCAGTCTGTGTTTTCAGAATAAAAAAATGGAGGATAAGTTGAGTTTAATCACTTAGTTTAATCACTAACATAAACGCTCATTTATGGATTTTTATGTTAAGATACAGGCTAAATAACTTTGAAACTAAAATGTGTTAAATGTTTTGAAGGAAATTTTATTACACAATACTGTGTCTTTATATAGGTAAGAACAGTTTTTCCTCTTAGAGAAATTTAGGTCTCACGTATGCAATTAAAATTTGAAAGATTCTTGAGGGTTAAAAATTTTTGTGTTTTAATAGGCTACTTTCTTTTAACAGTTTTATAACAGAGTTTCTGCTCTTTTAGACTTTTTCAGTCCTATTAAACCAAAAATGTACTGTATCTCTAGGTTGTGCAGGACTGAAATGATACCCAGAAGCAACTTTCCGAAGAACAGAATGCTACAATATTACTAAACAAGATTCTGTTTAACAAACCAAAGCAGACAGAAGTAGCTGAAAAAAAAAAATGAATTCTGAGATATTTTCTTAGCCATTTTCAAATGTTTTCATATGTGTATATATTTGAAAAACCAACTCTGTGTATTTTGGAAAGTATAAAGGATTTTTAAATCTATATATATACACACAGGCATATGTATGTGTATATATGTCTATATACACATACATATATACACATACATATTCGTGTGTGTGTATATATTCTATATATTCTTTATCATTTATCTATACATGTATATATAAGATAAAGCTATGTTCTTAATTCAACTCCATTTGCCTGCAGCAGTTGAATAGTGACATTTACAATGGCCTCAATCCAAAGGAGAAGCATTTGATATTTTTCCTACGAATTGATTATCTTTATAATTTCAAAAACAAGTTTTACTACTAACAACAGATTTTTTAGTTTTTGGACATTAGTTCATCTTCTTAACATATTAATGGAGAGGTCAGTTTATTCATAAAAGGAAAGTTTTTTCAGAAAAAGTTTATACAGAAAGTTTATTCAGAAAAAGTTTATTCAGAAAGTTTATTCAGAAAAGTCAGTTTATTCAGAAAAAGGAAATTAAAGAACTTTGAGAAATTGCTTCTATCCAAATATATGCATAGCTAAGGCTCTTACAGTGGTGTAGTTTATAGATTATAGGTGGCTATCAAGAGTATAAACCAATTTTTAAAATATAGTCAAATGTATTAATCTTATATTTTATGCCTCTGGGTTTGTTGTAATTCAGAGAAAGGCTTTTCCAATTCTGAGATTCTTAAAAATCCTCTGGTGATTTATTTTTCATGGTCTTTAAATAGATTAACTTTTGGGAATTTACACTCTCTTAGGTTTGAAGTTTTGTCCAATTTTTTCCAGTTAAATATTCACCATGGGAATTATTTCATTATACAGATATACAGGTTACTCTTTAATTTCAGAAGAAATTATAACGTGTCATTCTATTGAGCACTAACTAAAAGTTTCCTTTGTTTACTTAGATTTCTCTTAGCCATAAGAAAGAAAAAGATCTTTTGCATGAAAATAGCATGTTGCAGGAAGAAATTGCCATGCTAAGACTGGAATTGGATACAGTAAAACATCAGAATCAGCTAAAGGAAAAGAAATATTTTGAGGACATTGAAAGTGTGAAAGAAGAGCATGATAATCTTCTAAAGGCTATAAAATTGAATGAGGAAGCAAGAACAGTATTTCAGTACAATGGACAGCTTAGCATCTTGACAACTGAGAATAAAATGCTCAGTTCTGAGCTGAAGAATGTAAAACACAACAAGGAATGACTGGACACAGAAATTCAATCATTTCATGGTAGACTGGTTGCTGCTCTACATGATTGTGACCAAAGTCAGATAGCAGAAAGAGACCTCTTTCCAGGGAACAAGACATGAATGGGTTTATTTATAGGAGACAGTGAATTTTCATATGTCTAACCTAAAAGATAACAGTGAGATTCTTTCTGAACAGCCCTCTAATGCTGACAGTAAAATTAACAGCCTGAAAATTAAGCTCTATCACACAAGATAAACTCTGAGAGAAAAGATGGGGCAGGCTGCCATCTTTCCTGTTTGGACAACTTAGCCATTCTAGCCTGCTGGCTTTGGAGAGTGCAAACTGACCAGGGGCAGAAGAGATCTTGCAGCACAGCACAGCTGCTTTACCAAATCATGGCCAGACTGCTTCTGTAAGCAGGCCCCTGATGCTCTTCCTCCTCACTGGACAGGACCTTCCAACTGGGTCCTCCAGCTACCCCCACCAGTATTCCCCAGCCAACAGAGATTTGAAACCCCCCTGGGACAGAGTTCCCAGAGGAGAGGGGCAGCCACTACCTTTGATGTTTGGGGGACTAGCCGTTCCGGTCTGTGGACTTCGGAGAGCCCAAGCTGACTGGGTGCAAGTGGTACCCCAGCACAGCACAGCCACCCTACAAAAACATGGCCACACTCTTTTTTAAGTCAGTCCCTGCCCATGTTTCTCATCACTGGGTGGAGCCTTTCAACCAGGGTCTCCTGCTACCTTCACTGCTATTCTCTGGCCGCCAGAGGTTTCAGGCCCCCTGGGTCAGAGCTTCCAGGGGGAGGACCAGTCTGTCATCTTTGCTGTTTGGGTGACTTAGCCATTTCAGCCTTAGGGCTTCAGAGTGTCTGAGGCGACCAGGGGCTGAAGTGAACCCCAGCACAGCACAGCTGCTCTGCAAAAATGTGGCCAAACGTCTTTTTTTTTTGAGAGGGAGTCTCGCTCTGTTGCCCAGGCTGGAGTGCAGTGACTGGATCTTGGCTCACTGCAAGCTCCACCTGCCGGGTTAACGCCATTCTCCTGCCTCAGCCTGCCGAGTAGCTGGGACTACAGGCACCCGCCACCTCGCCTGGCTAGTTTTTTTTTTTGTATTTTTTAGTAGAGATGGGGTTTCACCGTGTTAGCCAGGATGATCTCGATCTCCTGACCTTGTGATCCACCCGTCTCAGCCTCCCAAAGTGCTGGGATTACAGGCTTGAGCCACCATGCCCGGCCACCAAACGTCTCTTTTAAGTAAGTTCCTGTTCTTGTTCCTCCTGTCTAGGCAAGACTTCTCAACTTGCCTCCAGCCACCTCCTACAGGTGTGTTCAGATTGGCAACAGGTTCATACCTCAATGGTACAGAGCTCCCAGAGGAAGGGGCAGGCTGTCATCTTTCCTTTTTCGCAGGCTTCACTGGTGATACCTTCAGGCACTGGAAAATCTGAGGCAACTGGGGCTGGAGTGAACTCCCAGTGTACTACAGCGGCTCTAAGGAAAAGTGGCCAGACGGTTGTGTGGGTGCCAGTTTCCATATCTCCTTGATGGGCAGGTCCTCCTGGCCTGGGTCTCTAGCCAATCCCCCACTGAAGCTATCAAGCTGGTAGCAACTTGGCAGTTCCCTGGACAGAGCTTCCAGGAGCAACTGAAATCCTCTCTGCCACTGCCTCTGAAGTGGAACTGTCCTTGCTACTCTCAGAATATCAAGGAGCAAAGACTTTAAGTGCTGTATTGACACCTCCAACAAGCTGCAGTTGGCTCAAGGAGCATGCCAGCCCATCTCCTATGGGTCCCACACACCCTCCACTGCTCATCACCAGACAGGGAACCCTGACTTGGCCCACAGCACAGACCCTCCATCCTGGCTGATTGTACTTAGTGATTGCTAACTCACATCTCTGGGGTGGAGCCCCCAGGAGACAAGCAAAGTGGTGGAGCAGAAAGACAGCTCATGTGGAGCCCAGAGGGCAGGGACAGCTATCTAAGCTCCACTTGCTCTTGTGAGACACTTTACCCCAGCACTTTAGGAGTGCTGAGGTCAGACCAACTACATCTCATGTGCAAGATTTCCCAGCAGAGATCAGGTCTGAGAGTTCCCTTCTTAAAAAAGGGGACTTGCTTAAAAAAGAAGTAGAATAGCTTTGCTGTGCTGGGTCTTTACTTTTGAGAGAGTTCTCCTCTCAGACCTGATCTCTGCTGGGCAATCTTGCACATGAGATGGGACTGGTCTGACCTCAGCACTCATTAATCTGCTTGCCTCTCCCAGGGCCCCAGCCTGGCCACACTTGCTTACAGGACACTCTCGGGTGCCCACACCGTAGCTTCTGTGCCAGTGGACTGTGCTTGACCAGTGGAGACCTGCAGCAATGTGGCCCCTACAGCCATGCACCAGCCTGCACATTGCCTCTCCATACTGCAGCTCTTTATATGGAAACTTCCTACATCACTTTGCTGGTGTGTGTCTACACAGGTGGGTTTTGCTGTACTTGCCCTACACACCCCAAATGCACGCCAACTGCCATTGAAGATGGAGCTATGGTGGGCACAGAGCCAAAAATCCCCACCTCCACCAGCACCTTGCCCTTGAGCTAATGCTGCACAGAGAAAAAGGGACCCTCTTATACCCTCAGCGACCACTGTTGCTTGGGGGGCACAGAGAAGGCACCTAGACCTGCGCTTGCCAGCACCCCACCCCAAACCAATACCTCCTCCAGTGCAACAGCACACACCGTCAGCAGGGCCCCCTTGGCCCCCACCCCAGCTGTCTTGCCTCCACCACTAGGTGAATGCCCGCAGGGAGGCAGGCACTTTTGCATCTGCTAGCACTCTGCTGCAGCTGCTGCACTTTGGTCCTCCAGTACAGTGGACTCCAAACCTGGGGGAACCAGGGAACAAAGATGGGGCTCAATGCAAGTTCCCCATAGTTAAAGCACATAGTCCAGGAATTGGGAGCTGAACGTTGGCCACCTAAAATCCTCCCGAAACAAAGCCAATTGGCTGAATCCACCTTACACCATAAACTCAAAATCATCAAATACGATAAAAAAAAAGTACCCTGTCCAAATGTCAGCAACCTCAAAGGTTGAAGGTGGGGTAAGCCCATAAAAATGAGAAAGAATCCATGCAAGAACACTGAAAACTCAAAAAGTCAGCATGCCTTCTTTCCTCCAAATGACTGCATCAACTCTCCAGCAAGTGTTCAGAACTGGGCTGAGGCTGAGATGTCTGAAATGATACAAGTAGAATTCAGAATATGGGTAGGAACAAAGTTCACTGAGTGAAAGAAGTATGTTGTAATCCAATGCAAGGAAGCTAAAAATCATTGTAAAACATTGCAGGAGCTAACAGACAAAATAGCCAGTATAAAGAAGAACATAACTGACCTGATAGAGTTGAAAAGCACACTACAAGAATTTTCATAATGCAGTCACATGGTGATTGTGTGTGATTGCATTATGAAAATTCTTGTAGCTTGTGTATGGGCACCCAAGAGTGCCCTGTAAGAAGGTGTGACCAGGCTGGGGCCCTGGGAGAGGCAAGCAGACTAAGGAGTGCTGAGGTCAGACCAGCCCCATATCATGTGCAAGACCAACTAGCAGAATAGACCAAGCAGAGAAAAGAATCTCAGAGCTTGAAAACTGGCTTTCTGAAATAAAACATGCAGGCAAGTATGGGGGAAAAAAGAATGAAAAGGAATGAATGAATGAAACCTTTGAGAAACATGGGATTATGTAAAGAGACCAAATCTATTACTGATTAGTATACCTGAAAGATGAGAATGGAACCAACTTGGAAAAATATTTCAGAATATCATTCATGAGAATATTCCCAACCCAGCCAGACAGACCAACATTAAAATTCAGGAAATCCAGAGAACCCCAGTAAGACATGCCATGAGAAGATCATCCCCAAGACACTTAATCATCAGATTCTCCAGGTTCGAAATGAAAGAATAAATATTAAAAGCAACTAGGGAGAAAGGTGAGGTCACCTACAAAGGGAATCCCAACAGACTAACATCAGACTTATCAGCTCAAACCTTACAAGCCAGAAGAGATTGTGGGGCCCAATATTGAACTTCTTAAAAGAAATTTCAACCCAGAATTTCATGTCCAGCCAAACTAAGCTTCATAAATGAAGAAATAAGATCCTTTTCAGAGAAGTAAATGCTGAGGGAATTCATTGCCACCAGACCTGCCTTAAAAGAGCTCCTGAAGGAAGCACTAACTACGGAAAGATCACCACCAGCCACTACAAAAATGCACTGAAGTACACAGATCAGTGATGCTAAAAACCATCCACATACACAAGTCTGCAAAATAACCAGCCAACAACATGATAACGGGATGAAATCCACACATGTCATTACTAATCTTAAATGTAAATGGGCTAAATGCTCCAAATGAAAGACCCAGAGGGGCAAGCTGGATAAAGACCCATTTGAGTATTCTGTCTTCAAGAGACCCATCACAGATGTGATGCCACACATAGGCCCAAAATAAAGGAATGGAGAAAAATCTTTCAAGCAAGTGGAAAACAAAAAAGCAGGTGTTGCAATCCTAACCTGACAAAACAGACTTTATACCAATAAAGATAAAAAAAAGGCAGAGAAGTACATTACAAAGATGGCCCTGACCTTTGATAAATCTCTTATTTTTGCTTGATACCATCTGGGCTATCTTTATTTCTCACACCAATAGGATAATTGGTGGAGCTTGGGGAGCTTCTCCCCTCCAGAGAGTCCTTGATCTCCCCAAATTTGGTTGATATTTAAAGTTATTTTGCTGTGCAACTCCTTTTCTGAAGTTTTACTCATTTCCAACAAGGAAGGCAAGTTTTCCTGCTTCCATGATGATGGAGAGCAGGCACCTTCTTTCTTGAATTTCAACTTGCTTCTGACAGAGAAGGTGAGTGTGAGTTTTTTCCTGCCTCTCTAAGATGGTAGAGAGTGATCATCAACCTGAGCGTTATTTCCAGGTAAGTAGCTGAATTAGAGTTTTGTCTTAAAAGTGTTCCTTAATGACTAAAAGTTAAGATTACCAACCAGCTGGTTTTAATTTCTCCTTACTGTTAGAACACTCGGCAATCATATGAATTTCTTTGTTTTGCTTAACTGTTTTTGTTTATGTTTGGGGTTTTGTTGTTGTTGTTTCACATTTCTCCCATTGAAGTATGACCATCTTTTCCTGACTTGGTCAAATCCAAAGGGATGTTCCAAATTGTGGGGAACAAGGCATCTGAATTGGCTAAAACTCCTGTAGCTGCAAAAAGAAAAAAAAAAATCCAGTTAGCAGAAAGGACTTTTTAAAACTTTTTTTTTAAAAAAACCTAAGAGGCTTCGTCTACATAACAAGGCCGTCTTTTGCTAGCCAAGGCCAAACTGAAGGAGCACTGGTGGCCACTCAATGCTAAGGTTCTGCCCTGTTCACCACAGCAACCTGAGTTTGGTTCCTAAGTCTAGTTCTTTCTGGTTTGGTATTTGTATTACTTTAAAAATACCAGCAGTTTGTCCTAGCTATGATGTAGTAGTAAGATATTTAAAAGGAATTTTTTAATAGCTCCATGATTAAAAGTCAGCTTAATTAAAAGCAAATTTCTAATAAATATAATTATATTTAAACATAATTACATATATGTTATAAATATATAAATACATATATTTATGTATAAACACACATATGTATGTTAAAAATATGTGTTTATATGTTATTATTTTTCTATTATATATATGCATATGTTTGTGTGTGTGTATCTGACTTTTCTGTGGATCTTGTTTTTTGAAAAATATTTGTTTTTCTTCTCATTCAACTGAATTATATCTCTCCATTTTACTTATGTCTGTCCCTTTTTTCTCTTGCCACCCTTGATGCCCACATAAAAGATCTAAAATAATTTCTGATAGCCTGATTGCTTACAACAGAAAAGGCACCAGACTCCTTTTTGGGAGGAACCACTATTTTTGTAAACAAATCCCAAGAGTTGTAAACAGACAAGTTTTTTGCAGATCTTAAACTGCTCACTTTTTAAATTGCATTGCTGGATCTTAATGGCTTTTGAGGGTGTCAAAAATCACTTTGCACAATGAGAAAGTTTTTGACTTTGGTGTGTGTAATAGCTAGGTAAGAGATATATTTTTAGGGCTGGTTATTGGATGAGATAGTATGCCTTTGGCCACCTGGAAGGAATGGAAACATCCCAACCCCCTACTGAATAGTGAGACTGCCATGGGATATGAGCTGGTTATTGAATGGGCTAATTGGCTTTTGTTGGCCACCAGCCTCAGGGGAAATGTACTTGTAGTGAAATGCATGGTAAAAACATGGCATTGTCTCATCTCATAATGTTTTCATCTTTTGAGGTCCTGAGGATTTTCTGTAAAAACGAAATTCTTGATTTTAAATATCTGTTCTGCCTTACAGCTCTGCCTGCATGTTAGGCTCTAGAAGCTGCATGCTTCCTTGGCCCTGTTTCTTAAAAGGCTCCATCCTAAAGCCAGTAAGACAATTTTTAAAAATCTTTAAGGAAGTCACATTTAAGGGTGTCCGCTTTCCCTGGCCATCTTAACTAAACTTTTACAGGTTTTTTTTTTTTTTTTTTTGGCTTGAGTAAAATATAAATCCTCCATTTTGTTTCACTTAAGAGTCATACCTTTCAAAATGCACATTTGGAGTTGCCTGACTGATACTTGTTTACAGAAGGGAACGGGTAATCAAAAGACTAATGGTCTAAAGTGGAGAAGAAAAACTGGCAAATGAAAAATCTTATGAATCCCTAAGATCTACTTCTGTGTGTCTATATGTCTAAATGTTTATATGACGTATGTATATAATGTTTGAGTATCAAAAGTATATAAAAGGGCCCTAATTGACTTTTTAAAATGTTCTTAAATATTTTATCAGAAAATTAGAAACTTATTCCCAAATGCTTTTTCAAGTTCATGTGACTTAAGTAGATTTTTAACAAAATGAGTTGGCTTTAAATTGATTGTTAAAAAGAAAATTCAAAATGTCTTCACAATCGTCAGCATACATTATTGTTTAGATGTATTGGTCAAGTGGTTTTTTCTTTTTTTAAATTTTCTGGTCACGTGGTTTTATATTCATCTCTGCTAGCTACTATAAGATGTCAAAATTTGGCACAAAGGTTATAAATTATAAACCCAGCATAAAACAATGAATTTTGTTTATGTAATTTTTGATAAATAAGACATTTAATATTGTTGATTTAATGGAAACAGCTCAATCCAGAGTTATCAGTAAGAAAAACCTATTAATAATAAATTAGGTAATATGTAATAGAATAAAAGCTTATAAATGAACTTGTCATATAAGTTGAATCTTAATGTTGTACCAAATAATAGATATTAAATGCCTGGGTCATTATCAATTTTTAAATTACATTATTAGAAACATTTTCCAAATAAGTATAAGGTGGTTCTCACCGGCCAGGCATGGTGGCTCACACCTCTAATTCCAGCACTTTGGGAGGCAGATCACAAGGTCGGGAGTTTGAGACCAGCCTGACCAACATGGTGAAACTTCATCTCTACTAAAAATACAAAAATTAGCTGGGCATGGTGGTGCATGCCTGTAATCCCAGCTACTCAGGAGGCTGAGGCAGGAGAATTGCTTGAACCCAGGAGGCAGAGGTTGCAGTGAACCGAGATCGTTCTATTGCACCCCTGCCGGGGGACAGAGCAAACCTCCGTCTCAAAAAAGATGATTCACACCTATAAAATGCTGATGTGACAATTAAAGATGTCCAGCTTCCTAGGTTTTCACAAAAAATTATTATAAAAAATCAAAATTTTAATTAACATGTGATTTTACGAATAAAATGTGCCAAAATAATTATTCCAATGAAGAAAGAAAAACTGTAAGAAAAAAATGAAATGAAGAAATGATAAGAAATAAAATGAAAATAATTGTCCAATTCAAAGTTTATTAAAATATTTCTTATATAACAAGATAAAGGAAACCCTTCAGTAAGAGAGAGATCTAAAGAAAGTTAAGTTATAAAGAGGTATTTTTGGTAACAAAGATTAAAAGGAAAATAATTTTGTATAAAAAAGAATCTTGTATGATAGCTTTTTATCCTAAAATGAAATGACTGGTTATTTAAGAAAGAGTATGTTTAGGACGAAACAGAAAGTCCAAGTGTGTTATAATTGGTCTGTGTAATAAGCTTCATTAAGAAGAGAATTTATTTTAAAATTTTGTATGAGATTCTGTTGGCCAGAATGGAAAGGAAATTATTCATAATAGCCTTTCTAAAAAATTGGACTTTGATTTTTTTCTTTTGTTATACTTTAACTTCTGGGATACATGTGCAGAACCTGCAGGTTTGTTACATAGGTATACAAGTGCCATGGTGGTTTGCTGGACCCATCAACCTGTCATCTACATTAGGTATTTCTCCTAATGCTGTCTCTCCCTTAACCCCCCATCCCACGAGATGCCCCAGTTTGTGATGTTCCCCTCCCTATGTCCATGTGTTCTCATTGTTGAACTCCCACTTATGAGTGAGAACATGCAGTGTTTGGTTTTCTGTTCCTGTATTAATTTGCTGAGAATGATGGTTTCCAGCTTCATCCATGTCACTGCAAAGGACATGAACTCATCCTTTTTTTATGACTGCATAGTATTCCATGGTGTATATGTGCCACATTTTCTTTATTTAGTCTATCATTGATGGGCGTTTGGGTTGGTTCCAAGTCTTTGCTATTGTGAACAGTGCTGCAATAAACATACGTGTACTTGTGTGTTTATAGTAGAATGATTTATAATTTTTTGGGTATGTACCCAGTAATGGGATTGCTGGGTCAAATGGTATTTCTGGTTCTAGATCCTTGAGGAGTCGCCACACTGTCTTCCACAATGGTTGAACTAATTTACACTCTCACCAACAGTATAAAAGCATTTCTATTTCTCCACATCCTCTCCAGCATCTGTTGTTTTCTGACTTTTTAATGATCGCCATTCTAACTGTTGTGAGATGGTATCTCATTGTGGTTTTGATTTTGCATTTCTCTAATGACAAGTGATGATGAGCTTTTTTTCATGTTTGTTGGCTGCATAAATGTCTTCTTTTGAGAAGTGTCTGTTCATATCCTTCACCCACTTATTGATGTTCCTTTTTTATTGTAAATTTGTTTAAGTTCTTTGTAGATTCTGCATATTAGCCCTTTGTCAGATGGATAAATTGCAAAACTTTTCTCCCATTCTGTAGGTTGCTTGTTCACTCTGATAGTTTCTTTTGCTTTGCAGAAGCTTTTTAGTTGAGTTAGATCTCATTTGTAAATTTTGGCTTTTGTTACCATTGCTTTTGGTGTTTTAGTCATGAAATCTTTGCCCATGCCTGTGTCCTGAATGGTATTGCCTAGGTTTTCTTCTAGAGTTTTTATGGTTTTAGGTCTTATTAAGTCTTTTTTTTTTTTTTTTTGGAATTTTTTTTTTTTTTTTTAGTAGAGACGGGGTTTCGCCGTATTAGCCAGGATAGTCTCGATCTCCTGACCTCGTGATCTGCCCATCTCGGCCTCCCAAAGTGCTGGGATTACAGGCTTGAGCCACCGCACCCGGCCAGTCTTATTAAGTCTTTAATCCATCTTGAGTTAAGTTTTGTATAAGGTGTAAGGAAGGGGTCCAGTTTCAGTTTTCTGCATATGGCTAGCCAGTTTCCCCAGCACCATTTACTAAATAGGAAATCCTTTCCCCATTGCCTGTTTTTGTCAGATTTTTCAACGATCAGATGATTTGTAGGTGTTTGGCATTATTTCTGAGGCCTCTGTTCTCTTCCATTGGTCTATATATCTATTTTGGTACCAGTACCATGGTGTTTTTGTTACTGTAACCTTGTAGTATAGTTTGAAGTCAGGTAGCATGATGTCTCCAGCTTTGTTCTTTTTGCTTAGGATTCTCCTGGCTATACCAGCTATTTTTTGGTTTCGTATGAAATTTAAAGTGGTTTTTGTAATTCTGTGAAGAAAGTCAATGGTAGCTTTTTGGGGATAGCATTGAATCTATAAATTACTTTGGGCAGTATTGTCATTTTCATGATATTGATTCTTTACATCCATGAACATGAAATGTTTTTCTGTTCGTTTGTGTCCTCTTTTA
Source organism: Theropithecus gelada (assembly GCF_003255815.1). Taxonomy (NCBI): domain Eukaryota; kingdom Metazoa; phylum Chordata; class Mammalia; order Primates; family Cercopithecidae; genus Theropithecus; species Theropithecus gelada. The sequence goes on along the minus strand of NC_037676.1, from coordinate 49,112,892 downwards.
TTTCCTTGAGCAGTGGGTTGTAGCTCTCCTTGAAGAAGTCCTTCCCATTATTTGTAAGTTGTAATCCTAGGTATTTTATTCTCTTTGTAGCAGTTGTGAATGGGAGTTCACTCATGATTTGGCTCTCTGTCTATTATTGGTATATAGGAATGCTTGTGATTTTCGCACATTGATTTTGTATCCTGAGACTTTGTTGAAGTTGCTTATCAGCTTAAGGAGATGTTGGGCTGAGATGATGGGGTTTTCTAAATATACAATCATGTCATCTGCAAACAGAGACAGTTTTACGTCGTCTCTTCGTATTTGAATACCCTTTATTTCTTTCTCTTGACTGATTGCCCTAGCCAGGACTTCCAATACTATGTTGAATAGGAGTGGTGAGAGAGGACATCCTTCTCTTGTGTTGGTTTTCAAAAGCAGTGCTTCTAGCTTTTGCCCATTCAGTATGATACTGGCTGTAGGTTTGTTATAAATAGCTCTTATTATTTTGAGATAGGTTTCATCAATACCTAGTTTAGCATGAACGGATGTTGAATTTTATTGAAGGGCTTTTCTGCATCTATTGAGAAAATTTTGTGGTTTTTGTCATTAGTTCTGTTTGTGAGATGGATTACATTTGTTGATTTATGTATATTGAACTAGCGGTGCATATCAGGGATGAAGCCAACTTGATCATGATGGATAAACTTTTTGATGTGTTGCTGGATTCGGTTTGCCGGTATTTTATTGAGGATTTTCACATTGATGTTCATCAGGGATATTGACCTGAGATTCTTTTTTTGTTGTGTCTCTGCCAGGTTTTGGTATCAGGATAATGCTGGCCTCATACAATGAGTTAGGTAGGAGTATCTCTTTTTTCTATTGTTTGGAATAATTTCAGAAGGAATGATACCAGCTCCTCTTTGTACCTCTGGCAGAATTCAACTGTGAATCTGTCTGGTCCTGGGCTTTTTTGGTTAGAGGTTATTAATTACCACCTCAATTTTAGAACTTGTTATTGGTCTATTCAGGGATTCAACATCTTCCTGGTTTAGTCTTGGGAGGCTGTATGTGTGCAGCTTTTGGTGTTGCTTTTCTGCAACTGCCATTTGCCATTGATGATAATTCTTCACTTCCTCTGGGAGTGTAAGAGGGAGAGGATGCAGTCAGAATTTAAAAAAAAAAAAAAAAAAGTAGGAGGGCGGAGCAAGATGGCTGAATAGGAACAGCTCGTCTCCAGCTCCCAGCGCAAATGACACAGAAGACAGGTGATTTCTGCATTTTCAACTGAGGTACCGGGTTCATCTCACTAGGGAGTGTCAGACAATTGGTGCTGGTCAGCTGCTGCAGCACAACCAGCGAGAGCTGAAGCAGGGCGAGGCATCGCCTCACCTGGGAAGTGCAAGGCGGAAGGGAATCCCTTTTCCTAGCCAGGGGAACTGATACACACAATACCTGGAAAATCAGGTAACTCCCACTGCAGTACTGCGCTTTACCAAGGGTCTTAGCAAGGGGCACACCAGGAGATTATATCCCACACCTGGCCGGGAGGGTCCAATGCCCACAGAGCCTCCCTCATTGCTAGCACAGCAGTCTGTGATCTAACTGCAAGGCAGCAGCGGGGCTGGGGGAGGGGTGCCCGCCATTGCTGAGGCTTAAATAGGTAAACAAAGGCACTGGGAAGCTTGAACTGGGTGGAGCCAACAGCAGCTCAAGGAGGCCTGCCTGTCTCTGTAGATTCCACCTCTGGGGACAGGGCATAGCTAAACAAAAGGCAGCAGAAAGCTCTGCAGATGCAAATGACCCTGTCTGACAGCTTTGAAGAGAGCAGTGGATCTCCCAACACGGAGGTTGAGATCTGAGAATGGACAGACTGCCTACTCAAGTGGGTCGCTGACCCCTGAGTAGCCTAACTGGGAGACATCCCCCACTAGGGGCAGACCGACACCCCACACCTCACACGGTGGAGTAAACCCCTGAGAGGAAGCTTCCAAAGCAAGAATCAGACAGGTACACTCGCTGTTCAGCAATATTCTATCTTCTGCAGCCTCTGCTGCTGATACCCAGGCAAACAGGGTCTGGAGTGGACCTCAAGCAATCTCCAACAGACCTACAGCTGAGGGTCCTGACTGTTAGAAGGAAAACTAACAAACAGGAAGGACACCCACACCAAAACCCCATCAGTACGTCACCATCATCAAAGACCAGAGGCAGATAAAACCACAAAGATGGGGAAAAAGCAGGGCAAAACAGCTGCAAATTCAAAAAATAAGAGTGCATCTCCCCGTGCAAAGGAACGCAGCTCATTGCCAGCAACGGATCAAAGCTGGATGGGGAATGACTTTGACGAGATGAGAGAAGAAGGCTTCAGTCCATCAAACTTCTCAGAGCTAAAGGAGGAATTACGTACCCAGCGCAAACAAACTAAAAATCTTGAAAAAAGAGTGGAAGAATTGATAACTAGAATAATTAATGCAGAGAAGGCCCTAAACGAACTGACAGAGATGAAAACCATGACACGAGAAATACGTGACAAATGCACAAGCTTCAGTAACCGACTCGATCAACTGGAAGAAAGAGTATCAATGATTGAGGATCAAATGAATGAAATGAAGCGAGAAGAGAAGTCTAAAGAAAAAAGAGGAAAAAGAAATGAACAAAGTCTTCAAGAAGTATGGGATTATGTGAAAAGACCAAATGTACGCCTGATTGGGGTGCCTGAAAGTGAGGGGGAAAATGGAACCAAGTTGGAAAACACTCTTCAGGATATCATCCAGGAGAATTTCCCCAACCTAGTAAGGCAGGCCAACATTCAAATTCAGGAAATACAGAGAACGCCACAAAGATACTCCTCGAGAAGAGCAACTCCAAGACACATAATTGTCAGATTCACCAAAGTTGAAATGAAGGAAAAACTGTTACGGGCAGCCAGAGAGAAAGGTCGGGTTACCCACAACGGGAGGCGCATCAGACTAACAGCAGATCTCTGGGCAGAAACTCTACAAGCCAGAAGAGAGTGGGGGCCAATATTCAACTTTCTTAAAGAAAAGAATTTTCAACCCAGAATTTCATATGCAGCCAAACTAAGTTTCATAAGTGAAGGAGAAATAAAATCCTTTACAGATAAGCAAATGCTTAGAGATTTTGTCACCACTAGGCCTGCCTTACAAGAGACCCTGAAGGAAGCACTCAACATGGAAAGGAACAACCGGTACCAGCCATTGCAAAAACATGCCAAAATGTAAAGACCATCAAGGCTAGGAAGAAACTGCATCAACTAATGAGCAAAATAACCAGTTAATATCATAATGGCAGGATCAAGTTCACACATAACAATATTAACCTTCAATGTAAATGGACTAAATGCACCAACTAAAAGACATAGACTGGCAAACTGGATAAAGAGTCAAGACCCATCAGTCTGCTGTATTCAGGAGACCCATCTCACATGCAGAGATACACATAGGCTCAAAATAAAGGGATGGAGGAAGATCTACCAAGCAAATGGAGAACAAAAGAAAGCAGGGGTTGCAATACTAGTCTCTGATAAAACAGACTTTAAACCATCAAAGATCAAAAGAGACAAAGAAGACCATAACATAATGGTAAAGGGATCAATTCAACAGGAAGAGCTAACTATCCTAAATATATATGCACCCAATACAGGAGCACCCAGATTCATAAAGCAAGTCCTTAGAGACTTACAAAGAGACTTAGACTCCCATACAATAATAATGGGAGACTTCAACACTCCACTGTCAACATTAGACAGATCAATGAGACAGAAAGTTAACAAGGATATCCAGGAATTGAACTCATCTCTGCAGCAAGCAGACCTAATAGACATCTATAGAACTCTCCACCCCAAATCAACAGAATATACATTCTTCTCAGCACCACATCGCACTTATTCCAAAATTGACCACATAATTGGAAGTAAAGCACTCCTCAGCAAATGTACAAGAACAGAAATTATAACAAACTGTCTCTCAGACCACAGTGCAATCAAACTAGAACTCAGGACGAAGAAACTCAATCAAAACCGCTCAACTACATGGAAACTGAACAACCTGCTCCTGAATGACTACTGGGTACATAACGAAATGAAGGCAGAAATAAAGATGTTCTTTGAAACCAATGAGAACAAAGATACAACATACCAGAATCTCTGGGACACATTTAAAGCAGTGTGTAGAGGGAAATTTATAGCACTAAATGCCCACCAGAGAAAGCAGGAAAGATCTAAAATTGACACTCTAACATCACAATTAAAAGAACTAGAGAAGCAAGAGCAAACACATTCAAAAGCTATCAGAAGGCAAGAAATAACTAAGAGCAGAACTGAAGGAGATAGAGATACAAAAAACCCTCCAAAAAATCAATGAATCCAGGAGTTGGTTTTTTGAAAAGATCAACAAAATTGACAGACCGCTAGCAAGACTAATAAAGAAGAAAAGAGAGAGGAATCAAATAGACGCAATAAAAAATGATAAAGGGGATATCACCACCGACCCCACAGAAATACAAACTACCATCAGAGAATACTATAAACACCTCTATGCAAATAAACTAGAAAATCTAGAAGAAATGGATAATTTCCTGGACACTTACACTCTTCCAAGACTAAACCAGGAAGAAGTTGAATCCCTGAATAGACCAATAGCAGGCTCTGAAATTGAGGCAATAATTAATAGCCTACCAACCAAAAAATGTCCAGGACAAGATGGGTTCACAACTGAATTCTACCAGAAGTACAAGGAGGAGCTTGTTCCATTCCTTCTGAAACTATTCCAATCAATAGAAAAAGTTATTTTATGAGGCCAACATCATCCTGATACCAAAGCCTGGCAGAGACACAACAGAAAAAGAGAATTTTAGACCAATATCCCTGATGAACATCAATGCAAAAATCCTCAGTAAAATACTGGGAAACCGAATCCAGCAGTACATCAAAAAGCTTATCCACCATGATCAAGGGGGCTTCATCTCTGGGATGCAAGACTGGTGCAACATACGCAAATCAATAAACGTAATCCAGCATATAAACAGAACCAAAGACAAAAAGCACATGATTATCTCAATAGATGCAGCAAAGGCCTTCAACAAAATTCAACAGCCCTTGATGCTAAAAACTCTCAATAAACTAGGTATTGATGGAATGTATCTCAAAATAATAAGAGCTATTTATGACAAACTCACAGCCAATATCATACTGAATGGGCAAAAACTGGAAGCATTCCCTTTGAAAACTGGCACAAGACAGGGATGCCCTCTCTCACCACTCCTATTCAACATAGTATTGGAAGTTCTGGCTAGGGCAATCAGGCAAGAGAAAGAAATAAAGTGTATTCAGTTAGGAAAAGAAGAAGTCAAATTGTCCCTGTTTGCAGATGACATGATTGTATATTTAGCCCAAAATCTCCTTAAGCTGATAAGCAACTTCAGCAAAGTCTCAGGATACAAAATTAATGTGCAAAAATCACAAGCATTCTTATACACCAGTAACAGATAAACAGCCAAATCATGAATGAACTTCCATTCACAATTGCTTCAAAGAGAATAGAATACCTAGGAATCCAACTTACAAGGGATGTCAAGGACCTCTTCAAGGAGAACTACAAACCACTGCTCCGTGAAATAAAGGAGGACACAAACAAATGGAAGAACATACCATGCTCATAGATAGGAAGAATCAATATCATGAAAATGGCCATACTGCCCACGGTAATTTATAGATTCAATGCCATCCCTATCAAGCTACCAATGAGTTTCTTCACAGAATTGGAAAAAACTGCTTTAAAGTTCATATGGAACCAAAAAAGAGCCTGCATCTCCAAGACAATCCTAAGTCAAAAGAACAAAGCTGGAGGCATCACGCTACCTGTCTTCAAACTATACTACAAGGCTACAGTAACCAAAACAGCATGGTACTGGTACCAAAACAGAGATATAGACCAATGGAACAGAACAGAGCCCTCAGAAATAATACCACACATCTACAGCCATCTGATCTTTGACAAACCTGAGAAAAAGAAGAAATGGAGAACGGATTCCCTATTTAATAAATGGTGCTGGGAAAATTGGCTAGCCATAAGTAGAAAGCTGAAACTGGATCCTTTCCTTCCTCCTTATATGAAAATTAATTCAAGATGGATTAGAGACTTAAATATTAGACCTAATACCATAAAAACCCTAGAAGAAAACCTAGGTAATACTATTGAGGACATAGGCATGGGCAAGGACTTCATGTCTAAAATACCAAAATCAATGGCAACAAAAGCCAAAATTGACAAATGGGATCTAATTAAACTAAAGAGCTTCTGCACAGCAAAAGAAACTACCATCAGAGTGAACAGGCAACCTACAGAATGGGAGAAAATTTTTGCAATCTACTCATCTGACAAAGGGCTAATATCCAGAACCTACAAAGAACCCAAACAAATTTACAAGAAAAAAATAACCCCATCAAAAAGTGGGCAAAGGATATGAACAGACATTTCTCAAAAGAAGACATGCATACAGCCAACAGACACATGAAAAAATGCTCATCATCACTGGCCATCAGAGAAATGCAAATCAAAACCACAATGAGATACCATCTCACACCAGTTAGAATGACAATCATTAAAAAGTCAGGAAACAACAGGTGCTGGAGAGGATGTGGAGAAATAGGAACACTTTTACACTGTTGGTGGGATTTTAAACTAGTTTAACCATTATGGAAAACAGTATGGCGATTCCTCAAGGATCTAGAACTAGAAGTACCATATGACCCAGCCATCCCATTACTGGGTATATACCCAAAGGATTATAAATCATGCTGCTATAAAGACACATGTACATGTATGTTTATTGTGGCACTATTCACAATAGCAAAGACTTGGAATCACCCCAGATGTCCATCAGTGACAGACTGGATTAAGAAAATGTGGCACATATACACCATGGAATACTATGCAGCCATAAAAAAGGATGAGTTTGTGTCCTTTGTAGGGACATGGATGCAGCTGGAAACCATCATTCTTAGCAAACTATCACAAGAACAGAAAACCAAACTCCACATATTCTCACTCATAGGTGGGAACTGAACAATGAGATCACTTGGACTCGGGAAGGGGAACATCACACACTGGTGCCTATTATGGGGAGGGGGAGGGGGGAGGGATTGCATTGGGAGTTATACCTGATGTAAATGACGAGTTGATGGGTGCTGACGAGTTGATGGGTGCGGCACACCAAGATGGCATAAGTATACATATGTAACAAACCTGCACATTGTGCACATGTACCCTGGAACTTAAAGTATAATAATAAAATAAAAAAAAGAAAAAAGGATTAAAAAAAAATAAGTAAACTAGGCTGGGCATGGGGGATTCACACCTGTAATTTCAGCACTTTGGGAGGCCAAAAGCAAGTGGATCACCTGAGCTCAGGAGTTCAAAATCAGCCTGTGGGCAATATGGCAATACCCCATCCCTACAAAAAGTTCAGATTAGCTTGGTTTGTTGGCATGTACCTGTAGTCCCAGGTACTTGGGGGACCAAGGCAGTAGGATTGTTTTATCCCAGGAGTTCGAGGCTGCAGTCAGCGGAGATGGTGTCACTGCACTGCAGCCTGGGTGACAAAGTGAGACCCTGTCTCAAAACAAAAAAGAAAAATGCGTTCATGTGATTCTGGGCTAGCCCTGTATACAAAGACATAAATACTAAATTATTTTTTCTCTATTTTAATATAATTTGTTCTATTCCTTAATACTAGATAATTTAAATGTTTAACTACCTGTGAGTTCTTTTTCTGTCATTGTCAGAGCTAGGCAGGGCTTATGTCCTTTGTGTTTAAACATTTTTAATTCTGGGCCAAGCACGGTGGCTCACATCTGTAACCCCAGCTTTGGGAGGCCAAGACAGATAGACTACTTGAGGCTAGGAGTTCGAGACCAGCCTGGCCAATCTGGTGAAACCCTGTCTCTACTAAAAGTACAAAAATTAGCTGGGTGTAGTGGCATGCTGCTATAGTCCTAGCTTTTGGGAGGAGAGGTAAGAGGATTACTTGAACCCAGGAGACAGAAGTTCCAGGGAGCTGAGATCATCCCACTTCACTCCAGCCTGGGTGACAGTGAAACTGTCAAAAAAAAAAAAAAAAAAAAAAAAAAAAATCAGTTCTATATATAGCTTATAAATTTGGGTAAAACAACAAAAATTACCTTTCTCTATGTGGTATCTCCACAATTTAAAACTATTTAAATCCCACTAGGCCCAATCCATTTTTATTGCTGATGTCCCACTGCTAAAACTATATAAACACCTTTTCTCATAGGTGCAAGTACTCTTGTAGAAAAGTTGAGCAGATGGGACTGTAAGAACCGGTTTTGAGGGATGAAAGTAGTTTAGCTTCTTCAAATAAAGACAGGCACCCATACCTAAACAGCTGACAAAATGAGAAACTGCCTCCTGGGTTCTTTCCATCTGTCCCAACTATAAAGCATTTTCTACTCTCCATAAAATTGAAAGAAAATTACTGAGAGGAGGACACTAAGATACTTAGTGACAAAGCCTCATGGGTAGAGTGCTCCAAGTTATGAAACTTATACAGATAAATATATAAAGCTCTTTTAGCCGGGCGCGGTGGCTCAAGCCTGTAATCCCAGCACTTTGGGAGGCCGAGACGGGCGGATCACGAGATCAGGAGATCGAGACCATCCTGGCTAACACGGTGAAACCCCGTCTCTACTAAAAAATACAAAAAACTAGCTGGGCGAGGTGGCGGGCGCCTGTAGTCCCAGCTACTCGGGAGGCTGAGGCAGGAGAATGGTGTGAACCCGGGAGGCGGAGCTTGCAGTGAGCTGAGATCCGGCCACTGTACTCCAGCCTGGGCGGCAGAGCGAGACTCCGTCTCAAAAAAAAAAAAAAAGAAAGCTCTTTTAAAATCAGCCATCTTAGTATAAATTACTAAAAAGATCACACAAAAACCTTTGTGGCATAACGAAAGTCTCTAAATTCCTAAGCTTAAATGGTTTTAATAAGATGATTGTGTTTCACATAGCTAATTACTACCGTCTGTAACTACAACCAAAATTATGCTAGCTTATCACATAGAAATTAAAAGAAAAACTTCAGCCGAATTAAACTTAAAAAGTTTACTTGAGCAATAAATGATTTGTGAATTGGTCTGCCTCCTGAGCCAGCATAGACTCAGAGACTCAGTGCAGCCACATGGTTGAATGTTTATGGACAGAAAAAGGAAAGTGATATTCAGAAAATTGAAGTGAGGTACAGAAACAGCTGGATTGGTTACAGCTCAATGTTTACCTTATTTGAACATGCTTTGAACAGTTGTCTACATTTGATTGGCCTAATCTCAGTGATTGGCACAAATGTAGGGTGCAGTCTGTTTATACGTTTACTTGTTATAGTTCAAGTACAGGGAAACCTTTGGCCTTAAGCTTTAGGCCAAACTTAACATTTGTAAGGAGGAAGCTTTAGGCTAAACTTTAACAATTTCCCTCCTTTGGTCACCTTCTCAATTTTGAGAGATGGCCATACTTTAGTCATTGATGTTCCTATTACTATTGTATGTGTACTTATTTGGTCTTGAAACCCACTGGGAAGTAGCAGAACAGTGGGTTTTGTAAGATGGGAACAAGGACTTTAGATTATTTAATTTTTTTGTAAGGGTTAGAGTAAAGGGATCCTCCTTATGCTGGAACATCCTTTTTATAGGAGGGGGGAAAAAAAAGTCTGTTCTAGGATCTGTGTTTTTCCTTAAAGTTTTAGTTTGATTATGTCACATTTAGCATGAGTGACTCAATTTTGGTTTGGTTTGATCTGGTCTGTTGGGGCCTAATGCATGAACTCAGTCCAAAACAATGGCCTCTCATAATTTTGTTTAAAAATTCCCCCATTTTGGTCAGGTTCTCACTTAGGTGATTGACACTGTGACCAAAACTTAGGGTCTTACTGCCACTCTTAGTTACCATCACTTTGGGTTTCTGGTCTCAGCATGTCACTTATAGGTTACAGTGTCCTCATGGTCACACATTTTTTTCAGCTCTTGTCATTCCAGTTGTAGAGAGACCATTTGACATTCCAGAGATGGCTGCATGGAAACATTTAAAATTTTAAGGAGAATACAGTGTAGCAGGAAGACTATAGTGTATCAGGAAGATAATAACAAGAGTTTGGAGCAGTTACTTAGGGTCCTCATGAACCAAACCACCTACAATCAAAAGAATGAGCTAGAGTTTTCTCACTTAAGTAAGCAGTCTCTTCATTAATGTCCTACATCTGAATATAATACTTGATGTGATGTATTTCTTCATAGGCCACATATGCCAGCAGCTGCACAGTTACTTCTCTGTTTAGCCAGTAAGTAATCTAGAGCAATTCTATTATTTAGCATAACTTTCCCAAGAGAATTTAAAGTCTGTTTTGTAACTTTAGCCTTTACAGTAGAATTTGCTATAGAACCTATCATGAGGGATACATTTGAAATCATTGCCTCTTTTACTTTAAACCATGGGAAAAATATGACCTAACAAATGATGCCCTCCTAGAAGAGTGAAGGCTTCCTGGCAATGTTCTCTTTAACCCATAATGTAGGTTAAGAGGAGTGAACAAATGTCTGTTTCCAACTGATTATGATGCAACATATGTACCATTAAAATTTCTCACATTTGGCTTTCATCTTGCATCTATCAAGGTGTAAGGTTATCCAGATGTGAGGGCAATATGGCTCTGACATCTCTTACCTCATTGATCTCCAGGTTTGATTTGGCTGATCTGGCTGGCTAGGCAGGTGTCCCCTTCCTCTCTCACTACTCCAAGTGCATCCCTTTTGAAGCTGCATAGGAGGACCATTTTTTGGTCAAGGGTATACGAGTAGCTGCACTCCCCTGCTAGAACCTCCAAACAAGCTCCCCAGGTTTAAGGTTTTATATATATATATATATAACTGGCTACAAAATCTTTCACAGATAAAAGTATACCCCATGAGTGTGCACAATAGAACTGCCTTTTCACATCTATTATATATAGAGATATAAGCAAGGGAAAAATATTCAGAGTCTCATGATAGAGAAGTCTTGATCTGTGATCTTGGGAAAAGGTGTTCACATCAAGTATGCCATCTTCTGGGAGAAACTTCTCTGATTAGCTTTAAGGGTTCCAGTGGGTGTACAGTTCCAAGACTGTGGAGGGAAGCTTCTTTGTGGTGAGATTATGAACCCAAGGTTCAAGGTTCCAAAGCTTTACTACAGTGTGGATATTAAGGGCAGTCTTTCTCTGATGTTCTCAGAAGATCCAATCTTCAGGCTCCAGATTGTGAAGGGTGTTGATTGTTCTCAGTCAGTGAATCATAAAAAGCTTTTTTTACGTGGTGAAAATACACTGTGACATAATAATCTGTTATAACATCAGGTCTTTTGCATAGGAAAGCTTTTATACAACCAGAAACCATGCATTGAAAATGACAATTCAGTAAAATCCCTTTATAAATGTTGAAATGGCCTATTAAGTAGTGGAATGTATCTGAAACTTTGACTGTCTTTCCAGGAATATGAATTTGACAAACTAAACATTGGTCGTAAGCTATTTTAGCAATTTAGAATTCACCACATCAATATATACTTAACTTGGATTATTTTGTCTTTTCTGTGATGAGTCATGCAATGCAGAAATTTTAATAATGAAAGCTTTAAGGATGGACTCAGGAAGGACAAGGCAGCTGTCCTGTTCTCCATGAGTCCATGCTTAACATTGAACTTATGCCCTCTTGAATACCAGTTGTTTCTCTAATTTAGGTTCATAGCACTAAAAACTGATGGGTTTTCATAGGTAATTTGACTTAGAACATGGAGTTCATTCAATTGTATATCTAAACAATTTCAGTATTGGCTTATTTAGCATGAAGGTTTGACAAAGTGTTTTCTTGTTATTCAATTAATTTTTGTTCTACATGAGTAGAAGTTTTAAAAACAAGTAAGTCTTTTCATTAGAGTTACAGGAATTCTTTTCTTTTTTTTCTTTCTTTTTTTTTTGAGATGGAGTCTTGCTCTGTCACCCAGGCTGGAGTGCAGTGGCATAGTCTCAGCTCACTGCAACCTCCACCTCCCAGGTTCAAGTGATTCTACTGCCTCAGCCTCTGGAGTAGCTGGGATTACAGGTGCCTGCCACCATGCCGGCTAATTTTTTCTTTTCTTTTTTTGTGTTTTTAGTAGAGACAGAGTTTTACCATGTTGGACAGGCTGGTCTCAAACTTCTGACCTCGTGATCCACCCGCCTTGGCCTCCCAAAGGGCTGGGATTACAGGTGTGAGCCACCACATTTGGCCAAGTTTCAGAAGTTCTTACATATCCAAATGATACAATTCTAAAGTTTCCAGAAACTTGTATTCAGGAGGTCTTTTCGTGGTCCTTCTATCCTTTCAGGAACCTAAAAGACACCATATTCTAGGATATTTTGTGCTTGTGAAGTTTTCAGAAACTGCATCAGTATTAAGCAGTTAACTGTGGAAATGATGTTAAATAGTCATAGTTACACAATTGACAAGTAAATTTGGTTATTTCTGTGGTCTACAATTTATTGTAACTGTAATTATGATTGATAGCATGTATTTAGAGATATTAGAATTTTAGAAATCCCACACAATGTTGTAACATATATTAACATTCATTAGAATATAACCTGAAAAAGGTTAAACATTTCTTATTTTGACAGTGGTTCCCATGTAACTTAACATGTCAGATAATCCTGTTTACCCCTCTTTTGGATGCTTCAGGGGCCTCTGTAGCATCCCAAAGTTAGAAGTCAAAAAAGACTTAATTTTGAAGCTGAAATTTGATTTTGAGAAGGCTATCAAATATATTAAAGGTTTAAAACACTTGGTATTATAAAATGGAATTCCAGGTCACAATAAGTCATTTAGCCAAAATAATTCAAAAAATTTTTAAAGGCAAAAAAGTTGACTCATTGATAGAAGATGTAGCTTTTCAAACAGTCTGTGTCTTTCTTTCTTTTTTTTCCTGTAGTTTATTTGGAGGGGAAACAAGTCTTTTATTATCCTTTAATATTACATGAAAATCTTATTCAAGAGAGAATGCCAAATTTCATCTTTGCATTAATGTACTATTAATGTCAACTCCAATTTTTAATAAAACCTTATAGACAAATTCAGTCTTTATCAGTCTGACCATAAGGTGAGAGTCTCATAAACTTTTGATAACCTTTTATAAATTTGTATTAAAAAGCAGTTCAGTGCTCTACTAAAACCCTGTTGTACTTTTATTCCAATGTTCAATTTATGGAAATACTGAATAATGCTACTTTAAATTTAGCCATTATATTCACACACAGTTTCTTTTACAAGATTAATTTTTCAGAAACCTTCCACAACTTGTTCAAACCTTTAGCTTTATCCTTTCTAAATTAAAACAATCCTTTAACCCTCTAAACTAGGCAAAAATTTACATTCCAATGCCTTCTTATAATCTTTTACTAAAAGCACATTTCACTTTGCTCACACAGCTTCCATGTAAAACTTTTCGGTGCTCTCAATTACGTGTTACAGTGTTAACTCTTAGCAATTTTTATTTTTGGTGAAAAACCTGGCAAGTAACTGATTTTAATTATGTACTAGGTGTGGAGCCTAGGACATCAGAAGTGCAGATAAAGTCTGACTCTTTCAAACATAGTCAGGGGGCATGGCTAATTCCACATGTCCCCAGGCCTTTCCTAGTGGCTCCGAGGCAGTTAAATTGAACAAATTTTAGAAGTCAAAGAAGCAGTTTATTTAAAGCATTTTATAAATCTAATATCTGACCTGCCTAATTTAGACCAAATGCCTTTATTTTACCAATAAACTTTAAAACTGTCTTTATTTCCCAAAGCTTACTAAAGTCACATGAACTAAAAGGCATTACAGTTTTTATTTTTCTGAAAAAAATATTTGATTTAAGCACTTATTGATTTTTAAGCCAATTAGAGCTTTTTCATTTATAAACATAACACACAACATATAAAAATACAGACAGAAGTAGATCCAGTAATTGTAACATTTTTTCATTTGCCAGTTTTTGTCAGTTTTGTCTTAATTGGATTACTGACTCCAGGATGAAGTTGTTTGTGGAAGAGAGCTAGGAAAATATGCAGTTTTTAGGACCTAATAAACAGGCACAGCTGAAAGGCAAAACAGATCCCCCAAAATTTAGGGTCCCAGTTTATACTGGATCCCCAAAAGATAAATGTTATGGAGCAAGACAGTGCAATGATCCTTACCATGCATTTGTTGCAGAGCAATCCAAAACCAATTAGTTCATTTTGTGATCAGCCCATCCCTTATGGAAGCCTTATTTCTCAGTGGGGGATGGGGACATTTCCATACTTTCTAGGTGACTAAGAACATGTTTCTCTGATTGAAACGTGCAAAGAGCCAAGTATACCCCCCATAACTGTCATTTGCCATCCCCAAAAATATTGCCTTAGATTTTGCGAGGAATTTATCTGCTTTCAATTCCTGGGGTTTCATGAGGAAAACGGAGGTTTTTCTCAAAACCGGGTCTGCGGTGCCTCCTCTGTTTTTCCCAAGGAGTTCCAGGCTGTTGGAAGTTATCTTAGGTTCCCTCGTGCATGCATCAAGAATGGCAAGAAGACAAAATGGAGAAAAACGATTGAGTTGACTGAAAATAAAAACACCTTTTTAAAAAAAAATTTTCTTCTTCTTTTTTTTTTAATAAGAAAAATAAGATCCAAGAAGAGAAAAAATCAAAAAGGACTTTAAAATATACCTATATCTTGGATATTCTATTTTAATTAAGCTGGCTTTTACCTATAGTGCTCTTAAAAAAAAAAAAAAAGCCATTTTAAACTCCTATTAACCTGACTTAAGCTAGGCCAAACAGCCAATATTTCTGGCTTTTGAACTATTACAGAAGTAATCTCCCAGGTGAAACCAATAAGCCTTAACTAAGGTTATGACTTAACCACGAGTGTATGAGGTATTTTCAAAGAGGTAGTAAGCAATTTTTAAAAAATCTAGACTCTCCAAAGGTAGCCCAGAGAAGGAAAAATTCAAGATGGATGTCAGAAGTTGTTCATGGAGGGAGAGAGAATCAATAAATGGCAAAGGTCACACAGATAGCAAACCAGAAAGGACTCATTCTCTGAGCCAAGAATTGAAACCAGCCTGCCATTGTAAAAAGGCAAAGTCTTAGCCACTAAGCTATGGCATTGGGTAATTTCCATTGCTCTTCACAGAAGAAGCCTAGAGCAGCCAGTTTCGAACCTGCAAAGGCTTTTAACTGCTCAAGATAATTTTTAGAACTAACTATGACACGAACCCCACAATTCCTGTCCTGCAGCTGGTGGAGAACAAGAGAAAGTACTAACGTGGTAGTAGGACAAGGACATAAAACTAGATGAGAGGGAATCCCCATCCATTTTTTTTTTTTAATGTTTCAGACACTGCAGCAAAGTTTGTAACTGACCAGTTTGCCAGACTGGCTTTAACAGTGAGCTTATGGAGTCCTAGGCCTGCATTCTATCCTGTAGTACCCCTTTTTAAGGCAAAATGACACCAATTCATAGCACAAAGTACACCAGATTTGCTACATTTAAGACTAGTCTCACAAATCCTTTTTTTCATTAATGAAAACTTTGCAGAGGAGACTGTGATTTTTTCCATTTCTACAGCTAGTTTGCAAAAAGAGAGGCCAGAAGTGTGAGGGTACGCTTTTGGAAGCATGTCAGGCTTCTGGGTTCCCTTTCCCTTAGTGATCCTAGCAACCCTGCTTGCCACCCCCTAGCCTTGGCCAAGCCACATTACAAAGGAAAATTACCTTTTTCTATTTCTTAAAACCTATTTCTGTTTCTTAAAACCATAGGCAAAGCCTCTCAAATTTGCAAGATGCTTACAAGAGGTTACATGGGGTAACCAAATTAACATTTTCTATTCTGGCCAATGCAAAATACATGTGGCAAAACTCTGCCTAGTGCCCAATATTGAACTGGCAAGGGTCAGACTTGCCTCAGGTTGGGCCCTGTCGTCCACTCAAAGTGAGATGGAATGAGCTTCCAACCAGGAATTTCAATATATGGACTCTGGGCAAGATGAAAGAGCAGACAGTTGCCCTGAGTAACAGAAATGTTAGAAAAGGGAAAAGAGAAAAATATTGCCTGTGGCAGGGTAGGGAAGGCAAAGAGCTCAGGGAGGCCAGAAAAGGACCTACCCGTTGCAGTAACACTGAATTACAGTTCAGGTGGCTGCTTATCAGTCGTGAAGGGATCTTTTTTAAGAGTACCATCAGCGCGTTTCCCTTTTTGAGGAGAAAAACAGTTCCCCATGTCCCATGATCCTTTACATGCCAAATCCTGTCATCCACAGCCATCAGCAGAGTGCAAGGCAGATTTAATTTTTTAAATCAGTCTCTTAAGCTGTTTGTTTTTTGTGAAGTCTTTAAAATACTGAAATATTTTTAGAAACTTTTGCATACCAATAGGCATCCTTCAATGAGACTGATGTAAGAGCCTTCATTTTCAAATCACTTCAGTTCTGTGTTGTCCATTTAAAATGTTGCACTGTAAATTATCTTTAGTAAGATTTTGCCATTTCTGTAAGACTTTGCTGCTTCTGGGGCTTAATACTTATGCGTGTGTAAGGCAGAACTCAATTCTTCAGAAATTAAGATGCCATTTTTACCACAAATATTGGCTTTGCTGTCAGGTTCCCTTGATCAACTTAGCCAATGAATTTTTTCCTACCTAAGTCACAAGAAAAATCAAAGGGATAGAACACAAAAATCCCTGCAAATTTCCAAAAGCCAAATTTTACGCCCCCTGTGATATTGCCATTTACTTGGGTTCTTTTTGACCCCATCAGATGTAAGAGGCCTCTAACTAGATCCAAGTCAGTTAATTACCAGATTCTATCCTGGACCCAGTCTAGTTTTGGTCACGACTTCCAAACCCAGTTTGGATCAGAAATTTGCTCAAAGAAACTTGGAGAGCTCAAAACACAAATCCGTGGAACTTCAAAATCTGAGAGAACGTACCACTATCCCCAGTTGCTGCGAGAAAGCAACAGGCACAGTGGGCCCAGCAGGTACCTTGTTTGGTCACTGAGCACTCCTGGGAGTCATTAGAAGTTCTACTTCAGATCCCACTTCTGATGACATCTGTTAAAAGAAAACCTTTAGCCAAATTAAATTTAAAAGAGTTTAATTGAGCAATAAACGATTCATGAGTCAAGCAACCTCCTGAGCCAGAGTAAGCTCAGAGACTCCAGTGCCGTCAACATGGTAGAAGAAGATTTATGAACATAAAAAGGAAAGTGACATACAAAATACAGTAGTGAGGTATAGAAACAGCTAGATTGGTTACAGCTAGGAATTTGCCTTATTTGAACACAGTTTGAAAGGTTGGCTGTATTCGGCCAATAGTCTGTCATTGGCACAAGTGTAGGCTGTGGTCTGTTTACATGTCCACTTGTTATACAGAGAAACCTTCAGGCTGAACTTAAAATATGTAAGGAGGCAGCTTTAGGCTAAACCTGATTTAACAAAGTTATACAAGTCAATTTTATCATCTTTGGCTTTTGGTTTTTGGCTTTTATGTTGCTTTAAAATTTTTAAGAGTTGATGAATACCTGCTTACTCCTATTCCTGTCTGGCCTAGAATATGTCGAAGAAAAGAGTCAAACTTTGTAAAATATTTGAAGAGATTTATTCTGAGCCAAATTTGAACGACCTTGGCCCATGATGCAACCCGCAGAAGGCCCTGAGAACTTATGCCCAAGGTGGTTGGAGTGCAGCTTGGTTTTATACATTTTAGAGAGGCATGAAACATCAAATACATTTAAGAAATACATTGGTTTTGTCTAGAGAAGCAGGACAACTCAAAGTCGGGGGGCTTCCAGGCTATAGGTGAATTAAAAATTTTCTGGTTGACAATTGGTTGAGTTTGTTTAAGGATCTGGGATTCATAGAAAGAGAATGTTCTGGTTAAGGTAAAATTTGTGGAGATCCAAGTTCTTTTGAAGTGTTATAGTGGCTCCCCTTAGAGATAGTAGATGACAAATGTTTCCAATTCAGATTTTAGTTATATCTCTTTAGGATTGGGAGGGTCTTGAAGAAAAATTTCCAGATGTGAAATATGTGAGATTCTTTACAGATGCAAATTCTCCCCCACAAATAGCAGCTTTGCAGGACTATTTCAAGATATGGCAATGAAACATGTTTTGGGGTAAAATATTTTGATTTTCTTCCTTGTCTCATAATGTTATGCCAGAGTCAGGTTGGAAAATAAGTCATGATATATAGGATTAAATAAAACCCTTCTGATGAGAATTTAGCATATGTAGGGCATGGCTCTCCAGACCCCTTAGATAGGAATGTGGGCAAGATTAAAAAAAAAAAAAAAAATCAGAGTTTAGTCCTCAAATATTTAAATTGGCTATAAGTCTTTTGGCTTTAAGTCTGTTGGCCATAGGGGCCCCATCAAGGAACAGAATGAATCCAGGGCAGGTAGCTTCACCACCCTGGCAACAGGGAAAAAATTAAAGTTTGACTTTTTTTTTTTTTTTGGAAATAGAGTCTTGCTCTGTTGCTTAGGCTGGAGTGCAGTGGCATGATCTCAGATCACTGCAAACTCTGCCTCCTGGGTTCAAACGATTCTTTTGCCTCAGCCTCCCAAGTAGCTGGGATTACAGGCATGCCCCACCACACTTGGCTAATTTTTGCGTTTTTTATAGAAATGGAGTTTAGCCATGTTGGCCAGGCTGGTTTTGAACTTCTGGCCTCAAGTGATCTGCCTACCTTGGTCTCCTGAAGTGCTGGGATTACTAGCATGAGTCACCAAGCCCAGCCAAAGTTTGACTATTGATGTTGCCTTGCAAACGTTTGCCAGAAAGAGCAGGATGTAAAGCACAAATAAAATTATAAGTCCCCCAACTAAGTAGATTTCTTAATCAAGGAGGACCAAACCAACCTGAAAAACTAGTTCAGGCCATGATGGTAAGTCGAGTCAGACATGTCTCATTGTACCCTTCTATCCTTGGAGTTGAGGTACAAGTGAACAGCATTAACATTATAACTGACAAAACAGCCTCTTTGTAACAAGAAGACCAACTCCAACCTGACTGTGGCATAACTTCACATGACAAATAACAGGCCCTAAAAGAAAATCGAAGTACTTTACCCCAAAATATATTTTTTGATATATTTTGAAATGGCCCTGCAAATCTGTCTCTTGATAAAATTTGCATTCTTTAAAGAATCTCCCTCCCTTTCTAGGCCTCTCCAGGTAGTCTGACACCTATGATAAGAACATTCACATATATTCTTTCTGAAACTTGCTATCTAGAGGCTTCATCTACATAACAAGAACCTTGGCTTCTGCAACCTTCCCCCTTAACTGAAGCTGATTCCAGCTAGGTTGTACTAATTTACATTGTATATGCATTCACTTTTTTCTTTTATTTACTTTTTAGTAGTAGCCATTCTGACTGGTGTGAGATGGTATCTCACTGCAGCTTAAATTTGCACTTGTCTGATGATTAGTGATGAGCATCTTTTCGTAAGCTTGCTGGCCCCTTGTATGTTTTCTTTTGATAAATATCTTATTACATCCTTTGCTTGCTTTTTAGTGTTTTTTGTTGTTGAGTTGCTTGAGTTCCTTATAGATTTTGGATATTACTACTTTGTCAAATGCATAATTTGCAAGTATCTTCTCCCATTCTTTAGGTGGTCTGTTTGCTCTGTTGATTATTTCTTTTGCTGTGCAGAAGCTCTTTGGTTTAATATAATCTTAGTTGTGTATTTTTTGCTTTTGTTGCATTGACTTAGTTATAAATTCTTTGCAAAGACCAGTATCCAGAAGAGGTTTTTTTAGCTTTTCTTCTAGAATTTTTATAGTTTCCAGTCTTACATTTAAGTCTTTAATCCATTTTCTGTTAATTTTTGTATATGGTGAGTGTTTTGATTTAAATTAATTTAGCACCAACTGTTTTGATTTAATTTAATGTAACTTAATTTAGGAGAGCTAAGTAATTAAACATGAGGCCAAAGTACATAAGAAAGTGGCAGTCTTTTATTGCAAATATGCATACACTCTCGGACGAGGTTCTCTGGTCCTCAGGTGTGGGGGGCCAGGGAAGTCGCGCCGGCGCTCTCGGGTGATGTTCTCCGGTCCACAAATGCGGGGGCCGAAGAAGTCACGCTGGCTCCTGCCAGTGGCAGACTTTTATGCATTGGTACTGGAAGGGGGAGGGCAGTGGGCAGGATAAGGGCGTGATAGGGGCGTCTCCATAGGCGTGGCCGGGTAAGTTTTGATCTCTTCGGATTGACATCACCTGGAGCATACTCGGTTGATCTGCATCTTCCCGCGCGCGGGAAAGTTGGTGAGGAAGAACCCGGAAGCAACATGGATTATGCCTTCTTGTTCACCTTCCTCCATCTTGTCCTTTCTCCTTCACCCAAACAGTGAGTGATAAGGGTCCTGTTTTATTCTTCTACACGTGGCTGTTTGATTTTTTTTAGGACAATTAATTGAATAGGTGATTCTTTCTTCATTGTGTATTTTTGTTGACCGTATTGAAGATGACTTGGTTGTAGGTATAAGGACCCTGTTCAGTTCCATTAGCTAGTTGGTATAATTCTGCACCGTCATCATGCTGTTTTGGTTACTACAGTCTTATAGTATAATATGAAGTCAGGTAATATGATGCTTCCATCTGTGTTATTTTTGCTTAGAATTCCTTTGGTTGTTTGGGCTTTTTTTGTTCTGTGTGAATCTTAGAATTGTTTTACTAATTCCTTGTAAAATGATGGTAATAGTTTGACCAGAATGCATTGAATTTGTTTTATTTCCTTGGGCAGTATGGTCATTTTAATGACATTGATTCTTCCAAATATCTGGTTATAGGTTTTTTTTTAAATACATTTGTTTCATCTGTGATTTCTTTCATCAGTATTTTGTCTTTGCTTGGAGTGTAGTTCTCCTAACAGAGATCTTCCACCTCCTTGACTAAAATGAACATCTAGGTATTTCATGTTTGTGTGACTATTGTAAATAGGATTGAGTTCTTGATTGAGTTTTCATCTTGAACGTTATTGGTGTTTAGAAATGGTACTGCTTTTTGCACTTTGATTTTGTATCCTGAAACATTACTGAAGTGATTTATAAAGTCTAGAAGTTTCTCATACAAGTCTTACGGTTTACCAGGTATAAGATCAGTAAGCAAACAGAGATAATCTGACTTATTTTTTCCAATTTAGATGCCTTTCATTTCTTTCTCTTGCTTACTTGCTCAGTCTAGGACCTCAGGTAGTATCTTGAATAGAGGTGGTAAAATTGGGTATCCATGTTGTGTTCCAGTTCTTAGGGAGAACACTTTCAACTTTTGCCCATTCTGTATGATGTAGGCTGTGGGTTTAGCATACGTGACTTTTTTTATTTTGAGAAATGTTCCTTCAATGCCTCATTTGTTGAGGAAATTTTTTATCATGAAGGGATATTGAATTTTATCCAATACTTTTTCTGAATCTATTGAGATAATCATATAGTTTTTCTTCATAGTTCTCTTTGTGTGTTGAATTACATTTATTGATTTCCTTACGTTGAACCATCCTTGCATCCTTTGAATAAAACCCACTTGTATGTGATGTATTGCCTTTTTGATGTACTGTTTTACTTATGTCTGGTAACATTCAACTGTGAATATGTATGGCCCTGGGCTCTTTCTAGTTGGGAGATTTTCTAAATTACTGAGTCAAATTAATTACCTTTTATTTGTCTGCTCAGGAATTTTATTGTTTCCTGTTTCAGTCTTATGAGGTATGTATCCAGGAGTTTGTGTTTCCTAGATTTTCTAGTTTTTGAGCATATGCTCATAGTAGTCTCTAATAATCTTTTGTATTTTTTTTGGTATTGTTACAGGAGTTATTAAATTATTTTAGGCAGCTAAGAAGAGTAAAAGAGTCCTCAGTAAGGCTTTATCTTTTAATAAAAAAGCAGCCCCCAAAACATTTCTTTTTTTAAAAAAAGTAGTCTGAAAAACCATACCTGCAAGCATTGATATGCAAGGTACATGTTTGCATATGTAAATGCAGGTAGCTAAGAACCAGGTCCACCCAATATGGTGGTTCCCACTACTTTTTCTTTGTTGCCACGTGTACGGACATCATGGTGGGGAGTCAGGTAGAGGCCACCTGTACAGGTGTCATGGCGACCAGCTAGGTAGCTGAGTTTGCATAATAAAAGGCCAGTTTTATTGCAGGCTATACGAATGACACACCTGGTCAAACCAATCCCCTGGACCCTATGCAAATCAGACATCACCTCCTTGAACCTCCCAATATAAGCGACTGCTTTCCCTCCCTCTGTACAGGGGAGCTGCTCTCTTCTTTTTTGCCTATTAAACTTTCTGCTCCTTAATCCACTCCACATGTGTCCATGTCACTAATTTTCTTTGTTCAAGACCAAGGACCCTGGGTGTGTCCCCAAACAACAGAGTCATATCAGTATCAGTTGGAATGTCACCTTTACTCTTTTTGATTGTGCTTATTTGAGTGTTCTTGCTTTTTTTTTTTTGTTTAACCTAGCTACCAGTTTGTTAATTTGGTTTGTTCAAACAGCCAGCTTTTCATTTTGTCAATCCTTTCTATCTTTTTTCATTTCAATCTCTTTTCATTGGGCTCTGATGTTTGCGTTTTTTGTTGTTATGCTGGCCTTGGGTTTGGTTTGTTTTTATTTCTCTAGTTCCTTGAGGTGTGACATTGGGTTGTTATTTTGAGCTATTTCTGTCATTTTGACATAATTAATGCTGTAAACATTCCTGTTAGCATTCCTTTTGTTGTATCCCAGAGGTTTGGGTATTTTTTTATCTCTATTTTTATTCTTTTCAAAAAATTTTTTGATTTCTGCATTAGTTTTTTTGTTTACCCAAAGATCATTCAAGAACAGTGTTTAGTTTCCATGTATTTGTGTAGTTTTGAGATTTCCTCTTGGTATTGATTTCTAATTTTATTCAAAATTACAATAGGATTACTGTGGTCTGAGAAGATACTTGATATGATTTTTATCTTTTTACATTTATTGAGACTTTCATATGGTAAAACATATGGAGTATTTTTGAGAATGTTCCATGTGCAGATGAGAAAAATATATATTTTGTGGTTGTTGAGTAGAATGTTCTGTCAATGTCTATTTGATCCATTTGGTGTATAGTTCATTTTAAGTTCAGAGTTTCACTGTGGATTTTTATCCTTGATGATTTGTCTACTGCCATCAGTGGGGTGTTGAAGTGCCCTGCTATTACTATATTGCTGTCTGTGTCTTTCCTTCAGTCTACTCATATTTGGTTAATGAGCCTGGGTTTCCCGTTTGGAGTATATGCATTTTAAGAATAGTTATATCTGCTTGTTTAATTGACTTCTTTATCATTATATAATAACCTCTTTTTTATTGTTGTTGTTAATTTAACGTCTGTATTATCTGATAAAAGTACAACTGCTCCTGCTCATTTTTGTTTTCTGTTCACTTAACTTTGAGTCTGAGTGTGTTGATTCATTAGGTGGGTTTCTTCTTGGCAGCAAATGGCTGAATCTTCTCTTAAATTCAATTTGCCATTCTCTATCTTTTAAGTGGAGCACTTAGGCCATGTACATTCAAGGTTTATATTGATAGGTAATATTTTATTCCTGTCATAATATTGTTATCTAGTTTCTTTGGTGTCTCAATTGCAATTGCTCCTTAAGATCTGTGAGATTTGTATTTATATGTTTTTTTTTTTTTAACTTTAATGATTATTTATTTATTTTGGGACAGGGTCTTGCTCTGTCACCCAGGCTGGTGTGCAGTGGTGTGATCTCAGCTCACTACAACCTCTACCTCCTGGGTTCAAGTGATTCTCCTGTCTCAACCTCCTGAGTAGCTGGGATTACAGGCAGATGCCGTCACACCCACCTTATTTTTTTCTATTTTTAGTAGGGATGGAATTTCACCATGTTGGCCAGGCTGGTCTCAAACTCCTGACCTCAAGTGTTCCACTCACCTCGGCCTTGCAAATTGTTGGAATTACAGGCTTGAGTCACTATGCCCGGCTAACAATTATTTTTGATGCAGAGGTACATGAGATTGATTGTTGCAAGGGTACATTGCAACCAGTTAGTAAGAATATTACCCAGTAGGTAGATTGTCAACCCATACCTCCCTTTCTACCTCCCCAGTCTAGTAGTTTACAGTGTCTGTTGTTCCCATATTTATGTCTTAGTGTGCTGAATATTTAGCTCCCACTTGTAAGTGAGAACATGTAGTATTTTCTGTTTCTGTGTTAATTTGGTTAGGATCATAGCCTCCAGTTTATGCATGTTGCTTAAAAGAACAAGATTTTATTCTTCTTTTGGCTGTGTAGTATTCCATGGTGTGTATGTACCACATTTTCTTTGTCCAATCTACTGTTGAGGGATATCTGGGTTGACTTTTCATGCCTTTGCTATTGTGAAAAGCACAGTAATAAACATACAAGTGCATGTGTCTTTTGGCATATTGATTTATTTTCTTTTGAGCATATTCCCGGTAATCGGATTGCTGGGTCTAATGGTTGCTCTGTTTTAAGTTCCTTGAGATATCTCAAAACTGCTTTCCCCACCAACAGTGCATAAATATTTCCTTTTCTCCACAGCCTCACCAGTATCTGGTTTTTTTTTTTTTTTTTGATAATAGCCATTCTGACTGTGTGATAGTATCTTATTTGGTTTTGATTTGGATTTCTCTTATGATTACTGATGCTGAGCAGTTTTTTTATTTATTTCTTGGCCACGTGCATGTGTTTTTATAATGGTACAATTCTTTTGTTTTCATGTTTAGAACTTCCTTGAGCATTTCTTGTAGGGCTGGTCTAGTGGTGACAAATTTCCTTAGCATTTGCTTGTCTTTGAAAGACTTTCTCTCTGTTTCATTTGGCAGGATATAAAATTTGGGGCTGGTATTTTTGTTTTAAAAAGGCGTAAATAGGTCTTTAATCTCCTGGTCTGTAAGATTTCTGCTGAGAAATCTGCTGTTAGTCTGATGGCATTTACTTTATAGATGATTTGATGCTTTTCTTTAGATGCTCTTATGATTTTTTCTTCATGTTGACTTTGGACAGGCTGATGACTACATGCCTTGGTGATATTCACCTTGTAAAGTGTCTTCTAGTTGTTCCCTGAGCTTCTTGCATTTGCATATCTACATGTCTATCAAGACCATGAAAAATTTCCTAAAACGTTTCATCAAATGTTTTCCAAGACTTTAACCTTTTTCTCCCTGAGGTATACCTATAACTGGTGGGTTTGCTCACTTTTCATAATCCCATATTTTTCAAAGTCTTTGTTCATCTTTTTTGTTGTTGAGATGGAGTTTCACTCTTGTTGCCCAGGCTAGAGTTTAATGGCATGATCTCGGCTCACTGCAAACTCTGCCTCCTGGGTTCAAGTGATTCTCCTGCCTCAGCCTACCGAGTAGCTGGGGTTACAGGCATGCGCCACCACGCCTGGCTAATTTTGTGTTTTTAGTAGAGATGGGGTTTCTCCATGTTGGTCAGGCTGGTCTTGAACTCCTGACCTCAGGTGATCTGCCTGCCTCAGCTTCCCAAAGTGCTGGGATTACAGGTGTGAACCACTGCACCTGGCCCAAAGGCTTTGTTCATTTTTAAAAATACTTAAAAAAAAATTTTTTTTTTGTGTGTGGGTGAATTTGAAAGATTAGTCTTTATGTTCTAAAATTCTTCTGCTTGGTCTAGGATATTGTGAAAACTTTTGACTCTAACTATGCATTTTCAGAAGTTCTGTTTTTTAAAATCTGTCCTTCCTTTCACATTTTAAATTGTTTTTGGTGTTTTGTTGTGTTTAATTTTTAACTTTTATTTTAAATTCAGGGGTACACGTGCAGGAAGTTCAGATCTGTTACAAAGGTCAATATATACCATGTTGATTTGTTGCACAGATCATCTCATCACCCAGGTATTAAGCCTAGTACCCATTAGCTATTCTTCCTGATCCTCTCCCTTTTCCCACCCCCTTCCCTCCTACAGGTTCTAGTGTGCTGGATATTAGTACTGGGAGCACTATCCAGTGCTGGATATTAGACCCTTTGTCAGATGGGTAGATTGCAAAAGGTTTTTCCCATTTTGTAGGTTTTCTGTTTACTCTGTTGATAGTTTCTTTTGCTGTGCAGAAGCTCTTTAATTTAATTAGATCTTATTCATCCGTTTTTGCTTTTGTTGCAATTGTTCTTCATCATGAAATCTTTGCCTATGCCTGTGTCCTGAATGGTATTGCCTAGGGTTTCTTCCAGAGTTTTTACCTTTTGGGGTTTTACATTTAAGGAAGGTTTCCAGTTTCAATTTTCTGCATATGGCTAGCCAGTTCTCCTAGCACCATTTGTTAAATAGGGAATCTTTTCCCCATTGCTCATTCTTGTTAAGTGTGTCAAAGATCAGATGGTGGTAGTTGTATGGTCTTATTTCCGGGTTCTCTATTCTGTTCTACTGGTCTGTGTGTCTGTTCTTGTACCAGTACCATGCTATTTTGGTTACTGTAGCCCTGTAGTATAGTTTAAAGTCAACTAGTGTGATGCCTCCAGCTTTTATTTGTCTTTTTGCTTGGGATTGCCTTGGCTATTTGGGATCTTTTTGGTTTCATATGAATTTTAAAATAGTTTTTTTTCTAATTCTGTGAAGAATGTCATGGTAATTTAATGGGAATAGCATTGAATTGATTAATTGCTTTGGGCGACATGTTATTCTGTTTACACACTTCTATAAAGAACTACCTGAGACTGAGTAATTTATAAATAAAAGAGGATTAATTGACTCACAATTATGCATGACTTGGGAGGCCTCAGGAGACCTACAATTATGGCAGAAGGTGAAGGGGAAGCAAGGCACATCTTACCTGGTAGCAGGAGATAGAGAGTAAGGGGGGAACTGCCACACACTTTTAAACCATTAGACCTAATTACAACTCACTTACCATGAGAATAGCATGGGGAAAACCACCTTCATGATCCAGTTATGTCCCACTAGGTCTCTTTCTTGACATGTGGAAATTACAATTCGAAATGAGATTTGGGTGGGGACACAGAGCAAAACCTTATTCCACTCCTGGATTCTCCCAAATCTCATGTCCTCCTCACATTTGAAACCAATCACACCTTCCCAAGAGTCCTCCAAACTCTTAATTCATTCCAGCATTAACTCAGACATCCAAGTCCAAAGTCTCATGTGAGACTAGGCAAGTTCCTTTCACCTATGAGCCTGCAAAGTAAAAAATAAGTTAGTTATTTCTTAGATGCAGTGGAAGTACAGGCATTGGGTAAATGCTCCCATTCCAAATGCGAGAAATTGGCCAAAACAAAGAGGTTACAGGCCCCATGCAAGTGCAGAACCCAGCAGGGTAGTCGTTAAATCTTAAAGCTCCAAAATAATCTCCTTGGACTCCATGCCACACTGATACAAGGCGTGGCCTCCCAATACCTTGGGCAGCTCCACCCCAGTGGCTCTGCAGGATACAGCCCCTATTGCTGCTTACTGGGACTAGCACTGAGTGCCTTTGGCTTTTCCAAGTGCATGGTGCAAACTGTCAGTGGATCTACCATTCTGGGGTCTGGAATATGAGGCCCTCTTCTCACAGCTCCACTAGGCAGTGCTCCAGTGGGGACTCTCTGTGGGGTCTCCAACCCCACATTTCCCTTCTGCACTGCCCTAGTAGAGCTTCTCCATGAGTGCTTTGTCCCTGCAGCAGACTTCTGCCTGGACATCCAGGCATCTCCATACATCCTCTGAAATCTAGGTATAGGCTCCTAAACTGTTGCCTTCTGTGCACCCACAGGCTTAACAGCATGTAGAAGCCACCAAGGCTTGGGACTTGCACCCTCTGAAGCCAGTGTCTGAGCTCTACCTTGGCCTCTTTTAGCCACAGCTGGAGCTGGAGCAGCTGGGACACAGGGCTCCATGTCCCAAAGCTGCACAAAGTAGTGAGCTCCTGGGTACAGTCAACAAAACTATTTTTTTCTCTTAGGCCTTCAGACCTTTGATGGGAGGAGATGCCATGAAGATCTTTGAAATGCCCTGAAGACATTTTTTCCTGTTGTCTTGGTTATTAACATTCACCTCTTATGCAAATTTCTACAGCCAGTAGCTTGAATATCTCCCCAGAAAATGCATTTTACTTCCTAACACATGATCAGGCTGTAAGTTTTCCAAACTTTTATGCTGTTTTTTTTTTTTTTTTTTTTTTTAACATAAGTTCCAATTTCAGACCATCTCTTTGTGAAGACACATGACTGTACACGTTAAGAAACAGTCAGGTCATGGCTGGGCGCAGTGGCTCACGCCTGTAATCTCAGCAGTTTCAAAGGCTGAGGCGGGTGGATCACGAAGTCAGGTGTTCAAGACCAGCCTGGCCAACATGGTGAAACCCCGTCTCTACTGAAGACACAAAAATTAACCAGGTGTGGTGGCGTGTGCCTGTAATCCCAACTACTCAGGAGGCTGAGGCAGGAGAATCATTTGAACCCATGAGGCGCAGTTTGCAGTGAGCCAAGATGATGCCACTGCACTCCAGTTTGGGCGACAGAGCTATACGCAGTCTCAAAAATAAATCAATAAACAGCCAGGTTATATCTTGAATGATTTGCTGCTTAGAAAGTTCTTCTGGGATGGGCACCGTGGCTCCTGCCTATAATTCCACAGTTTTGGAGGCGGAGGTGGTTGGATCACTTAAGGTCAGGAGTTTGAGACCAGCCTGGCCAACATGCAGAAATGGTATCTCTACAAAACATACAAAAATTAGCTGGGTGTGGTGGCATATGCCTATATTTCTCAGCGGGAGGCTGAGACATGAGAATTGCCTGAATCCAGGAAGTGGAGATTGCAGTGAGGTGAGATCACACCACTGCACTCTAACTTGGGTGACAGAGCAAAACTCTCTCAGAAAAAAAAAAAAAAAAAAAATTCTTCTGCAAAGATACCCCAAATCATCTCTCTGAAGTTCCAAGTCCCATAGTTCTCTAGTTTAGGGGAAAATGCTGCCAGTCTCTTCTAAAGCACAGCAAAAGTGATTTTATTTTTGTGGCAGTTGTGAATAAGATTTAATTTATGATTTGGCTCTTGGCTTGCCTGTTGGTGTATGGGAGTGGTGGTGATTTTTGCAGATTGCTTTTATGTTCTGAGACTTTGCTGAAGTTGCTTATGAGCTTTTTCTATGAATCTGTTGGGCTGGGATGATGAGGTTCTGTTGAAATAGAGTCATGTCATCTGCAAACAAAGATAGTTTGACTTCTCTTTATATTTGAATACCCTTCATTTCTTTCTCTTGCCTGATTGCCCCATCCAGAACTTCCAATACTATGTTGAATAGGACTGGTGAGAGAAGGCAACTTTCTCTTGTGCCAGTTTTCAAGGGGAATGCTTCTATCTTTTGCCTATTTACTATAATATTGGCTGTGGGTTTGTCATATATAGCTTTTATTTTGAAGTATGTTCTTTCAATACCTGGTTTATTGAGAGTTTTTAACATGAAAGGATGTTGAATTTTATCAAAGGCATTTTCTGCATCTGTTCAGAAAATCATGTGGTTTTTATATCTAGTTCTGTTTATGTGATGAATTCCATTTGATTTGTGTGTGTTAAACCAGCTTTGCATCCTGGGAATGAAGTCAGCTTGATTGTGGTGGATAAGCTTTTTGCTGTGGTGGATAAGCTTTTTTGCAGTGCTGGTGGATTCAGTTTGTCGGTATTTTGTTGAGGATTTTTGCATCGATCTTCTTCAAGAATATTGGACTGAAGTTTTCTTTTGTTATATCTCTGCCAGGTTTTGGTGTACTGGCCTCATAGATTGAGTTAGGGAGGAGTCCCTCCTTTTTAGATTTTTGGAATAGTTTCAGATGGTACCAGCTTTTCTTTGTACCTTTGTACCTCTGGTAGTATTCAGCTGTGAATTCATCTGGTCCTGGGCTTTTTTTTTTTTTTTGGTTTGTAGGCATTTATTACTGCCTCAAGTTCAGAACTCATTATTGGTATATTCAGGGATTCAGTTTCTTCCTGGTTCAGTCTTGGGAGGTTGTATGTGTCCAGGATTTTATCTGTTTCTTCTAGATTTTCTAGTTTATGTGCCTAGAGGTGTTTAAAGTATTTCCTGATAGTTGTTTGTATTTTTGTGGGGTCAGTGGTGATATCCTTATTATTATTTCTGGTTTTGTCTATTTGAATCTTCTCTCTTTTCTTCTTCATTAGTCTAGCTAGTGGTCTATTTTAATAATTTTTTCAAAAAACCAGCTCCTGGATATGTTGATTTTTTTTTTTTTTTTTGAGGCGGAGTCTCGCTCTGTCGCCCAGGCTGGAGTGCAGTGGCGTGATCTCGGCTCACTGCAAGCTCCGCCTCCCGGGTTTATGCCATTCTCCTGCCTCAGTCTCCCGAGTAGCTGGGACTACAGGCGCCTGCCACCACACCCGGCTAGTTTTTTGTATTTTTAGTAGAGACAGGGTTTCACCATGTTAGCCAGGATTGTCTCAATCTCCTGACCTTGTGATCCGCCTGTCTCGGCCTCCCAAAGTGCTGGGATTACAGGCTTGAGCCACCGGCCGGATATGTTGATTTTTAAAAGGGTTTTTTGTGTCTCTACTTTTTTTAGTTCAGCCCTGATCTTGATTATTTCTTGCCGTCTTCCAGCTTTGAGGTTTGTTTGCTCTTGGTTCTCTAGTTCTTTTAGTTGTTATTTAGGTTGTTGACTTGAGATCTTTCTAGCTTTTTGATGTGGGCATTTAGTGCTGTAAATTTCCCGCTTAACACTCCTTTAGCTGTGTCCCAGAGATTCCCAGGTGTGTTGTATATTTGTTCTCATTAGTTTGAAAGAACTTCTTGATTTCTTCCTTAAGTTCATTATTTACCCTTTCAGAAGCAGGTAGTTCAACTTCCATGTAGTAATATGGTTTGGAGTGAAATTCTTACTCTTGAGTTCTAATTTGATTGTGCTGTTGTCCGAGAGACAGTTTATTGTTATTTCAGTTCTTTTGGATTTGCTGAGGAGTGTTTTACTTCCAATAATGTGGTCGATTTTATAATAAGTGCCATGTGGTGATGAGAAGGATGTATATTCTGTTATTTTGGGGTGGAGAGTTCTGTACATATCTATTAGGTTCACTTGGTTTAGAGCTGAGTTCAGTTCCTGAATATCTTTGTTAATTTTCTGTCTCAATGATCTAATATTTTCAGTGGTGTGTTAAAGTCTCCCACTATTATTGTGTGGGAGTCTAAGTCTTTCTAGGTCTCTAAGAACTTGTTTTATGAATCTGGGTGCTCCTGTGTTGGGTTCATACATATTTTGGATAGTTAGCTCTCGTTGAATTGTGCCCTTTACCATTATGTAATGCCCCTTTTTTGTCTTTTTTGGTTTTAAGTCTGTTTTTTCAAGAAACTAGTATTGCAACCCCTGCTTTTTCCAGCTTTTTATTTGCTTTGTAAATTTTCCTCCATCCCTTTATTTTGAGCTATTTGTGTCTCTGCACATGAGATGGGTCTCTTAAAGACTGCATGCCAATGGGTCTTGAGTTTTTATCCAGCCTGCCAATGTGTATCTTTTAATTGGGGCATTTAGCCCATTTACATTTAAGGTTAAAATCATTATGTGTAGGCTGGGCGTGGTGGCTCACACCTGTAATTCCAGCACTTTGGGAGGCCGAGGCAGGTGGATCATGAGGTCAGGCATTCGAGACCAGCCTGGCCAACATCGTGAAAACCCGTCTCTACTAAAAATACAAAAATTAGCTATGCATTGTGGTGCGCGCCTGTAATCTCAGCTACTTGGAGGCTGAGGCAGCATAACCACTTGAACCAGGGAGTTGGAGGTTTCAGTGAGCCAAGATCGTGCCACTGCACTCCAGCCTGGCAACAGAGCAAGACTGTCTCAAAAAAAAAAAAAAAATTATTAGGTGTAAATTTGATCCTGTCATCATGACACTGCCTGGTTATTTTGTAGACTTGTTTATGTGGCTGCTTCATAGTGACACCGATCTGTGTACTTCAGTGTGTTTTTGTAGTGGTTGGTAATAGTTTTGTGCTTCCATATTCAGTGCTTTCTTCAGGAACTCTTGCAAGTCAGGTCTGGTGCTAATGAATTCCCATAGCATTTGCTTGTCTGAAAAGGATCTTATATCTTCTTTGCTTATGAAGGTTAGTTTGGCCATGTATGAAATTCTGGATTTGAATTTCTTTTCTTTAAGAAAGCTGAACATTGGCCTTCAATCTATTCTGGCTTGTAGGGTTTCTGCTGAGAGGTCCACTATTCATCTGATGGGCTTCCCTCTGTAGATGATGTGTCCTTTCTCTCTGGCTGCCCTTAATATTTTTCCTTCATTTGGACGTTGGAGAATCTGATGATTATGTGTCTTGGGGATGATCTTCTGTGGATTATCTTACTGGAGTTCTCTGCATTTCCTGAATTTGAATGTTAACCTGTCTAGGTAGATTGGGGAAGTTCTCCTGGGTGATATCCTGAAATATGTTTTCCAAATTGGTTTTATTCTCCATGCCTGTTTCATGTACTCCAGTTAGTCATAGATTCAGTCTCTATATAATCCCATATTTCTGTGAGGTTTTGTTCATTCCCTTTTATTCTTTGTTATCTCTTCTTGCCTGCCTATTTCAGAATGCCAGTCTTCAAGCTCTGAGATTCTTTCCTTTGCTTGGTGTATTCTGCTACTAATACTTGTGATTGCATTGTGAATTTCTTGTAGTGTGTTTTTCAGCTCTATCAGGTCAGTTATGTTCCTCTTTATACTGGCTATTTTGACTGTCAGCTCCTGCATTGTTTTATCATGATTCTTAGCTTCCTTACAATGGATTGTAACTTGCTTTTTTAGCTCAGTGATGTTCATTTTTATCCACATTGTGAAGCCTACTTGTGTCATTTTAGCTATCTGAGCCTCAGCCAAGTTCTGAATCCTTGCTGGAGAGGTGTTGTCATTTTGGAGGAGAGGGGCACTCTGGCTTTTTGAGCTTTTATTATTTTTGCACTGATTCTTTCTCATCTTTTTGGACTTACCTACCTCCAATCTTTGAGGTTCCTGATCTTTGGGGTTTTTGTGTTTTTGTTGTTGTTTATCTGGTTGTCTGTTTTTCTTTTAACAGGCTGGCCACTGTTTGGTAGGGCTGCTGCAGTTTGCTGGGGTTCTATTCTAGACGCTTGTTGCCTCAGTTTTTCCGGTACCTGAAGGTATCACCAGTGAAGCCTGTGAAATAGCAGAGATGGCATCCTGTTCCTTCCTCTGGTAGCTTCATCCCAGGGGGTTACTGATCTTTTTCCACCTTGAAAGCACCTGTAGGAGGTGGCTGGAGACCTGGGTTGGAACATCTCACCCAGTCAGAAGGAAAGGGATCAGCGACCAACTTAAAGAAGCAGTCTGGCTACGTTTTGTAGAGGAGCTGTGCTGCATTGGGGATCCCTTCAGCCTCCCAGTTGGTTTGGACTCTTTAAGGCCCACAGGTTGGACCAGCTGAGATACCCAAAGAGCAAAGGTGGTGGCCTGCTTCACTCCTCAGGCACTCCATTGGAGGGAGAAATTAGAACTTTGTTTGCCATAGAACACGAATGGTGGTGGCCAGAGGCTTTGGCTGGGAAAGCCAGCAAGGAGGAACGGATTTGTGTCCTGTTTAAAGAAGCAGTCTGGCCATGCCTCAACAAAACAGCCATACCATACTGGGGAATTGCTTTTGGCCTGGTCTGCTTAGACTCTCCAAAGCCCACAGGCTTGAATGGCCAAGTCACCCAAACAGCAAAGATGATGACCCACTCCTCCCCACAAGCATTTTGTTTCAGAGAGCTATCAGAATGCTGTCTGTAGTATACAGGTGGGTGTGACTGGAGGCCCTGGCTAGGAGGACCCACCTTGTAAGGAGGAGTGGATCAGGGACCCATTTAAAGAAGCAGTTTGGCCATGCCTCAAGAAAACAATAATGCCAGGCTGCAAAACCACCTCTGCCCCTTTGGGCTTTGACTCTCCATAGGTCTATGGCTAGAATGGCTGAGTTGTCCAAACAACCAAAGTGGCAGCCCATCCCAAGAAGAGATCAGAACTCTGTCTATAGAATATGTGTGGGAGGGGGTGGCTGGAGGCTGGGGGTGGCTGAAGGTTCCAGTTGGGAAGTCCCACCCAGTGAGGAGGAATGGATTGGAGTCCCTCTTAAAGAAGCAGTCTGACCATGTTGTGGCAAAGCAGCTATGCTGCACTAAGGGTACTTTTTCTTATCTGGACTGTTGGTACTCTCCACAGCCTGCAGGCTGGAACAGCTGAGTTGATCAAACAGCAAAGATGATAGTGCGCCCCTCCATTGGGGGCTCCATCCCATCTCAGGCAGGCTCCACACTATTTTTCGTGGCTGACTGGAATTCCAAGCCAATGTGTCTTATCTTGTGAGGTGCCATGGAAGTGGGGCCTGCAGACTGATGCTGCTCAGCCCCTTTGATTCAGCCCTCTTCCTAGGGGTATGTATGGACCTTTGACCTTGCCTGAGTTGCAATCACCTTTGTCAGGGATCTTGGGCTCAGAGTCTGTAAAACCCCTGGGTCTCTGTGCATGCCTCAGCAGCTGCTCTGCTGAGACTCTACGCAGCTCTGTGTGTTGGACCCAAGGCCCCTGTGGTGTGGGCTTACAAGGTGATCTCCTGATTGGAGGGTTGTAGAGATCCAGGGGAGAAGTGTGGTTTCCCTGGGGTCGCACACTGACTCACTGCTTTTCTTGGCTGGGGGTGGGGACTCCCTTTCCAAATTGTTTATCCGATTTCTTTGTGGTGGTTTTCAACTCTCTTGGATCTCATTAAGCTTCCTTACAAGCCATAGTTTGTGTTCTTTATTTGTCATTTCAGAATTTTTATTTTGTTTAGGACCCATTTCTAGACCACTAGTGTGATCCTTATGGGTGTCACAACACTCTGTTTTTCATGCTGCTAGAGTTCTCATTATGATTTTGTTTTTAATCTGGAGAAGCTGTCATTTATCATTTTTGAATTCACTTTTGTTCAGATGGGATTTTTACCCTCCCAAGGGCGTGACTATTTCATATGTCAAGTAGCCAGTTTTTTGGCTTTGCTTCTTTGTGCTATTAGGAGGCTAAGCTTTGTATGAATTCCTTAGTTATAGATATCCTTTGTGTAGTGGTGTTCTCAAATGCTGGTTTTTTTGTAGTATGTAGTAGCAGTGTTCTGTGCATGTGAGTAGGCTTGCTGTCTTTTGCAGAGATGGGGAGGAGGCTTATAGTTTTTCACACCAGTGTGCACTCTGTCAGCAGGAATTATTTTGAATTTTACCGTCCATCCTATATACCAGTAGGTGGCAGTGGTAAGAGCTAGCTGAATGCTGTGCTGTCATGTCAGCATAAGTTATAATGGATATGCAGATTGGCATCAAAGTCAGTAGGCTGTACTTGCCAGAAAGAGGCAGCTTCAGTGGTGGCAGTGAGATTTTTACCTGGCCTTTTAAAACCAAGAGAAGTGCCAGGGTATCTTAGTGATGGGCAGGCTGTGGAGCTCCTGGGGGTCCCGCTCCAGTTTTCTGCTGCCAAGGTGACTAGAGTGGGCAATGCTAGCCATGTCTGGGTTGGTATATCAGTGAGCAGGCTTTTCAAGGCAGGCATAAGTACCAACTATTGCAGCAGTCTAGGCACAGCTCCCAGGCTGCTGGCGCAACCCTTCAGGGAGGAATAGAGGTGTCTCTCCACCACAGAGCCCACTGAGAAGAAGAAGAGAGTGAGCCATAGTGTTCAGCATAGCAGGTGGCAGTAGGATCCACCCAACTCCCACACCCCTGACCTGGCAGGTATCCCTCCAGAGTCCACCTGCTGCCAGCAGGCCAGAATGTTTAGGCTGGTCCCAAACAGTCTACATTCAGATTGTTGAACAGTTCCAGAAATTGTGGCTATGAGACCACACCCTTTTAGGTCTAGTCTCATGACCAAAGTGGGGGCCCAGGTGCTATGGCACAGCATACATTCACACCATAGTCTTCTCTGTGTTCTGACAGCGGGAATTCCTCCTCTGCTGGAGGTCACATCACAGATCTCATCTCCATGCCCCTGGGTGATTGTGTTGAGTCCTAGGGAACTAGGATAAGGCCAGTAGTTTTGTCCTGTGGCCACTCAGGCTTTAGCACCTGCTGTGATCAGAAGGTGTAAATTGTTTCCAGGCCACCAACAGAACACTCAGGTAGGGCAACTGCAACTGTGCCACATGTCTCAACTGCCTGTGAGAATGGTCAGGCAGGCAATCTTGGGAGGAAATGGAAAACATGTGTGGGGCTTGAATGTACCTCAGTCCCACAGCAATGGTGGTGGAACCTGTTTAGGGAGCAATGGAGTGCCTTTGGCCCCACTCATTCCTTGGCCTGACAGGCAACAGCATCAAGGTATGATGCAAAGCCTTCAAGGATGGGCAACAATATTATGCTTTGCTGCAGCTGCCCAGGACGTGGAAGTCTTTCACTTTTTATTTAAATGCATACATTTATAAACATTGTCAGCAGGGGTTTGAGGGATAGAGCGAGTGTACTTATATACATCAACGTGTTTTATTTTTCTTTTTATCATGCTAGGAGTTGATTTGGTTCAGGCAAATATTCTTAAAGTTTAAAATGTACAGACCTCACCATACAGAAAACACCTGTTTAATGTCTGACCTGCTCAGATTTCATTTACTTGTATTGAGAATGCTTTTTTGTTTTATTTATTCATGACCTTTTACATATTTATGAGGTGCATGTGATTATTTGTTACATGCATAGAATGTAGAATAAAGTTGGGAGTATTTGAGGTATCAATCAGCTTGAGTATTTATAATTTTTTTGTGTTGGTAACATTTCAAGCCCTCTCTTCTAGCTACTTTGAAATATACTGTGCTATCTGTAGTCACCCTACTCTGCTATCAAACATTATAATTTATTTCTCCATTAACCAACCTCTCTTCATCCCCACTTCCACCCTCACACCTTCCCAGCCTCTGGTAGTTATAATTCTATTCTCTATCTTCATGAGATCAACTTTTTTAGCTCCCACAAATGAGTCAGAACATATAATATTTATCTTTCTCTGCCTGGCATGTTTTACTTAGCATAATAACCTCCAGATCCATCCATGTTGTTGTAAATGACATTTAATTTTTCAACAACTGAAAACATTCCCCTTGCATATATACATTTTCTTTATGTTTTATTGACACTTTGGTTGATTTCATAGCTTTGCTATTGTGAAGAGTGCTATAAACATGTGAATGCTGGTATCTCTTTGATATACTGATTTCTTCTCTTTTGGATAAATACCCAATAGTGGGATTGCTGGATTGTATAATAGTTTTACTTACAGTTTTTAAAGAAATGTTTAGCCAAGCGTGGTCTCATGCCTGTAATCCCAGCACTTTGGGAAGTTGAGGCGGGTGGATCACAAGGTCAAGAGATAAAGACCATCCTGGACAACATGGTGAAACCCCATCTCTACTAAAAATACAAAAATTGGGCTGGGTGCGGTGGCTCACGCCTGTAATCCCAGCACTTTGGGAGGCCGAGACGGGCAGATCACGAGGTCAGGAGATCAAGACCATCCTGGCTAACACAGTGAAACCCCATCTCTACTAAAAATACAAAAAATAAGCTGGGTGAGGTGGCGGGCACCTGTAGTCCCAGCTGCTCGGGAGGCTGAGGCAGAATGTCGTGAACCTGGGAGGTGGAGCTTGCAGTGAGCTGAGATCACACCACTGTACTCCAGCCTGGCAACAGAGTGAGACTCTGTCTCAAAAAAAAATGTTTATAATGTTTTTCGTAGTGGTTGTACTAGTTTACATTCCCACCAAGAGTGTATAAACATTCCCTTTTTCCACATCCTTGCCAGTATCTGTTTTTGTTTGTTGTTGTTCTTGTTTGTTTTGTCTTTCTAATAATTTTAGCTGGGGTAAGATGATATCTCATTGTGGTTTCAATTTGCATTTCCCTGATGATTAGTGATGTTGAGCACTTTTTATATAACTATTAGTTATTAGTATGTTTTCTTTTGAGAA
The DNA here is from genome assembly GCF_003255815.1 of Theropithecus gelada. Taxonomy (NCBI): domain Eukaryota; kingdom Metazoa; phylum Chordata; class Mammalia; order Primates; family Cercopithecidae; genus Theropithecus; species Theropithecus gelada. Next base: position 49,074,851 of record NC_037676.1, on the reverse strand, counting down.
TTATTAATGTCCTTAGCCAACTTTTTAACAGGATTTTTTTAAATTGTTGGATTCCTTGTGTATTCTGGACATTAGTCCCTTGTTTGATGAATACTTTTTAAATATTTTCTTCCATTCAACAGCCTGTCTTTTCTCTCTGTTGATTGTTTCTTTTGCTATGCAGAAACCATGTAGTTGAATATAGCTCAATTTGTCTGTTTTTGTTATAATTGTCTTTGCCCTCAAGATCTTAGCCATGAAATATTTGCCTAGACCAATGTCCTGAGGTGTCTTATCTATGTTTTCCTCTAGTAGTTTTATAGTTTTGAGTCTTACATTTAAGTCATTAATTTATCTTGGTTGAATTTTGTATATGGTGAGAGATTGGGAGTCTAGTTTCATTCTTTATACATATGGTTATTCAGTTTTGCCAGCACCTTTTATTGACTTAGGGTGACCTTTCTCCAGGTGTGATCTTGACAGTGTTGATTTGTTGGCTGTAAATATGTGGATTTATTTCTGTATGCCCTATTCTGTTCTATTGAATTATGTTCCCGTTTTTATACCAATACCATGTTGTTTTGGTTACTATTGCTTTGAAATATAGTTTGAAGTGAGGTCCTGTTAAGTTTTGTTCTTTTTATCAGAATTGCTTTGCTATTTGGGATCTTTTTTGGTTCCATATGAATTTTAGGATTTTTTCTTTCTAATTCTGTGGAAAATGATGTTGGTAGTTTGATAGAAATTGCCTTGCATCTGTATTTTGCTTCCAGCAGTATGGTCATTTTAGCAGTATTGATTCTTCCTTTCAAAGCACTTAGGCGTTGGAAAAAAATAAAGATACTGATTCTTTCAATCCATGAACATGGGATGTTTTTCCATTTGTTTGTATTATCTATATATTTCATCAATGTTTTATAGTTTTTGCTTTTTTTTTTTTTTGAGACGGAGTCTCACTCTCTCGCCCAGGCTGGAGTGCAGTGGCGCGATCTCGACTCACTGCAAGCTCCGCCTCCCTGGTTCATGCCATTCTCCTGCCTCAGCCTCCTGAGTAGCTGGGACTACAGGTGCCTGCCACCACACCTGGCTAACTTTTTGTATTTTTAGTAGAGACGGGGTTTCACCACGTTAGGATGTCAGGATGGTCTCGATCTCTTGACCTCGTGATCCACCTGCCTCGGCCTCCCAAAGTGCTGGGATTACAGGTATGAGCCACTGTGCCCAGCCTGTAGTTTTTTCTTATCGAGATCTTTCACCTCCTTGGTTAAACATATTCCTTGGTATTTTCTGTTTTGTTTCTGATGTAAAGAGGATTGAGTTATTGACTTTGTTTCAGCTTGACCATTATTGGTGTATAGAAATGCTACTGATTTTTGAATTTTGTTATGTTAATTTTGTATCCTGTGACTTTACTAAATTTGCTATCAGCTCTAACAGGGTTTTTTGATGAAGTCTTTTGTTTTTTCTAAATATTACTTTATGTCATCTGCAAAGAGGGATGAGAAAGGTTAAATTGGAAAAGCCCATTCCTATCGTGGGAACTTACGGAGCCAGTTAAGGTGGTCTCTTTGCAGGTGTGACATGTTAGCTACAACTCTCTTTGGAAAATGGGAAAGGCTTTTCTGACCCATAAGGGTTATCTCATACATGATGATAAAAACCTAATGTTTGGTTGCTTTGTTGTATTTTTGTTCTGTTGATAATTTTAGGAATTTATTAAGACCCATACATATTTATTTATTTATTTATTTAGAGATGGAGTACTCTGTCACCCAGGCTGGAGTACAGTGGTGCTATCTTGGCTCACTGCAAGCTCCGCCTCCCAGGTTCACACCATTCTCCTGCCTTAGCCTCCAGAGTAGCTGGGACTACAGGCTCCCGCCACCACGCCTGGCTAATTTTTTTGTATTTTTAGTAGAGACAGGGTTTCACCGTGTTAGCCAGAATGGTCTGGATCTCCTGACCTCATGATCTGCCCGCCTCGACCTCCCAAAGTGCTGGGATTACAGGTGTGAGCCACCGTGCCTGGCCAAGACCCATAATTTATGGGATAGAGGCTCGTAGGCTAGGGGTGATGCCACTATGAGATTCAGACTCACTTAAATGTAAGGAGGCTGCAGGTATGTTTAGAAAGAATGTCATAATTATAGCCACCTTTTGACTTCTGGATACAAGGGGAGGAAGTGTGACTTTTTCTTGACACACAGTTGCCAAGTAGGCAGTTATTTGGCTGTATAAATAATTGTAATTTTATGGAAAAAATTTGGAGATTGAAAATAGAAATTAAAATTATCATTTCATCACTCAAAGACAATTGTTATTACCATGTTTGTATAATTTGCATTAGAGTGTATAATTTTCATATATATATATATTTTAAATTTATAATTTAGATTAAATAAAGACAAGCTTTTGCCACATTGCCCAGGCTGGTCTTGAACTCCTGGGCTCAAGCTATTCTCCCGCTTCAGCCTCCCAGAGTGCTGGGATTACAGGCATGATCTATTGTGCCTGGACTCATGTATACTATAAAAACTGTTGAGATTATTTTATATGAGAGATTTATATTTGTTTAAGGTTTGAAGGCTTCAGGGGTTATGTAGAAAGTTACAGATAATGTTTCTGCTCATGTATCAAAAGAAAAATAATACTCAGAGACTGAAGTTTTTGTAGGGAAATACCACAGGGGTTCATGTCCTTAGAAGTTAGCAGTGGCCTATATAGTGCAGTGTGATTGTGGTGATTGTTTTTTGTTTTGTGTTCTCTATTCTCTCTTGTTCTTTGGCAAACAGCTTTCAGCCTTAGACAGTGCACTGTGTGACATCGATGAGTCTCTTAATTTATGGCCCTCTTTCCCACAGGTTTTTATGCAGCCAGTGTTATAGCTGCTGGTCTTAAGCTAAAGGTGGGCAGGTTATGGCACTCAGTGTGGGCTGGATTTAGAATATGAATTGCTACAGTTTTATTTTGAAGAATATGGAGCATCAGCAGATGATGGGCATGTAGGGCCTCCGTAAAGAGTGCAGCTAAGGGAAAGATTCACTTACAAGTACGGGAGCATCATGGTTGGGAGGGGTCAAGGTAATTATTGACCACATCTTTTACAATCTGCTTTGTCAACCAGGGTTGCAGGCCAGGAATTTAGTGCAACTAAATTTTATGTATAAACTAAAGAACTAGTGTGTAAGTGAACTTTACGTTATGTGTGCAGATGTAGGTTGGCATTCACTTTTTGCACTATTTTAGGCTGAATTCAGGGTCTAAAGATGGGCTAATTCATGGATATACATGGCTTTGACACAGGCTTTTAAAAGCCAGTCCCCACGTTGTAGTTTTAAGTTGGCCATGGATTTGTTAATCAAAATAAACTGTGATCTCGGTATTAGACCATTTTGAGACCTAAAATGCACCCTTGCCCACAGAAGCGTAGTACATTTTTATTAACAAATGTGCAAAAAGACATGAGACTTATTATAAAAAACGGTCCCTTTTTGGATTGACATAGAAAAACACCTCAAGGAAGCTATTATGACACCAAAGTCTAGAAAGCCTGTGTTTTGAGGACTACATCTCAAGAATCAGCTTTGCTCAGGAAGCCATGGGCTTAAGAGTATGCTTCAACCTTACTATAAGAATAAGTGCATCAGAATAACAAGAATAAAGAAATTTAGGCATATTTACCTGAAGGAAACAAAGGATTTCCTTATGAGAAAGGTTGCAGTTTTATTGGTTTGGATCAATAGATGTAAAGGGGAAACAAGACCTGTAAGGAGAGACAGATGTAGATGGTCTACCAGTTCTCAGAAGGTTTCAGAAAAGGGGTTGTGCTTTCATTGTTGCTATATCAAAAAGAGTAACTGAAGCCTGATAAAATTTAGAGAGGAAGCAAGGCAGGATCTCAGTAGACTAGAGTAATTTCTGAGAGGGTGTGTCCAAATACTGCAAACTGGCTCATAAGTGTAAGCAGAAACCAACTCTCCAAGCAAATATTGAGACAACTGTATGACTTGGTTACACAATATCTAATATTTGAGGGTAAATGTGGGGAAAAGCAGCGCAGAAAACCAAAAAAACGAGGTGACTTAAGGTGATGATGTATTATACACTGTTCCCTGAGGAAACATCCCCAAGCAATTTTTGGTTAGGACTCGAAGTAAGGCACAGAAAAGATCATTTATACTGGAGGGGTGTGGACAGAAGAACTATAATATGTACTGAGCCCATTATAGATATTGGGTGATGGAGGGGTATCTTCTGGGATGGATAATCTTCCCAGGAAGCTTGAATGTAGACAAAACATGTTTAAACAGCAGATATGTTTGACAGACCCAGAACCTGCTATTTTCATATATCTCACCATGGAAAATTCTATAAAACACAATCTAGCAGAATATAGTAGTAAAATATCTGGGCCCGAGAGCAATGGAAAGGTAAAAATAAAGAATTCAGATCCTGCCAGCATCATGATCCTACTTGGTAGAAGAAAAGAAACTTCTCAGGTAGGTTAATCAGCTAAGTCTTCCTGAAACTACTAGTGGAGAAAATGAAAACATTTGAGATATATAGCATAAAAGACATGACAGACAAAAATGTTCAGAGCCTGTAGCATCCTAAACCAGAGGAAATGTCATATCTTGGGGAGTAATCATGAGGGATTTTTTTTTTTCTGTGAGGCTGCAAGGAATGCAGTTCACCAGAAGCAGCTTTGTTTAAGGAACTTGCTTAAGGTGGTTCTCCAGCTGGAACAGTTCTGGGGACTGAGGGGCAGGAGAATCTTCACTGGGAGCCAGGTTTCACGGTTCTAAGCAATTCTGTAGTGAGTGACAGCAGCCATTGTGTCTCAGGACCAAAACTGTAGTTCCTAGGATACAGTGTTGGCTACATGGCCAGGTCCACACTTACTACAGCATTAGAATGGCACTCAGTAGGAAAGTTGAGACTAAAAGGCTGAGAAAATACTGAATTGGAAGAACTTCTTAGTTAGGACCTGATGCCCAGTGGGTGAGGTAGGGGATGCTTCCACTGCAAATTTTAGAGATTAAAAGGCCAGGAATATCTCAGATGGCAATAACTCGGAAAGAAGATAAGTAAATCTCAGCCTTTAACCCACTCTGGTCCCATAGTTAGGATGAGTCCCATAGAGTCAAATTTAATCTCTTATGAGAGGTTTCTCTCAATTTATTTTTAATTGTGATATAATCTATATAACATAAAATCTGCTGTTTAAAAGCATATAATTCAGTGATTTTTAGTATATTAACTATGTAGTGTGACCATCACTACTGTCTCGCTCTAGAGTATTTCTGCCACCCCAAAAAGAAACCCTGTACTGATTAGCAGTGAGTACCAATTCTTCCCTTCTCTCATATCCTGACAACCAGAAATCTAGTTTTTGTCTACACAAATTTACACAGTCTGAATAGTTCATGTCAGTGGAATCAAGTCATATTGTTGCCTTTTGTGACTGGCTTCTTTCCATTAGCACAGTGTTTTCAAGATTCATCTATATTATATCATTCCTTTTTATATCTGAACATGTTTTGGAAATATACCACATTTTGTTCATTAATTCATCAATTGATGGGCATTAAATTGCTTCAGGTTTTTAGCAATATGCATAATGCTGCTATGAACATTTCTATACCACTCTAATAGATTTTTAGGATAATTCTCATGTACCCCAGACAAGTATCTCCTATAGAGATCTTTTACCTCCTTGGGCAGATGTATTCCTAGGTTTTTGTTTGTTTTCTTTTTGTTTTCAGTGTAAGTGAGATTGCATTCTTGATTTGGTTCTCAGCTTGAGTGTTGATCGTGTATGGAAATAATGCTGATATTTATATGTTGATTTTGTATCCCAAAACTTGACCACATCATTTATCAAATCTAGGAGTCTTTTGGACTTTGGGTTTTCTAGGTATAGAATTATATTTTCAGTGAAGAGAGATAATGTGGCTTCTTGTTTTTCTATTTGGATGCCTTTTATTTCTTTCTCTTGGCTGATTGCTGTGGTTAGGATTTCCAGCACTATGTTGAATAGGAGTGGTGTAAGTGGACATCCTTGTCTTATTCCAGTACCAAGAGGGAAGGTTTCTAAATTTTCCCCTTCAGTATGATGTTAGCTGCAGGTCTGTCACAGATGGCTCTTAATATTTTGAGGTATGTTTCTCTGATGCCTACTTTAAGGGTTTTTATCGTGCAGGGATGGGTTGATCAGCAATTTAGTAAAGTTGAAACTAGTATTTCTTTTTCAGATACTTTTGAGTTTCTATAATGACCTTTGACAACAGTATGTACTGGGTTCTAGAACATAATTATGTTTAGGATAACTTTACTAGCAAATGGGGATTGCTTTATTTTCTAAAACGTATGGGTTTGGAAAACCATGGTGTGCATTATTGTATTCTCTATTAATGCTTTGGATCCTTAAAAGTGAGACTCCTGAGTTGACTTGTGAGCAAATAAACAAATTTCTGAGGCCCTGAAGGAACTGTACCCATTCCCGAGAAAGAGTCAGGCTGTAGCTGCTGGAAGAAATGCAGATATGGAGAATTCATCTAACTGAAACTGAACAGAATGAGAAGTTGGAGAGAATAAGTTTGGAATTTAAACTGGGATTTGAGGCTTTACTTTCTTTGAATTCACACTGCTCAACAAAGACAGCAGGAATTTTTCAGACTTTAGCTTTTATGGACTTTAAGGTAAGAATTTAGATTTTTTTGAAGATTTTAATCTTTGAATTTAATTATATTTCTTGGGAAATTATTAATGAGAGGGAAATTATATTTAATTGTGGAATATCAATATATGTTGGCATATGACTATTGGAATATTTTATCGCCATCATTTAATCTCATTGCAGAAGCTTTGAGAGGCTATATTAGGCAATATGGCTAGATACCATTTAAGATAGGAAACAGAACAGAAGTGAAATTTCAGCTTTAAATTCGGAATGGTCATTAAGATCTTTCAATTAACTTACCATTCTGTTTCATTTCAGAGCCAAGAGCAAACCTAAATTCTTTCAGTAGAAAGAAGTATCCCAGAAAATCCCAGGAAGATCCACAAAAGAGTATGGAAGGGCAGTTATTTTCTTATAAGAAACATTTCTTTATTATAGTGAATGTATATGTGATAGTTCTGTTCTAATGATGCCTCATGGAGTGATCTTAGAGGACATTTAAATAATTACAGAACCATACTTAGACTAAAATTTTTAAAAATGTAACAAAAAATTTTTTTTTATTCAAAGGTAATGGCAGAAGTACAGAAAGTGATCATTATATTAGCACTTAGTCTTCCATCTGAAACATGGAAAGTTTATTTTGCTCTAGGTTTTTTAAGCAGATTGATCCTACAAACATTGAAATGTAAAACAAAAAAGTTTCTGATTTTTCTCTTTTAGCCGAATCTTTGTTTGCTGCTTCCATTGCCAGGTGTGAAAAAGTAGTGATCAGATTTTGGCCCTTTGGTGTTTTCTTCTTAGATCCAAGTAAAGACTTAGTTTGGCAGCTCTTCAAGCATAGGCCCTGGGAAAGAGGCTGGAAATCAAGTGTGCTTTTTATGCCCTCTGAACTGTCTGTACTGAGGCTTTCCAGAATTTCCCTCACTTGCTGCTACTTTGCATACTTGTTTCTGGAAAATGAATAACTCATACATTGCAGAGATTATATTTTAATTTGGGGCAAGGTTTGTGGCGTAAGGTTGGACCTGTTTGTAGCCTCAATGTGGAAGACACGCTTTTCATTTTTTTTTTTTTTTTTACTTTTTAGATTGCATAACTCAAAGGAAAAAGAAGTTTCAAGAATCTGCAATTACCTGGCCATTTTGTTCTGTAGTATTCTAGTTTTTTAGAATGTTTCAGCTTCTCCTTTAAAAATGTCTAGCATGTTTATTTGGTCAATGAATTGACACCATGGTAGGTACTAAAAAAGAATGCCATGTATGTTAAAAGTTATCTCTAGATATTTAGTTGCAGGAAAAAAATCTGAAAAAAACCTCATCTAGGTATCAAATTTTAGTAATGGTAGGGAAACTGCATATTTTTTTCTTTTTTCAAAGAGGATTAAATGAAATGTTACATAATCACATAATCAGCACTTAACATTCCACCAGGCATATGATGAGTATCCAACAAATGTTGGCTTTTATTGTCACTACTCTTATTCTGCTCAGCAAACTGTAACCTAAGGCACATGATTTCACCCTGTGCTTATATAATGAATGCCTCTTGGTCTTTGTCTTTCACTTGCTCTCCTCCCACCTCACTCTCATTCTTCATCTCTCTCTTTCCACTTGCTGTGGCCAACTCCATAGTCATACTCCAAGTCCTATACCATTTTTATTTTTATCTTTTCTGCCAATAACTGCCAAACAAGTAGTACAAATTTGTATGTTTATTTTTATTTTTACAAAGTAGGAATTTTTTAATTAAATATTGAGGCATGTTATTAACTTAAAAATTACTACCTTAGTTTAGACTGAAAGTATAAATGCAAGTCACACAAACATTGTTTTGAAGGAAATTCATCTAATTTTCATGAGCTTATCTTCCCATGGACTTACCAGATTGTATATTGCAGAGAAAAGCCTGCTTCTCTTTTTCTATGACACAATTTTGTATTCATAGAAATAACGCATATGAATGACTTCTTGGCATTTTCCTCCAATCTGGTCCTATTTGCTTTTTAATGTAGAATTCTACAAAATTTGAGGCATTTTGGATGAAATTTTGGCTCATATTCATCTGGGTGTTTTTTTTTTTAATCCAATAATTTCTGGGAAGATGTTTCACATCTCTTCTTAAAGCACTGTGTTTTTTGGAAGTCAGTCTGTGCTTCCATGGATGCTTGAAAGTCAGGTTACTGCTGTTTCCAATATCTGGGCCATCTCTCAAAGACATTTGCTGATTACCATGTTAATGCTTAAAAACCAAAGCTTTTTTATGAATATACCACATTAATGTTCAGAATTAAGTCCTGACTTTGATCCAATAACCAAAGTATAATAATGAATGTGATTTTTTCAAGAAATTGGAATTTCCTGGCTGAAATAGCATAGAGCCTGACTGTCAAGGGATGGAGTTTACACTTTAACAACATTCTGAAGGAGGAATAAAGAGGGTTTACTTGATGATTTCAGAACACCAAAGGAAATAAAGTGGGCCTGTTTTAGTCAATGATTCTTTAACATATGAAGAAGGAGAGAGAAAGGTTTTACTTTCACGTCTTCAAAATACAAGATGACACTAATTTCCCATTTTAAAACTTTAACACATTGTGCTTTTACTTTATTTTTTTCAAGATTTTAAACTGTTAGGGGAGGTATGGTTACAACCTTTCCTCAAATATGGACTCATACAATATAAAACTAGTATGACTACACTAAACAAGAATCTACAGGAGGAATAAGATTTCTAATTTTCATTGCTTATATCAGGGCTGTAATGATTATAAGGTAGAATGTTTAGTAATTTTGTTCACAATGCAGATTGCATCTAATTACTAGTTTTCTATTATATTAGAAATGGAATTTGCATTTCCCAAAATGCCCACAAAATAGAATTTGGCTAAACATTGTATGATCACATTTTCCATGATGTTGGTTTTAAAGTGACTTGAGATTGTGAAATCCTTCTGTGTTGGTTTTATAGCTCTGAGGCTCTAACCGCTCATAAATTTTGAATAGTACCTGGAAATGATGCAATGGCATCAGATTAAACATGTCTGTTAGAGTTATTATTATTATTTTTCTATATTAGTCTACAAGTGTTAGAATGTCTGTACCAAAGGGAGGCAAAGATGACATTTATTTTCCCATTCAACTCAAAATGTCCACTGATAGCCTAGCTTCTTATAAAGCTGGATTCCGGACTGAAACAGAGGGTCCCCTCACCTCCCCGCACCCCTTCCTTTCTTTCTTCTTTCTTTTCTCTGCTTCTCCTCTCTGCCTCCCACTGCATTGGCTTCATATGAAAGTTCTCCATATAACTTATAAAATTCCTAGGCTCTCTTTGCTTGATGAGAAGATGGCTGTAGCAGTTTTAGGCTCTGATGAGTCCAAGAGTGAAGTCTAGTGGGTAACAGTGAGCCCTTTTACTTGCAGGGGAATCACTCTGTGTCCACAAGCACCACGGCCAGGGGAATATAATATGCTTACTGGCTTGCATGTGACACATGTTGTGCACCTTTAGAGCAGGGGTAGAGCTCACCCAGAACACGTACACTAGATAGAAGGAGGAATAATCTCCAAGTTAAAATTGAGTGAGGGGAGTTATATGAGAATTGATGGGGCAAAAGGACCTTACTCTAGAAAACTTTTATGTATTCCTGAGCCTAAGCATGAGGAGTACTGGGTTCACAGGGGCTCTGTCTACCTCTTACCACATTATTTTTTGAATGACTATTTAAAAAACCTTGGACAGAGGATTAAGATGGTGTACGGGAGGCAGGACTAGCTTGCAGCTCTCACTTGGACAGAGCAGCATGTGGAGACCCACATCATAAACTTTTGCTTCAAGATCTACCACAGCAACATAGCAGGAAAGCTGAGCGAATTCACAGACCCTTTGAAGAAACTGGATCGCCACTACAGGCTCCCTGAGATGGTGGAAAACCATGAGTCTGTTTACTTTCTCAGTGCGGTGACTGGCGGTCTAGGGCAAGTTCTCACCCTGCTCACTAGCTGTGGAGGGCTTTGTGGGAGTCATACTGGTCTTATGGGCTGTGTGGGAATGGTATGAGGCCTGTGACTGCTGGCATTCCTGGTGGTCTTTCTCTACCCACCCTGGTATTCAAAGACAAAGGTCATAATCTCTTGGGAGTTCTATGGCCCTGCCCACCACCTGAAAAACCTGAATAGTTAAGTTTTGCCCAGGCAACCCTAGGGCAAGTTTACTTTCTCCTTATAGTACTGCAGCTGATGCACTCATGAAAATGCCACCTCCTAGCTGGAGGCCAACCAACACAAAACCCCCACACTAAAAACCACAACCAACGACCCTCACAGAGTCCACTTAACTTTTCCTGCTACCTCCACTGGAGCAGATGCTCCAGCTGAGAGACCTGAAGATGAATCACATCATAGAACTCTTTGTGGATACTCTCCAGTACCAGCCCAGTAGCTCCACTGGGTGGCTAACCCCAGAAGAGCAAAAGCAATCACTGTGGTTTGGCTCTCAGGAAGCCCCATCCCTAGGGGAAGGGGGAGAACAGCACATCAAGGGAGCACCCCATGGGACAAAAGAATCTGAACAGCAGCCTTTGAGTTCCCAGGTCTTCCCTCTGACATAGTCTACCCAAATGAGAACAACACTTTTGGTAATTGGACAAAACAGGGTTCTTTAACGCCCCCAAAATATCTCATCAGCTCACTAGCAATGGATCCAAACCAAGATGAAATCTCTGAATTGCCAGAAAAAGAATTCAGAAGGTTGATTATTAAGCTAATAAAGAAGGCACCAGAGAAAGATGAACTCTAACCTAAAGAAATTAAAAACATGATACAGGATATGAAAGGAAAAATCTTCAGTGAAATAGCACAAATAAAAAATGATTGCAACTTCTTGAAATCAAGGACACACTTAGAGAAATGCAAAATGCCCTGGGAAATCTCAGCAATAGAATCAGACAAGCAAAGGAAAGAACTTTAGACCTCAAAGACAAGACTTTTGAATTAATCCATCCAAGACAAAAAAAGAATTTTAAAAACTGAACAAAACCTCCGAGAAGTTTGGGACTATGTTAAGGATCCAAACCTAAGAATAATTGGTGTTCCCAGGGAAGAAGAGAAATCTAAAAGTCTGGAAAGAATATTTGAGGGAGTAATTGATGAAAACTTCCCCAGCCTTGCTGAAGATCTAGACATACATATACAAAAAGCTCAAAGAACACCTAGGAAATTCATCGCAATAAGATCATCACCTAGGCACACTGTCATCAGGTTATTTAAAGTCAAGATGATGGAAAGAATCTTGAGTTGTGAGGCAAAAATCATGAGGTAACCTATAAAGGAAAACCTATCAGAGTAACAGCAGATTTCTCAGCAGAAACCCTACACACTAGAAGGAATTGGGGTCCTATCTTTAACCTCTTTTTTTTTTTTTTTTTTTTTTTTTTTTTGAGACGGAGTCTCGCTCTGTCGCCCAAACTGGAGTGCAGTGATCGGATCTCAGCTCACTGCAAGCTCTGCCTTTCAGGTTCATGCCATTCTCCTGCCTCAGCCTCCAGAGTAGCTGGGACTACAGGTGCCCGCCACCTCGCCCGGCTAGTTTTTTGTATTTTTTAATAGAGACGGGGTTTCACCAGGTTAGCCAGGATGGTCTCGATCTCCTGACCTTGTGATCTGCCCGTCTCAGCCTCCCAAAGTGCTGGGATTACAGGCTTGAGCCACCGCACCCGGCCTATCTTTAGCCTCTTTAAACAAAACAATTATCAGCCAAGAAATTTGTATCCAGCAAAACTAAGCTTCATGAATGAAGGAAAGACACTGTCTATTTCAGACAAACAAATGTGAGAGGATTCACCACTACCAAGTGATTACTACAAGAACTGCTAAACGGAGCTCTAAATCTTGAAACAAATCCTCAAAATACACCAAAATAGAATCTCCTTAAAGCATAAATCTCACAGGTCCTATATAACAATAACACAATGAGAAAACAAACCAAGGTATTCAGGCATCAAGTATCACGATGAATAGAATAGTACTTCATATCTCATTACTAATGTTGAATGTAAATGGCCTAAATGCTCCACTTAAAAGATACAGAATGGCAGAATGGATAAGAATTCACCAACCTATATCTCAGTAGATATTGGAAAAAATGAATAAAGAAGTAACAAAGATTTGAAACTTAAGGTAGATGGTACCAGCAATCTGCTTTTCAGAACCTGTAAACATTTGCCTATTCTGACAAAGGATTTCTAACCAGCCTGCCTAATCATAGCTTTTAAAATATTGTACACATGGTGGTTCATTCCAGTATTATAGCCCTTATGGGAAAGCTACTACTGAAAGTATTGGTTTGATATCAGATTGTATCTCCTTATCTGTCTCATGTTAAGCCTTTTAAAAAATTCTTCCATTCATTTCATAGAGATAGTTGGGAACAACATTAGCTGTTCACTACACGTTCAAAAATAATCTGGCAGAGAACAGTATGTGTTCATCTATGAGTTTTCCTTCTTTTTTTTTTTTTTTTTTGAGATGGAATTTAGCTCTTTAACCCAGGTTGGAATGCAATGGCGTGATCTCAGCTCACTGCAACCTCTTCCTTCCAGTTTCAAGTGATTCTCCTGCCTCAGCCTCCTGAGTAGCTGGGATTACAGGCACCTGCCACCATGCCCAGCTAATTTTTGTATTTTTAGTAGAGACGGGATTTCACCATGTTGGCCAGGCTGGTCTCCAATTCCCGATCTCGTGATCTGCCCGCCTCGGCCTCCCAAAGTGCTGGGATTACAGGCTTGAGCCACCGTGCCCAGCCTGAGTTTTCTTTTCTCTGGATTAGAGTATAAACTAATAGCTTGTGCCAGGTAAAGCGAAGGCTGCATATGTGAAATGTTTTTTACTGGGAATACTATACGATGTGGATGTGTAAAGGTCCGTGTTTCATAGAGTGGAGAGCTGCTCAAATGAAGTAGTAGTTCTAAACTAAGTATGATTGGGTTAATGAGAATGTGTGTAGATCAATTTAGATAATGTCTGATTGAGGATAAGAAATATCAAATATTACCTATAATTTTTTCAAAAGGCTTAGAGAGGAGACATGTTGCCTAAATGTGTATAAGGGTCATCATCATTCCTTTATTATACATTCCTTAGCTTGCAAAGTTTTGCATTTTTTTGGTATTTTTGTTTGTTTATTTGTTTTGTTTTTGAAAGAGGGTCTCACTCCTGTCCCCCAGGCTGGAGTGCAGTTGTGGGATGTCTGCTTACTGCAGCCTCCATCTCCAAGGCTCAAGCATGCCCAAGGTAGAAACAAAAATATAGAAGACAATTCCACCGACTTCTCAGCTGTGGTGTGATTCTGTGAACATATTCTGGTTTGGCAAACCGTCTTGGGCCTTCAGATGATGAATGAAGGGAACGAGTGGGGAACCAGCTGACTCCTGTCATAAATGCTGTTTTCTAATCACAGCCATGAGAGCTTCCTCTGCTCACTCTCTCTTTGTCACCTACTTTCCTCCTCTGTATTAGCAAACCAACATGAGGAAAAGGGAATTTATTAACTTATAAAATTTTAAATTTTCAGGTTGGAATGGCTTCAATCACATATAGTTGCTCCACTCTTTGCTCTGCTTTTCCTTGTTGTCTTCATTCCACTCTCCACGACCCCCAGCCATCATCTGTCGATGTGGTGAAAAGTCATCAGTCTTTTCTAATATTCCCGTAAAGGACCTTAATTGATTGGTCTGGATTACATGCCCACTTGACTGAAAGCTCCTTAAGAATCACATGGCCCACATGAAGTGTGCTTGTCAAAAGAAAATATCTTTGGGCATATTTAAAATGTAACCTTTGCCCATTACATCTTCCTAGAAAGTATCTGGACTGCAGCATTGCTTCAGGCCAATGTTGTAACTGCAGTAAGAACTCCCCTACTCAGTGCAGTGAAAGTGTACCACAAAATAATTATAGATAAGGACTAGATCTACAGTCTACAGATCTTCAACTTAAGTCTTATTGGGCTAATTGCATGCCTGACCTGTTGTTCCCATCTGTATTTCATTTCATTTATACTCCTATGGCTAAGCTTTAGGGTGGGCAGTTTGACCTCAGAAGGATCTCTGTCTCTCTCTCTCTCTCTGTCTGTCTCTCTCTCTCCCTCTCTGCCCCTCCTTCCCTCTCTCCCCCCACCCCACCTCTCCTTTCTCTCCTCTTCCTCCCTTCTCTCTCTCCAAATATGACTGGGATTTCTGTTTACTTATTGCATATATTAGTTGCTCGAAAGCCTGAAATGAAGGCATTCAACAGAAATCTTGGGACTAAAATTACTGTGCTCACAGTTGGGCCTGAGGATGCTTGCTCATAATACTAACATGTGGTTATA
Organism: Theropithecus gelada; assembly: GCF_003255815.1. NCBI lineage: Eukaryota > Metazoa > Chordata > Mammalia > Primates > Cercopithecidae > Theropithecus > Theropithecus gelada. The sequence continues at coordinate 49,059,823 of NC_037676.1, read as the reverse complement.
TAATTTTGCTGATAGTGAAATCTCTAGATGTAGCTATATTTTTGACTTTCATTAATTTCCTTCTTGCCAAGTATACTGAGTCTTCTATAGCGAGCACCTGGGAAGATGTGGAGAAGAATATAAGAAGAAAGGAGTTCTGGGTAAAAAAATCTTGATGTCAAGTATTGAAAACTATTATAGAGCCAGTTCATCAGTGTACTGTGAAGTTTACTTGTATGCATGTATTTTAGAATTTCCAGTTGAACTTTCTTTAAAGATCAAGGCCATTATATTGATTGACACAGTGAGCGTACTTTTCTTTGGTCTTGGGAAATAGACTAGTGATGTGTTTCTCTCCTGCTATGAAAATTGTATTACCTTTACTTTTGAGAGAATCAAATTTGGTTTGTTATAGCCTTACATTGATACTTCTTACCCAAGTTTTGGACAGCATTCTCAAGCATATTTAACATTTACTTTGATAGCAAGGCTGGGGTTCTATCTGATTAAGTAAATATGCATCAAATACCAAGTAAGTATTTCATACTCACCTGGTAGATAAATACCTGGCTTTTAGGCATAATTTCTATGCTGTTAATTCTCTTTTGGGGAAGTAGGATAAACAGTAATCCATTCCTAGTGGGATAAGGAGGAGAGATACCTGAGAAGTTTCAAATGTTAGAAAATTAAATTTCCATCTCATACTATTAGAAAATAGTACAGACTATTACAAAACAACTAAGGACGTTAGAAAAATATACCTGAAGATTCCTTGGCTAAAATCTTCTGTAAATCAGACATGTAATCTTCACATTATTTGAAGTTTCAACAACTGAATGTTGGTAAAATTAATGATGCCAGCCCCTCAGATCCTGAACTTCCTTACACAAAGTGTCCTTCACTTCACCTTGGGAATCACTCTCAGGATTGCACCTTGCATCTTGCCATTATCCACAACTTCACCTCCAAAGTCACCAAAATTAGCATTCTGCCTACTGACTACAACCTCCCATCATTCCAGATCACGTGGTTATCACTTCCCACCATTCTCAAGCCCACTGGTGCTGATGGACAACTCATACTTTATTTCCTTCCAGTGCATCTGGCCTCTCCCCTTTTAGTATTTCCACCTGAGATTTCTCTTTTTCTCAATAATCTATCCCTCCACTAGTATTTTGGATCCCATTTTCCTCTTCCTTCTCTAGTACCTTACATTATTAATAATCCCTTCTCAATGTTGTGATTTTTATTTCTGACTGCATTCTTCTTTTATATTTTAAACATGTTAAAGATGCTTTCATCAAAAATAACTGTACTTTGGTTCTCACATACCACTCCAGTTACCCTTCTGTATTTTCTCCACACTTTGTGAAAAATTATTTGAGCTCATAGCACCATTTCCTCACCTCCCACTTACCGCTTAATCCATTCCCATTTATCGTCTGCCTATTCTCAATACCTTTCATTGAAGTCACTAGTTACTTCTGAGTGTCTCTGCCTCAATTCAGTGTCTCTGCCTCATTCTTCTCAAGCTCTTACCATCATTCAGTGTGGTAGGCCACTTACTCCCCTCTGAGCCATTCTCTGTGTCCTTATCCCCTATCACTGGGCCTTGCTAAGCTGAGATTCAATTATTCCAGGAGACACTTCAATGATCTTTAAGGAGACTGTTGAAATTTTGCCACGAAACATATTTTCTTTCATTTGGAAAAAGATGAGATTGACAAGCCATCAATGTTAGTCCTGAAGCATGGCATGGCAAGGCTCTGTGAGTTTAAAGTGATACAGTCAATCAGTCTTTCACTCGTGGTTTCTGCTTTCCTTTTATCGGTATTTAGAAAATCAGTTTCCATTGCAAGGTTATACAAATATCTATGTTTACTTTTGTATTTCTATAGCTTGCTTTTAAAATGTAATCTTTAATCTTGTGAAATTTGTTTTGTAATAAGTATTTTGAAATATATTTAATTACTAGCAGATTGCTCCAATATTTTCATTGATATTCTAGATGTAGCTATATTTTCCTGTTGTAGCTATGTTGATGTAGCTATGTTTTCCTGTTGATTGCAAATGCCAACTATTATAATATTTCATTCCCATCTTAATAAATACAACTAGTGAAGATCCTTGCTCTCTTTATATCATGATTACTTCCCTCTTACATGTTGCATAGAATGTAAAGTCAAAAGAAATCTAGACACCACCTACTTCCATGGCTGTGGAAACCAAAAGAGACATTGGTCTTTCCATTAGTAATATCACAGGTATTCAGTTCTTCATCCTATACTTGTATTCTTTTTTATATATAATGTGTCAAGCTCCGGTGTTGACTTGGGCTTGTACCTGACGTATTTTTTTTTTCACTGTTCTCTTGCAGACCAACTTTTATGTACTGTTAGTGTTATAGACTATTTTAGTTTAATTGGTGGATTAAAACAACTCTAATTTATTACCTTCCCTCTCTGAAATTTAGAAGTCTGAAATGGGTCTCCACTGGCTAAAATCAAGGTTGTGGCAGGATGGCATTTCTTCTGGACACTCTTGGGGAGAATCTGTTTCTCTGCCTTTTTGAACTCCTGTATTCCTTGGCTCTTGGCCTTACTCTTCAATCTTCAAAAGAGGCAACATCAAGTAGTCTTCCTCATGCTGCCATCTCTGTGATTCTCCATCTTCTGCTTCCCTCTTCCACCTGAAGAGGTTGGTGATTGCATTGGATTCATCTTGATAATCTAGGATTCTCCTTCTATTTTAAGGTGAGCTGATTAAAAATTTTAATTCTGTCTGCGACCTTAATTGCCCTAAGTCATGTAACATAATATATTCACAGGTTCCAGGAGTAAGCGTGTGGACCTCTTTGGGGGACCATTTTTCTGCCTATCACAAATACCCTTGTTGTCTTCATTTTTCCATTTTACTACTTTCACTTTAGGTTTATTCAAAGTTTTATACATTCAATAAATATTTGAGTGCTTTTATAGAAATACAAACAGGACATGGTCCCTGAACTTGAGGAGCTGATAATTTAGTAATGTCTTATAAAACGTTATAATTTATAACATTCAATTTTATGCAGTCACCTGAGACTGTAGATAATTGTTCTAGATATTCTGTTTTATTATGTTCTTGATATTCCAGGTCTGTGTTTTGTGTGTTTTCATTTTATAGATTGGTAACTAGAAGTTTATTGAGGTAAAGACACTCTAACCTTGATGCACAATTAGAAAGATATAGAGGTGGTATGCAAATTTCAGTATTCTTACTTGTCCAGTGTTCTTTCCTCTATAATAGTGGATATATTCTAAGAAGTGCTTACTTTGTGTATAATGAATTAAAAATCTTGTATTTATTTTCCAATAATTCAAAGATATGTAAAACAAAATAGGAGTGAGGCTTACCCTGTTTTCACAGAAATTCAAATGAAACTAGAAAACTGAGGACAGTGAATGAGAGAAGCCTTGTTTTATCCATGAGGTTTAGTGACAGTCACCTCCAACAGTCTAAAAGAATAAGGTCAGAGATTTATTGAAGTATTATTTGAAGGGAATGCAAAGCATAGTGAATGCTGTGGCTTTTCCTTTCTTCACCTCTTGGTGCCTTCTCACCTTTACCCAGAATACAAATGAGTGGAAGCTATCTTCTCCTCCCTGCAAAATAAAGCAGTCACAGAGACTATGAAGATCTTCAAGTGAAAAGCCTGTTACCTCACTCCCTACCTGAATGCTGGCCAAGATGTAGAAACTTGGTGAGTCAGCCCCATGCTGCTAGAGCTGAGAGAGAGAAGATTCTTGAAGGAATGTGCCACATGTTAACCAGAGGAGATAATTGTATGAGTATTACCTTAAGAATTCTGACAACAGGGCTTTGGTGGGACTTATCCACTAGCAAGGCAAGGAGTAAGGGGCACAGAATTTTATGTGGAAGGTAATGAGGGGATCACATGGATCAAGTAGATATTTCAGAGAAGACCTAGGCTTGAATGAACTGGACAGTTTCCTCTCCACAGGGCAAAAAAACCTCAAAAAGGAGGCTATGTGGACCGAGCCACAGAAGGAGCCTTATAAGAAGTCAGCCAGACAGTGGTGATGTCAGCAAGATGGCAGAATAGAAGGTTCTTACCCTGGTTTTCTCACTGAAACACCAATTTAACAATATCTATGAAAGAGAGCACCTTTGTAAGAGTTCCAGAACCCAGGGATTGAGCACCCCAGTAATGCACAAAAGCCCAGGAAAACTACATTAAAAAGCATAATTTAAAAATTTCTGTTTTATCCATATCTCTGGTGCCAAGAAAGATATCCTCACTCTGATTTCTCCAGTGAGCTAAAGAAAGACCAAGGTGGGTGTTCAACTCACCCAGCATTTGGGGCCCTTCCCAAGAGGCCCACTTCTGTCTCACCTCAAACAGAACACCGAGGAAATGAGCATGGCTAGGCCACCTGGGAACAGCTAGGAACAAAGAAAGATGGTGGTGTCTTTCAGTGGCCAGGGTGCATGGATCTTGGCAGTAGTCCACAGCCAGAGTCATCAACCTGGCCTGACTGAAGCCCCTCTCTCTGGCCTCACCTGTTCATGAACCAAGCCAGCTGGCCCACACTACTGCAAAGCAGAAGCAGCAAGCTTCTTCTGACCACAGACTCTGGAGACACTGACAGAAGGCGTATCCATTCACAGATGCAACCATCTGGCTTGCCAACATCTCCGGAGAGGCTGACTGGTGAAGGGTTTTCCCCTGGAAAAGCCAGCTTGTAAAGACTAGAAGGAGGTGGCTCCTCCTTCAAATGAACCACCAATGTAAGAATACAAAGATTACAAACTACAAAAGAAAACTAACAGAGCTCCAAAAACTGACCCTAAATAAACAGACATTTATAAACCACTTGAGATATAACTGAAAACAGTCATCTTAGATAAGTTCAGTGAACTACTAGAGAACATAGATAAGCTCAGTGTACTACTAGAGAATAGATAAATAAGGAAACTATATGAATAAGAAAAGTCCACAAGGGGAGGCAGAGCAAGATGGTGAAATGGAATGCTCCACTGACTGTCCTTCTGCAAGGACACCAATTTTAAAACTACATGAAAAAATACCGTAGCCAAAAATTAGGTGAGCGCTCATAGTACCTGGTTTTACTTTATATCACTGAAAGAGGCACTGAAGAGACAGATAAAAAACAGTCCTGAGTTATTAACATCACTCCTCTCTTGCCCCCAGCAGCAGCATCATGGTGTGGAGATTGTCTCTGAGCACTAGGGGAGGGAGAACACAGCAATTGTTAGGCATTGAACTCAGTGCTTTTCTGTTAGAATAGAAAGGAAAACCAGACCAGACTCAGCTGATGCCTGCCCACAGAGGGAGCATTTAAACCAGCCCTAGCCAGAGGGCATTTGCTGATCTCAGTGGTCAGAACTTGTGTTCTCGCAAACCTCACTACTGAGGGCTACAACACTCTGTCTCTCAGTAAACTTGAAAGGCAGTCTAGACCATAAGGACTACAATGCCTAGGCAAGAACTGGGCCCAGAGACAGTGGACTACAGTGGACTGGTTGGGGGCAGGGTGGGGAAACATGACCTACTGAGACACAAGGGAGTACTGACGTCACTCTGATACAGGAACTGAAAAGATATTATTTAGGCAGATAGGGTAAAAGTCCTCAGTAAGGTTTTCCTTTCAGTAAAAAGCAACCCCCAAATCATTTTTTTTTTCTAAAAAATGCAGCCTGAAAAATCAAGCTGCACACATAGACAACTTGCATAGATAAATGCTGGCAGCTGTGCCAGTAGAAAGGGATACTTGGAAGTCAGGTATAGTCAACATGGAAGTTCCCTTTTTCTGTTTTTTTGTCACCACATGTGCAGTAAAAAGCAGGCAACATGGTGCCAGCCTGTTAGAGACCGAATTTGCATAATAAAAGATCAGGGTGGGGTGGTCAGCCTCTTTGTGCACTATGTAAATGGCACACCTGGTTTAACCAATCCTCTGTGCCCTTTGTAAATCAGACACCACTTCCTCAAGCTCATCTATAAACCACTGCATCTCACTGTGAACCCAAAAACCATTTGGGACCTCTTTGCACAAGAAAGCTCTCTTCTTTCTTTTGCCTATCAAACTTCTGCTATTAAACCCACTCCTTGTGTGTGTCTGTGTCCTTGATTTCCTTAGCATGAGGCAATGAACCTTGGGTACTACCCCAGATAAATGACACAGCTTCATTGTGGGGGCTTGTCTGGGATTATCAAAAGGGTGAGTATATAGGAGTGGACCTCAACTCTGTCCTTTCATTTCAGGGCTCTCCGCCTCCATTTTATTTATTTATTTTTATTTATTTTTGAGACAGAATCTCACTATATCACTCAGGTTGGAGTGCAGTGTCATGATCTTGGTTCACTGCAACATCCATCTCCCAGGTTCAAGTGATTCTCGTTGCTCAGCCTCCTATGTAGCTAGAATTACAGATATGTGCCACCACACCCAGCTAATTTTTGTATTCTTTAGTAAAGATGAGGTTTTACCATACTGGTCAGGCTGGCCTCGAACTCCTGGCCTTAAGAGAGCTGCCCACCTCAGTCTCCCATAGTGCTGGAATTATGTGTGAGCCACCACACCTGGCCCTTGGCCTCCATTTTAAAATCAAATCAGACCATATGTTGTGTGTCTGATGGCCATCTGGATGCCTCTAGGGTGAACTGTGGTTCTCAAGTCTTATGACAGGCTTTTTGGAGAGAACATGGTGAATACCCCAGTGCCCTCAGATTGCTGGACATGTTGGCTATGTTTCAAACTGGTTTCCCTTCATGGAAGACCTAGCCATCTCATGGGGCTAGAAGAGGTCCTGGAGCAACTGAGGATTTCTGGCCAGGGCTACACCCTGTTGTTATTCAAAGGCTTCTGGACTGACCCAGCCTCCAACTGCCCAATCAGATTGGCAACAGGATCTCGTTTTTTTAATTGCAAATGTTCTCCTTTGCTGTCCATGACCATCATGTCTTCTATCCTCTCTCTCTCTCTCTCTACGCGATGCTTGTGAAGGCAGCAGCTTTCTCCTCAAACCCAAAGGATGGGAAGCTTTCCAGGAGAGGCCTGGCAGATAGACTTCACCCACATGCCAAAGGTGAAGGGCATTCAACACCACCTGGCATGGGTAGATACTTTCACACTTTCACTAACTGCATAAAAACCTCTCCATCCCATACAGAAAACACCTCTGAGGTAATAAAGCTGTTTTTCTGTTTTGTTGTTGTTGTTGTTGTTGTTTTGTTTGTTTGTTTTTTAAGATGTAGTTTCACTCTTGTTGCCGAGGCTGGAGTGCAATTGTGCGATCTCAACTCACTGCATCCTCCACCTCCCAGTTTCAAGCGATTCTTCCTCAGCCTCCCAAATAGCTGGGATTACAGGTATGTGCCACCATGTCCGGCTAATTTTGTATTTTTAGTAGAGATGGGGTTTCTCCATGTTGGTCAAGCTGGGCTTAACTCCCAACTCCAAACTCTGGAGATTTGGAATCATGAAGGCTCTCCCTTCTCTCTCTTTGTCCCTGAACCCAAGCTGGGAAGGGCGGGAAGGGCCCTACACTGTTCTTTCAACCTCCTCAGTGGTAAAAGTTACAGGTATCAACTCCTGAGTTTATCACACTGGAGTCAAAGCCTGGAAAGCTGTGGGAGCAACCCTTGACAGCCCAGAGGAACACCCTGAATATCAATGTGAAGAAATAAGATATCTGAAGCTACAAATCATAAAAGATAAGTGAGAGCTACTCTTCTTAGTCCCACCTTTACCTCAGCAAATACTTTCAGTCATTTCTATTTTCCTCTTCAGATTTGCCACCAGATATTACAACTTCCTTTTAATGCATTTTTGCAGAAAAATTTCAGTTATCCTTGGGATTACATTTGTAACTTCATAGACCCCCAAAGAGAAATTCTATGTTTTGGCAAGTAAAACTTTTTGATGGAAATTATTTACTATACCACCCTTGCAGAATTGTGTACTCACTCTACTATTTGCAGGATTATATACTGTAGCACCCCCAGAGGCTCTTTATTGGATAAAGAGCCTCAACTACTGTAATATTTTGTGGAATTATTATCCTTATAGCAGGGATAATAGTTACCAACAGGAAGTAAACATGAAAATTTTACTATCACTAAGTTTGCTAGGACTTCTTATTGGGTTTAGTAAACATCACACCCTAGCTATTCAATTAAGGTTATAAAGGAAAGTTATTTTGGCTGGGTTCAGTGGCTCACGCCTGTAATTTCAGCACTTTGGGAGGCCAAGGTGGCTGGATCACGAGGTCAGGAGTTCAAGACCAGCCTGGCCAAGATGGTCCCGAGTAGCTGGGATTATAGGCATGTGCCACCATGCCCAGCTAATTTTGTATTTTTAGTAGAGACGGGGTTCTCCATGTTGATCAAGCTGGCCTCCAATTCCTGACCTCAGGTGATCTGCCCACCTTGGCCTCCCAAAGTGCTGGATAAGATGGTGAAACTCCATCTCTTTATGAAAAATACAAAAATTATCCAGGTGTGGTGGTGGGTACCTGTAATCCCAGCTACTCAAGAGGCTGAGGCAGAGAATTGCTTGAACCTGGGAGACTGAGTTTGCAGTTACCCGAGATTGTGCCACTGTACCCCAGCCTGGGTGACACAGCGAGACTCCATATCAAAAAAAAAAAAAAAAGATTTCATATAAGAAAGGATCTTGGATGGTAAATTCTTGTCCTAAAAGGAAATAACTGGTTTAAAAAAGGGGTGTTTAGGACTCACCAGAAAGTTTAAGCATGTCATAAATGGTCTGTGGAAATTGTGAAAGGATTGATAATTGCTGAAAAAATTTAGCCAAAGTTGACACTAAAGTTACTTTAGCCACCCAAATTTAATGCCATTTATCCTAAAAAGAATGTTGCTTTATTTTTTTTTAGATGGAGTCTTGCTTTGTTGCTCAGGCTGGAGTGAAATGATGCAATCTTGGCTCACTCCCCGATTCAAGCGATTCTCCTGCTTCAGCCTCCTGAGTAGCTGGGATTACGGGCACCCACCATCATGCCTGGCTAATTTTTGTATTTTTGTAGAAATGGGGTTTCAGCATGTTGGCCAGGCTGGTCTTGAATTACTGACCTCAGGTGGTCTGCCTGCCTCGGCCTCCCAAAGTGCTGGGATTACAGGCATGAGCCACTGTGTCTGGGTAAAGAATGTTATTTTTATCTTAACATTTCTGGTAAAGACAGCAACATTTGGTGGAGGCAAACAAGTATTACAATCCATTAGAATAGCTAACAGGTATCAAACTCTACTATCATGGTTATGGCCTATAGTACCCCCACTAATAATGGTAATCTTACTACTTATATTCAAACCCTATATTCTAAACCTTCTTGTAATATTTATCTTTTCATCTAGAAGCAAACTAACCAATTGGTGCTGCAGACAGAAGCACCTATGGACACACCTTTCTTCTGAGGAACTGTAGATCGACCCCAGGAGGAGCCCTAAGTGCTGTTCCCAACACGACACTTCTTTTCAGCGGGAAGTAGCCAGAAAGATTCATCTTTTAACACCCCCTAATGGCAGTTAGGGATACCACTCTTGAGGAATGTGTCACTAGTAGACATAATTATAAAGACTTGCTAAAGGAAGTTTTTAATAGACAATCGCCATTTGAGTTTTATATGTCATACTTGATACTTGAAACAAAAATTATAACAGCACTTGATATTCAAAGCAATGATGTTTACAAGTATAAAAAATAAAATGACTTAAATGGGAGTAATATTTCCATACTTCAAAGTGATAAAATGTTTGTATCAGTGGAATGAGATATATTGTAATATCCACAGCAACTACTACAAAAACTACGTACTTAAAGTGTGTATCTCTCTAAAACACCATAAATAAATCAAGATGAAAAAATTTTTTAAAATGTTTAACCTACAGGATGGCAAAAAAAAAAAACCAACAACAATAAAGAAACAGGAACAAAACCAGAGGAAACAAACAGAAAATAATAAAATAGCATACTTAAGTTCTAAGGTATCAAGAATTGCCTTAAGTGTAAATAATATACATACACTAATCAAAAGATAGAGATTGACAGTGTGTTAAGTAGTAGTAGTGAGGAGAAACAAAGATTATTTTAGAAAATGACCTAACTAAATTCTGTCTACAAAAACTCACTTCAAATTCAATGACAGGTAGGTCGAAAGTAAAAGAGTGGAAAATGTATATTATGCAAACAATAATCAAAAGAAAGCAGGCGTGGGTGTATTAAAAATGGAAAAGGTGGCCAGGTGTGGTGGTTTATGCCTATAATCCCAGCACTTTGGGAGGTTGAGGTGGGTGGATTGCCTGAACTTAGGAGTTCACAACCAGCTTAGGCAACACGGTGAAACACTATCTCTACTAAAAGACAAAAAATTAGCTGGGAGTGGTGGTGTGCACCTGTAGTCCCAGTTACTCAGGAGGCTGAGGCAGGAGAATTGCTTAAACCTGGGAGGCAGACGTTGCAGTGAGCTGAGATCGTGGTACTGCACTCCATTCTGGGCAACAGATTGAGACTTGTCTCAAAAAAAAAAAAAACACACAAAAAAACAAAACAAAACAAAAAAACTGGAAAAGACAGACTTATAAAGCAAATAAAATTACAGAAAGGAACATTAATTATAGCAATCTGGGGCTTCCTGAGAGCCATTAGCATATGTGCTTAAGAATAAAAAGGCTACTTTAAGCTAAGAGCAGAGAAAGATGTCCCTTCACAAAGCAGTAACTGCAGCACTTTATCGCTTGGTAAGAACATGTTCCAGGCTCAAGACACATTATTTGGCAAAGCAGAGGTCCAAAGACTGCCTGCACAAAAGTGCCTTTCCCAATGATATCTATATACAAAAACATGAACCAAACCAAAACAATTTAGAGCTGACCTCACACATGACACAACATACATGCTAATGAATCAAAGGGCTGTTGACATCAAAATAAAGATGTAGAGATGAATCTCTAAATTTAATGTTAAGAAAGAATTGCAATTTGAGGCATACATGCAGATTGGGTGGTCTTTGGTATATCCAAAAAACAGAAGGTTGGGAGTTTTATGTTAATAAAAAAGAGGAATGTGACATGTATTCCAGAGAGAAAATGTACTGTTTTTGGTGAAGCTTTGATTTGACTCTCCTACCTGGGTCTAGGACTTAGGTGATTTGGCTGTCTTACCTGGGTGCAATGGTGCAGAGCCTAGGTTATTTGACTCTACCTGGGCCTGGCCGACAGGTCAGATTATGACATATACAGGGGCCCAGCACCTGGGTGACTCCTACCTTGGCCATGCCCACAGGTAAGATTGTGACATACACCTGGGCCTGGCATCTAGGTGATTTTACCCTCATGCATTGGCACAGCCCACAGTGGGGTATGGTGACTCATTTCTGAAGTCAGCTCACTGGCCATATGATGACTCTCAAACCTGGACCCAGCTAGTAGGAGAGATTTTGATTCTCATACCTGGACTAGGAACACAGGTAAGATCATGGGTCTCATAGCTATATGAAAGTATCAGAGAACATTGTGATTCATTTACCTACTGTATAAAGCCCTCAAGTGGTACAGAGTGTCATAATAGGGCTCACCTCATAGGTGAGAGTGTAACTCTTCTATGCACACCAAGCCAACAGCTAGGATTGTCACCCTCACATATGGACACAGCCTGCTGCTGAGGTTTTCAATCTCACATCCAGATGCAGTCAAAAGTTGGAATTGTGACTCATACATGGATCTGGTCCACAGGTGGAATGGTGACTCATTTCTGTACTAAGGCCACAGAGAGAATTGTGACTCCCATGCCTACTGTATAAATCCCTTGGATAGTACAGAGTGTCATAACAGGACCCAGCACACAGGTGAGATTGTGGCTCTGATGTGCACATCCAACCAACACTTAGGATTGTCACCCTCACACAAGGACACAGCCTAATCAGGTGAGATTCTGAATCTCACACCCAAACACAATGGAAAGGCTGATTTGACTCATTGGGGCTGGAGGACATGGAAATAACTTTTACCTCATTTGCATTTGTGACTTTTTCACATAGAAATATTTACAAATGGACATTATAGACATTCATATAATAATGTATGTGTATATGTGTATGTGTTTATGTACCTTCCTACCTATGTATATCTACCAAAAAAGCCAAGCAGAAAAAACCTAGGTCGGAAGTCATTTTTCTGTCAATCCCCTTGAGCCCAGGTGAATCAATTCGGCCAGTTAGTTCAATTACAGTAAATCAAACCAGAGCCACGCATGACTTCCCAATTTTCTTGCACCTGTGAAAATGTCCGCCTAACCTGGTACCCAAGTGTTTTAAAATCAGGAGCTGATCAAATTAGCTCAGTGGGGTACTAGCCATCCAGTTAAGACTGGGCAGAGCTGGCTGACACCAGTGGGTGTAGCATTCAACACAATGATTCTTTGACCTGGCAGACACGTGTCACTTTTGGTACTTCGGTGACTGATGATTCTGGCCTGGTTGTCTTTTGCTTGGGTACCACATTCCCTGACATTTATGTTCAGTACCCAAGCCTACTTTCAGAGAACAGACTTAGACTTTTCTTCTCCTATATGAAAGGACACTTCTCAAGCCACCAAAACTGAAAAAAGTGTACTCCTGTGTCACCTGTTCATAGAAAAAAGGAAGTGCTCCTGTCTTGATGGGAGCCCTAATGAAAATGAGTCAGCACTCTCAAATCTGTGTGAGAGCCTTTGTGCTGGGGCTGGTTTATCTCTGCCTTGTGTTCACCAGAATGGAAGGGGTCAACATTGACCTGCTAATGAGTGACTCTCATGGCCTTAGTGCATTTTCTGTTCACAGAAGTGAGCAACAAGGGCCAGTGGTTCCTTAGTGTACATTGACTGCAGCAGGATGTATGCCACAGTGGACCTCCATTTGTTTATTTGTAGGTGTAGGTGATAGGGCAGATAATCCTTTACCATGTATGGAAGTTTCTTTTTATATTACTATCAGTACCAATATCAATACATCTACCCTTTCTATTTAGACTCTATATAAATATTGATTGGTTGATGTAGAGATAAGTAGATAAAAACACACATACAGGATTATATAAGTATGTCTCTGTAAATATTCATGTATACATACAATGTTCACCAACATACATTTTGAATAATTCTGCCTATCATAAGCATGCAGAACTAGACTTTTGTCATATGTGGCTCTATACCATCTCAGAATAGAACACGGCCATGGAATGTTGTATGTATGAACATAAACAAAGCTTCACCTTTAGGGGCAATGCCTGGCAAGTAAGCTGGCAGTATTGCCATGTAAGGCATGCCCAGCTTAGCACAGTGGGCCCTGTTCTCCTTGGTGGATTCCTGCACTGCTCATTTCCACTGCTGAGATCCTGCCTTGATCCTTCAGCACTGCCAATTCGACTAATGAGCTGATTGGATTCACCTATGCTGAGCTAATTGGCTGAATAGATTTAGCTGGGCTGAGCAAATTGAATGATTACATGTACCTGGGTTGGAGAGGATGGAAACAGAAATGGCCTTTTACCTAGGTTTTATTTGGGCTGCTTTTACATAGCCATACTCACAAATGGACATTACATAGTCATATAACCCTGTATATGTGTGATTGTTTATGTATCTATTCATGTCTATATCTAAAACAAAAAGCCCCCAAAGAAACTAGGTCATAGATCACTTCCACTTCGAGCCCCTCCATCCCAGAAGAACCCAATCAGCCAATTACCTCAGACCAAATAAATCTAGTCTGAGCCACACATCACTTCCTATTCTTGTATCTGTGGAAAAAGTCATTGTTATCTGACACTTGTGTTTTTAATTCAGGTGCTCATCAGATCACCCAGTAGGGTTCTTATTACCCAGGTAGGACTGGCCAGAGCTGGCTGACACCAGAGGGTGGGTGTAGCCTTCAGAAAAAGGAATCATTGGCCTGGTCTTTAAGAGCCTCTTTTGGCAGTACAGCACACGTTGACTCTGGCCTGGTTGTCTTTTGCCTGAGTACCACATTCCCTGACATCTGTTTTTAGTACCACAGTCTACCTTCAGGGCACAAACCTATACTTTCTTTGCCCTACCCCAAAAGACCCTTCTCCAGCCACCAAAACCAAAAGACAAGACTGTACTCCTATGTTCCATGTTCATAGAAAAAAAGAAGAGCTCCTGTCTTGATGGGAGCCCTAATAAGGAGTCATTATTTGTGAATTTGTGTTAGGGCCATAAGCTGGGGCTGGTTCATTTCTGACCTGGTGTTCATAAGAAAGGAAAAGGTCAACATTGACCTAGCAGTGAGTGGCTCTCATGGCCTTAGTACATTTCTGCTGACAGAAAAGAGCAACAAGGACAAATGGCTCCTTAGCATACATTAAGTGCAGCAGGATGTATGTCACAGTGTACCTCCATTTGTTTACTATTATAGATACAGTTTATAGGGCAGACAGGCCTCTTCATGGATGGATGTTTGATATTACTGTCAGGATCTAAAAATATCAGTACTTCTACCTTCTATATCTGCATCTTGTATGAATATAGATACATAAAGATATAGATATGTATATACACACACACACAGAAATATATGTGTATTTCTATGTAAATATGCATGTATACCTTGATACTTGCCAACAAACATTTTCGGTAATCCTGACTTTCCTAAGGGTGCAGACTTAGTCTTTCTTCCTTCCTGTAGGGCTCAATACCATCCTAGAATGAAAAACAGCCATAGAACATTGTATGTATTAACATAAAGTTTCATTTTTAGGAGCAAGGCCTGGCAGGTAACCTGGCAGTACTGCTACTGCCACTTAAGGTTTTTATTTTTGTTTTTTCCTGAGATGGAGTTTTGCTCTGTCCAGGCTGGAGTGCAGTGGCACAATCTCTGCTCACTGCAACCTCAGCCTCCTGGGTTCACGCGATTCTCCTGCCTCAGTTTTCCAAGTAGCTGGGATTACAGGTGCCTGCCACCATGCCCAACTAATTTTTGTATTTTTAGTAGAGATGGGGTTTTATCATGCTGGACAATCTGGTCTCATACTCTTGACCTCAGATGATCCACCCCCCTTGGCCTCCCAAAGTGCTGGGATTACAGCCATGAGCCACTGCGCCTGGCCTCCACTTAAGGTTTTTTGTCCACCTTAACAGTTCAGGGCCCTGATTCCCTTCTGGATGTAGGCCTGCATTCTTAACATCTGCCATTGTGGGCCTGCCTTGATTGTTAAGCAGTTCCAATTCAGCTAATATGCTGATTGGATTTACCTAGGCTGAGCTAATTGAACAGATTCACCTGGGCTGGGCAAATTGGCTGATTAGACTCACCTGAACTGGAGGGACGCAACTGGAAGAAGCCTTTGACCTAGTTTTCATCTGGGTTTTACAGACATACTCACAAAATTGACATTACATAGACATACTCATATAATCCTGTGTGTGTGTTTATGGGTCTTTCTATTTATACAAATATCTACAAAGAAAAGCTCCAAGAGAAACCTAGGTCAGATGTCTTTTTTGTTTCCAGCCCCTCCATCCCAGATGTTTCTAATCAGACAATTAGCTCAGTCTAAGTGAATTCAATTTGAGCCACACACCACTTCCCGTTCTTCTACCTATAAAAAAGCCTTTGTTACTTGGCACTTGAGGTTTTCTTTAATTCAAGAGCTCCTCAAACCTGCCTGGTGGTGTTATGGCCATCCAGCTAGGACCGTTAAGCTGTATGGCCATACAGCTACACCAGTAAGTGCAGTCTTTGATGCACAGAGCCAATAGGGCCACCTTTGGCACTTGGGCACATGTTCACTCTAATCTAGTTGCCTTTTGCCAAGGAACCATGTTTCCTCACATTTGCTTTCAGTGCTGCAGTTTATCTTCAGGAAACAGATTTAGAGTTTTTTTCTTTACCCAAATAGACCCTTCTCCAGCAACCAACCCTGAACGACAAGAGTGTACTTGTCAGGCCGGGTGCAGTGGCACATGCCTGTAATCTCAGCACTTTGGGAGGCCAAGGCAGTTGGATCACTTGAGGTCAGGAGTTCGAGACCAGCCTGGCCAACATGATGAAACCCTGTATCTACTAAAAATACAAAAAATTAGCCGGGTGTGGTAGTGCATACCTGTAATCTCAGCTACTTGGGAGGCTGAGGCAAGAGAATAACTTAAGTCTGGGAGGCAGAAGTTGCAGTGAGCTGAGATCATGCCACTGTACTCCAGCCTGGGTGACAGAATGAGACTCCATCTCAAAAAACAAATGAACAAACAAAATTGGGTGAAGGCCTTTGGAACTAGGTCTGGTTCATCTCTGGCCTGGTGTCTACTGGAAAGAAAAGGGTCATGACTGACCTGGCAGTGAATGACTCCCATGGCCTTAGTGAATTTACTGCTGAAAGAAGTGAGGAGAAAAGATCAATCATTCCTTAGTATACATTGAATGCATCAGGATGTATTTAGAGTATATGTTCATTTGTGTACTATTGTAGATATCATTTATAGAGCACATAGGTCTTTACATGTATGGAAGCTTTTTTTATATTATTATTTTAATATCTAGCAATACTTTTACCTTGTATCTCTTTTACTCTGTATGAATATTGATAGATATACACATATATGGATATAGATATAGACAGATAAACACAGGCATAGAGTATTATATGAGATGCTTATGGAAATATTCAGTATACATTGAATATTTCCCAACAGATGTTTTCAATACTCCAGCCTATCCTAAGGGCACAGATCTTGTCTTTTTTCTCTCCTATACGGTTCAATACCATCCCAGGATGGAACACAACCACAGAATGTTGTCCATATAAAGATAAAGCTTCACCTTCAGACAAAAGGTCCAGGAAGTGAGCAAGCTGTGCTGCCATATAAGGCGCCATGTCCTGCTCAGCACCTCAGGGCCCTGCGCTCCTTCTTGAGGGATGTCTGTGTTCTTTGCATCCATTCTTGTTGGCCTGGCTTGATGCTTCAGCAGTCCCAAGTCACCTCATTGGCTGACTGGACTCACCTGGCCTGAGCTAATTGGCTGATTTGACTCATCTGGGCTGCAGGGGCTGGAACTTGAAATGACCTTTAACTGAGATTTTATTTGGGGCTTTTTTACACAGACATACTTACAAATGAGCATTACATAGACATATAATGCTGTATGTGTGTGTTTACTTATGTGCCTATCTATATGCAAAAGAAAGCCCCATAAAAAACTAGGTCAGTGGTCATCGCTGCTGCTCCAGCCCAAGTGAATCCAATTGGCCAATTAGCTCACTACAAGTGAATCTAATCCAAGCCACACACCATACTCCATGCTCCTACCTGTGACAAAGTCTGTGTTACCTGGCACCCAGGTGTTTTTAATTCAAGGGCTCAGGAAACCAGCCCAGTGGGGTTCTGTTCATCCAGCTAGGACTGGGAAGAGCTGGCTAACATCAGTGGGTAAAGCCTTTGACAAAAAGAACAATTGGCCTGACTGAAACAGCCAGTTTTGGCCCTAGAGTGCATTTTGATCCCAGCCTGTTGTCTTTTGCCCAGGTACCATGCACCCTAACATTTGCTCTCAGTACAACAGTCTATTTTCAGGGAATAGATCTAGGCTTTTCTTCCAATAACAAAAAAGACCTTTCTCCAGCCAGCAAAAATTAATGACAGGAGTGTATTCCTACATCACACATTTATAGAAAAAATAATAAAGCTCCTGTCCTGATGAAAAGCCTGAAGAGAAGTCGTCAGCATTCTCAGATTTGGGTGAGGGTCTTTGGACTGGGGCTGGTTCATTTCTGGCCTGGTGCTCACCAGAGGAGGAAGGATTAACATCAGTGTGGCAATGAATGATGCTTTGGCCTTAATATGTTTTCTACTCACAGAAGAGCAACAAAAATGAATGGTTTTCTAGTATATATGAAATGCAGCAGGATGTATGTCAGAGTGTACCTTTATTTGTGTACTATTGTGGATATAACTTATAGGGCACATATGTCTTCACATGTATGGAAGTTTCTTTTTGTATTATTTTCACTGCCTCCACCTATCAATACTTCTATTTTCTATAGTATTACTCTGTATGAATATAGACAGATATAGATAGGTAAATAAACACACACACATACATGATGATACGAGCGTGTCTTTGGAAATATTCATGTGTAAATACAATGTTCCCCAGCAGAGGTTTTCAGTACCCCAGCCTATTGTAAGGGCACAGACCTATATTTCTTCCCTTCTATATTACTGAGTACCATTCCAGAATGGAACAAAATCATAGAACGCTATATGTATAAACATAAAACATCAGCTTTAGAGGCGGTGCCTGGGAAGTAAGTGTGAAGTAGTAGCATGTAATGTCCACTTCTAAGTGTGTACTTGAGAGAACTAAAAACACATTTACATTTACATAAACACCTTTATATCACTGTTCATAGCAGCAGTATTCATAGCCAAGAGAGGGAAAAACCCAAGTTGGTCTGTCCATCCAGTGGGGTATCATTGAGCCATAAAGGAAATGCAGTGCTGATGCGTGCATGCCATAGAACAGAAATGCCTTGAGAACACGGTGCTAACTGAACACAGCCAGGCACAGAGGGCCACACACCGCTTGATGCCATTGCTAGGAAAGGCCAGAATAGCCAGATCCATAGGGACAAAATATGGATTGGTGGTTTTTCTTGTCTGGGGGTGGAGTGGCTGCTTAATGGACATAAGAGTGTCTTCTGGAGATGATGAAAATCTTTCTGAATTAGGTAGCATTGATGTTTGGAGAGCATTGTGAATATACTAAATATCTCTGCCTTGTATACTTTAAGATGGTTAAAATGATGAGTTTTATTTTATGCGAATATTATCTCAATAAAATAATATTCAGCAAATGATTTAGAAAGGTTAGTTAATGCCTGAGAACCACGTGAAGCTCATGGGAAGATGCTCTCCCACTGGAGTCTCATTTTCCCTGCTGTCAGTCAGGCAACCTGGGCGATGCCTTGGCATGGAGCAGGGCAGCAGGCTCCCTGACTGCTTTGAGGATGGAATGGGAGTTTGTTGGTGGTGCTAGCTTGGCTGCTGTGAGTGCGATGAAGATGGCTGCAGAGTGCCCTTGTCTACTCATGAACAGGGTCCTTCCTCTTCCTCCTCCACATCCCAGGATGGCTCCAGCAGCTTGGTGTTATCTAGGGCCCAACAGTCAGAAGTTCAAGGAGCAGATGTTTAAAGGTGGGAGGTCAATTCCGAGGGTCTTCCTCTAGGGAAGTTACCAAGTTGGTGATAGATCACTCGTCAAGTGGTGCAGTGCACAGCAGTAGGGTCCACAACAATGGCTCAGGAACTGGGTTTTCTGGGTGAACCGTGGCGCAGCATGGTGTGCACGACCCTGTCTGAAGCTCATACTTCCTATGCACCACCTACTTGCTTCTCCTCCCTGTCTCCCTTTCTACAGCTCCCAGTAGGTGAAGGTCATGGCCCTCTGTCCTCTTGGCCTCGTGCTGCCTGTGGCTGTCTCTGAGGTGGGTCAGGGCCAGAACTTGTGGACAGACTCCTGCTTTCCTCCATGGACTTTTAGAAAATAAAGTAACTATTTGCAGTCACAGCAGACCTTTATTTTTCTATTCTCTATTCAGAAACTCCTACAATTTTTTCTGAATTTTTTAGATGAGAATCTTTCAAATGTTGTTCAACAATCACAACTGCACCCTCCCCTTGCCAGGTACTATTTGAACACCTTTGGGTGTCCTGTGGCAACACCTTTTGTTAATTTATAGTGCATGTGGAAAATCAGATCTTAATGAGAGTTTGCCCAGTCTCTAAAGCTGGCGATAGCGTGGCCTGGCCACCCTACCCTGAGCTCCACCTCTGAGGCCTTCTGCCCTTACCCCTCTCCCAGAGGCCAGGGTCCTTTGGCCGGTTGTCCACACCAGTGCAGGTGCTACATGGCTGCATGCTGCATGGCAGGCTTCACTCCCCAGCCATAGGTGGATCCTGAGGCAGGCTGCCATGTCTGGGTTTGCTCTATGTGGAAACCTGCTGTGTGTCCCGTTACCTCTTCTTGAACCCCATGTAGTTCTGCTTAGGGCTGTGGACATCCCACTGCAGCTGGAGGCCAGCTCCCCGGGCTCCCCAGGTGGTGCTGTCTCCCTGGCTTCAGAGGCAGTACCCACTCTTGGCCCTTGACTGGGCCTACCTTGTCTATGACTTTGAGTAATGCCTCTTCCAGACAGCCATTCCCACCCCACTCATGAACAGACCTTGCCTCCTCAGGACACTGCTTTTCCCATCTGACCTTTTTTCTTGCTTCTTGGGGCCAGAGCCTTGTTTGTCACTAAATAAACTGCAGAGTCCCATGCAGCAGAGGTGTCCTGTTTTCACTCTGTGGCCACCTGGAGCACACAGCAGCTGGTTCACAAGAAGGGCCCAGCAGACACTCAGAAAGTGATCAACACAAGTGACTTGAAGATTGGAAGAGGAGCTTCTGCAAAATGTACGGTAATAGATTAGTTTCTCCACAAAATACTTTCTCAGGAGAGTTTTGAAAAGCAAATGTCAGTCTTCTTGGTTCACAGTTCTACTGCCAGTCAGTGGCAGAGGCCGGGTTTGAACCCAGGTCTGTCCAAGTCTTGCTGATGTACATTGCTGCCTCCTCTTCCATCTCAGCCACAGGAAATATGATGTGGTTGCTCATCTTGGTATATTTGGAGTCTCCTGACAGCCTGCTCCCCACTGGCCTCCACCCCCAGACCCACCTTGGAGTCTTTTCTGCTGATTCACCTGTCCAGGGGCTGCTTCCCCTCCAACTGACAGCCACAGCCCAAGCTTTGGGGCATTGACCCAGCACCTCCTCTTGTGTAAGAGAGAAGTGCTCCAGAAATCCCAGAAAGCACTAACCCTGCCTTTTTAAGGTCATTTCTGCCTTGGTCAGCTCTTAAAGTGCAAGAGGAAATAAGCAGCCCAAACCTGACATTTCTCAAGTCGAGAGTCAGTTTTTCAAGCCCCCAGTCCCAGCGAGGGAGTGAGCTGCCAAGTTAACATAATGGTGCCTTCTTCTACCTATCAGAGGCAACGCTGGGGAGGCCAGACTGCAGCTTTAGAGCTTACTCCCTGGGCCGTTCCTTTGATTGGTAATTATTTTCGCCTTCGCTTTTCTCATTCTCTGGTTTTGTATCTGTTTGAATTTTTTTTTTTTTTTTTTTTAAAGAGAACGGTGTAATGACACTTGGAGGTATTTAAGATTGGAGGTAGAAGGCGTAAAGACAGCTGTGCATCATGCTGAGTCAGGTGACCCGGGCTGACAGGGTTGGGAGAGTGAACTAATCCCTCTCTTGGGCCCTGCTCCTGCCCCTTCTGAGCCTGCAGCTACGCACAGAGTGGGCAGGAGCCAAGGAGGAGTGACTGTACCCTTTTTCACCTCCTAGTGCCCACCTGTGCTGCTGGAGCTCACATGCTCATCACAGAGGTGGGGCTGGGGCTGGGGCTGGCCCTGCAGGAAGCACCTGCGAGGTAGACAGGGCTCGGGTTTAAATGGAGACCTCAGCAGGGCTTGTGACCTGCTGAGCTGTTCCCTCATCTGGAACCGGGGGACCTAGTGGTGGCACTGCTTTTGTGTTAGATTACTGTGGAGATTAAGTACAATCATGTGTGCAGGAGCACCCTTTAGACTGGAAAGCTCCGCCTGGATGTGAGGCCAGCGTAACTACTCAAGAGATGAATTGTTGAGTTCAGACTCTTACGAGGACCCTGGCTGCGGACCTCTTTTGCTTTCTTCTTTAGTCCCATATAGATTTAGGAAAAGAAATCATAAACTGAATTTCATCTGGCTCTCCGTCATGGAGGGCTCTTCAAGCTCTACCTTGGCTTCTCTGCACACCTAGACTCAGAGGGTGGATGCTGCTCTTTCAGGCCAGACATGGGAGGAAGCTGAGACTTCCTGCACATTCACTCATGTGCTTTGCACTTGGCATGCGTCTTATTACATTCTCCACAGCCCCATTAAATAACGGAGATATTGATGATGGTCTTATTTTCATCAAGAGAGGGTGGAAGGTCACAGGTGCATCCTGTGCTCAGACCCACTCCACAGTCAGCTGCAGCTGGGGATTTGTACGTGGGTTGATTGAATCCCCTCAACCCCATGGATCCCCAGGTTTCCTTGTTCTCTCCAGAAGCAGCTGTTGATTTTCCCTCTCAGGAGGATCTCGAGGCTCTCTGTGAGCCTGCAGCAGCCATGCCAGCCTCCGGGGTGTGACTGGGGGCTCCAGTGGCAGAGATGGCTTCGCTCATGGTCAGAGTGGGCCTGCTCCCTGATGTTCTTTCTTGGCACCGAGCTGACATAGACACCTGAAAATGTACAGCTTTGCTTCTGCTCCATCTGGGAGCCTTGGCCTTCTGGAAGAATATTCCTGAAACCAGTCTGTGCTCTGTCCAAAATTTTACCACCACATCGTGGGGCTGCCTCGTGGCTCTCTGCCAGGCCCCTGTAAACATAGCTCTGTGCATTTCCCATGACTCGGGAGCGTGGCTTGGGAGGTTGTCCTCGCAGATGGTATTCTTTCAGAATCCGCGGGTTCTTCCAGAGTGGAGCAGGGCAGGCTCTCCTCAGCAGGGCTCCAAGCGGCCTACAGGCGATGGAGGCTTCCTCAGCTCCCTCCAGCCTCCCAGGCCCGCTCCCACCCTCTGCTTCCAGCTCCCAAAAGCCCCATCCAGTGTGTGTCTGCTTTTCTCTAGTACATGGGTCTTGAACCTCCCAACACCTAGCTCGGCCCCTGTCGTCCTTTCTACCCTCTCCTTAAGGCCCAGGCGTCCTGTCCCCTCTCTCTGTGGTGTGTGCAGGAGCAGCTGAGAGTGAGCACTCCAGGGCCACCTCCAGGCCTCGCTTCTTACATGGGGCTGGCCACTCAGGAGTGACACAACAGGGACTGCTTAGGGCCTCGTGGGGAAGCATGCCGGGAGAGGGGTTACTGGGGCAGATGCCCCTCTGCCTTCCTGGAATACAGGAGGGGAGCTGATGGACACAGGGTCACAGAGTTGTCACAGAGTTGTGGTGCGAGGGGGACGTGAGGGCCAGCAGGAAGAGCAAGGCTGGGTTTAGCCTGGGGCAGTGAGGGACAACGGGTCTGATGATGCGGAAGAAGCTCTCTGGGTCGGATGCTTGGCACTCTTGAAGGCAGAGGAGGCAAGAGCACGGCTGTCTGCGGGATGAGGAGGAGCAGGGCGTGGGGGACTGGGTGGGGTAGGGGTGGGGCAGGCGGGAGGCAGGCTGAGGAGGCCTCCTTTGAGCGCAGCGGGAGGCCCAGGCGGAGGGACAGTGTGGGTGGGATGAGTCTGCAGATGGAGCTGACATCAGGGAAGAGATGGGCTTGTGTTTGTCCCGTAGAGAGGTGAGTGTGCTGGACAGCGGAGCAGCAGGGAGGTGGCAGAGACTGTGGCAGTTGCTCATGGGAGACGGTGGCTCGGCCTTGGACCGGGTCCCCGGGGTAGGGCAGATAGCCTGAAGCCTGGGCTCTGTGGTTGTCCTGGAGGCCTTGCTGAGGGGCTGCATGTGGTGGGAACAGAGGCGTCAGGGAGGAGCCACTCCCTGGCTCAGGGAGTGGGGGGTGGGGGGTGGTGGTGCTTTTCCCAGAGCAGGGGAAGGACCCAGGCCTCTCTTGGCAGCCTGCGGCTGGGGCGCTCCCTGCCTAGAGCCTTGGACCCCTGGTCTGACCTCTTCTTTTGCCTCCTTTCCGAGCTCGTTTGGCTTCTTCTGGCTCCCGTAGTCCCGGGTGCTGACCTGGGTTGGTTTTCACTGTCTCTGGGTCCCCACTCAGGTTTGGATCCTCAACTGCCGATATTCCCAACACTTCCCTCCAAAGGTGCCTCCAAAGGTACCTGGAGGGCAGGCTCTGCCCTTCCTTGTCTGTGGCCCATGGGACCCTGGCTTCCCTCCCATTAGATTTCTGCAAATATGCCCTGTGGAGAGCAGAAGCCCAGGGCACAAGGAGCATTCCACACCACAGGATCATGGTGTGAGTTGCCCTCTCTGCCCTGGAGGACCAGAGTATGGCAGAGCTGGTGGAGGGTGGGCAAGGCCTCCCATGCCTACTGATGGCGCCACCTGCGCCTGGCCAGGCGGGCCTCTTGTGGGCTTCATCCCACATCTCTCCGTGTGCTTCTCTACACTCAGTGGTGCCCCTTTTCATTTTTGTTGAACAATATTTTGGAAACTGAAGCCTCGCTTGGTGACAGCTGGTGAAACAGGAGCCAACCTGTGGCTGGAAGGCTCCGCTGCACGGGCAGGAGGGAGCCCACATGGGCCTTGCTGCTTCCTGTCCAGCTGAGGGATTGGTGAGTGCACCCTGGCTGGGGTGTGGTGGCTCTTCCTGTGCTCTGCTGGACAGCCACCGTCTGCTCATGATAGGTCCTTCAAGCCGTGCCTGCTGGAAATGAGGCATCCCCGTCCCGTCCTGTGGGTGGCAAGCCCGCTGTTCACAGAACCTCATCAGCTCGGGCTTGTGCCCAGCCCCAGTGCGTGTGATTCACCTTCTGGGCCAGGAGCAGAGCCTGGTGCCCACTGCAGTGCCTGCCCATCTAGTGGGAACTGCAGGCCCCTGCCCCGTGGTCTATGTCAGGGACTTTCTCTGCACCCGTTCTGTCTGTGGCCCTTCGCAGCTCGCTCTCCCGTGCACTTGACAAGCAGACATGTAGAACCTTCCTTCAGCTTCTGCAGACTCCCTGATGAGGTATGAGGGGGCGAAGATGGGTCCACCTCCTCCTGCCCCTGGGGGCTGCAGGACGTGCTCTGTGCAGGCCTGGGGCTGTGGGGGAGGCTGAGTGTGCTCCGTGGTGGGAGTCCGGCTGTGTCCTTGTGCTTCTCTTCCTGGCAGAGACTTGTAGTGAGCCAGTTGTTTGGCGGTGGCTGGGCTTAGGTGACTCCTGACTGAGGTGTCTGCCCTCTAGCGCTGTGGGAGTGCTCTGTGGGTCAAGCATGACTGTGTCCTAGGGGACACGGCAGCCTCCCGTACGTGACTCGGATAGTCCCACTTGAGGTGGGACTTTATCCATCTGTAAAGTGGAGAAGTTAAAAAATCATGTGTAGGGGTGGGTTTTGATCTATGTTCCTCAGATCTCCAAGAATAAAGGTGCTTTTAGAGATTTTGCAAAAGTTCAAATAAAATTGTGTGAATATTTTCCTGGTTTTATGTCAAACTGTCCTTATTAAAGAACACTGTGCACGTGCAGCTGTACTGATGTCTTCACCCACCAGAGGCTGCCAGCGAGCTAAGGAACACTGTGGGTTAGAACGGGGCAGTCATAGAAATGGAGCCTTCGGATAATCCTCTGCCCAAGTGTGAACATCGTGTCCTCATGTTACTGACTAGAAGGCTATCTTCATTTGGGCTCTTATAACAAAAATATCATAGACTGGGAGTCTGGACAAACATTCATTTCTCACAGTTCTGGAACTGAGAAGTCCAAGATGGCAGCGGCGGCAGGTTTGAGTTCTGATGAGGGCTCTCCTGGTTTGCAGATGACTGGCTCCTGTCCTCCCAGGGCACAGAGGGAGAGAGGAAGCAGCATTCTCATGCCCCTTCCAAGGATGCTCAGCCCACCAGGAGGGCTCCACCTCCATGACCTGATTACCTCCCACAGGCCCTGCCCTCAAACAGCATCGCTTTGGGATGAGGGTTTCAATGCACGAATCCGGGGGCACAAGCACTCACTTCACAGCAAAGGTTGCGCTTAACTTAGAATTTTTCTGATTTTGCCTCTGGGCCTGGTCATAGCTGTTAAGGCGGATGTGTACCCTGTGTATTTACACACCAGGCCTGATTCTGGCATTGTGACTGTAGTGCAAGGCCCCTCCAAACACCATCCCAAGCATTGAGTCAGGGTCCAGAGAGGGCAAAAGTTTCTCCTCAGATGCACAGCACCAGTCTGTTGGGCCTTTCTCAGAGCCAGTCTGTCATGGCAGCCTCACCGTGGGCTTCTGCAGTCCAGGGCCCCATGGTTTCCAGGGAGTCTTGGGATGGCTGTGTTTATTGTTCTTCCCGTGCCTTGGTGAGTGCTCAGGGTGGGTTGGGCATTGGGAGAAGGTAGACAAAAAGCATGTGGTATGCATGGGTCATGCATGGGAAGGGCCATATAAACAGTGCCTTGAAGGAACTCACTGAAGTGTTTCCTGCTTCTTAGGAATGTACTGTCTCCCTTCATTGTTCCTTGAGAGCGGATTCTTAGGCTGAGGGTTTTCTGATGGAGATCGAAGTGGCCTGCAGTGGCTGGTCTGAGTGGAGAGGTGGAATTGCAAAAGCTGAGTTCTGGTTTCTTTCAGTAGATGCTGGCTCAAAAAGACAGTGATCGATAAACACACCCGACTTCTGCTTTAAGAACTGAGACTATACTCTAAACTCCCAAGGTTCACAGCAATGCCAGTGAACCTCAGAGTTCAACTTAAGCATGGAACTAGAGGCCTCATATCATCTTTTTTTTTTTTTTTTTTTTTTTTGAGATGGAGTCTCGCTCTGCCGCCCAGGCTGGAGATGTAGTGGCGCGATCTCAGCTCTCTGCAAGCTCTGCCTCCCGGGTTCACGCCATTCTCCTGCCTCAGCCTCCCTAGTAGCTGGGACTACAGGCACCCGCCACCTCGCCCGGCTAATATTTTGTACTGTTTTAGTAGAGATGGGGTTTCACCATGTTAGCCAGGATAGTCTTGATCTCCTGACCTCGTGATCCTCCCACCTCGGCCTCCCAAAGTGCTGGGATTACAGACGTGAGCCACCGCGCCCAGCCTAGAGGCTTCATTTTTATGGGTTTTCTCTTCTTTACTTCAGAAGAAAGGCTGAGGTTGGATGGAGAGAACATTCCCAACAGAGAAAAGCCACCAGAGTGGGATGCTGATGTTAGGGATCAGTGCTCTGGGATTTGGCTTCTCAAATGCTTCTAAACTGCAGAGAGATCCCTGCTGGGGTCTGGGGAGTGGGTAGTCAAGCCTTTTCTGACCCAAGGGTATGTGCTGTCACCCATTTGCACACTAGGATAGGGAGGGTCATTTGTTGGCCATGGTTTGAGAATCTAGTTTGGGGGCCTCTGGTCTGGATTCTGGAAGCATCTGAAGACTGCATGCAGGCTGGGAAAGGTCGACTGCTTCTGGGGCAGTGCATTCCAGCCCTTCTTTCCACTCAAGGACTTTGTTGTTAACTGTCCCTGCTGTCCTGTATCCTCAGGACTCTGCCTCCGGTACTAGACAGCCCTTGAGCACACAAGCACAGACAGCTCCTTGACTTCCTGTCCACTCCAGCTTAGCCCCGTTCTCTACTCTCCTTTGCAGCTGAGAAAACATCCTGAGAGGCTGTGCATGCTTTCTGTCTTCCCTCCTCTCCTGATCCCCAGCCCTTTACGTAGGCTCTACCTGGTTTGCTTGTCCTCTTCTGACTTTGCTCTTTGCCTCTGGTGGGCAAGCCTTATGCCTCCTTGCTGGCCAGAAGCACACAAGGCTGCTTCCACTGTCTGCCCATAGCTGGCGCCAGGAACACTCCCGAGGTCTGAATGCATCCATCCATCTCAGCCCACCCAGCAGCCCCTCACTCCAGCTCCTCCCTGCCTGCAGTTTCCTTCTCCCACGGCTCATCGTGTAAGGAAGCATCTACTCTCTTGTTTGCTTATGGTCTGTCTTCTGCCTCAGTCAGTTATGAAGTTGTCACCTCTCAACTCCACACTCTTTTCTGTGCTCAGCTTTGCAGTGCTGAGACCTGAAGACCATGTTCCTGCTTTGACAGCTGGTGCCTTTCTCCATCCCTGCCACAGGGGACACTAGAGAGAGCCCCGTGGTGAGATTGCAGGTGGGGCCTGGCTCTGCCCTTGTAGGTAGCTACACTGAAGTGTCACGGCCTCCCACCCTCCAGCAGCTCATTCCAGCCTACAGTTTCTGCAGCTCTCAAAACTGCCTGCTCTGGCAGACTGGTGCCCTGTCCTGGTGAGTCCAGGCTTTCCAGGGTCTCCCTCCCAGCTCAGACACCAGCAGAGCCTCCCTCAAAGGTCTCAGTTTCCATTCTGTGGGGGCCCTCCTCTAAGTTTCTAAATTCTAATGACTTCAACATCTTCCTTTTGTTCCCACAGCTCAAGGCATGGGAGTTGCTTCCTGAGTTGCTGCCTCCTTGAGGCTTTGAGGTTCCCTTTTTTCCCCTCTGTTACCTGAGTACCCACACTTGATACTAAATTCTCTCTGTTCCTGTACATGTGTGGCATCTTTGCCTGAAATTCCTACCCCAGCAGAGAGAGGGCCTGGTGAGATGAGGCTGGCTGTGGTGTCTGATCTCTGCTCTCTGGTGCCTTGGACGATGTGCAGCTGGCCTTCAGTCCGTGTTCCACCTGTTGAGTGGATTGAGCGAAGGAGTCCATGAGTCAGGTCTGAGTGGTGAATGGGCCTGAGCAAGGCTCTGCAGAGAGTATTCCAGAGGATTAGCTTCTGTTATATTTCAAGGTGGAGTCTTAAACTTTAGTTCTGTCCTTTAGGAAAATTGGGCACTAAACATCGGGCCTTGGGAACATGGCCCTGAAGATGCAGGCCGGGCTGCCTGCCACACTTTCCTGCCTGCAGCCTGAGGGTCCTTGGGTACACAGGTCTTGGCTGCCCACTGTGCTGTCCTGCCTGCTGTGGGGGTCTCTGTTATGAACCTGTGTTCCTCTGGCTTTATTTCTTCCCATTCTCGCTTAATGACATGGATTTCACTACAGGGAGATGAAAGGTTTTTTTTTTTTTTTTTTTTTTTTTTTTTTTTTTTTTTTGGTGGGGGATGCTATTTGATTTTCATTTATTATCAAAATGATTATAGCAATACAAAATGAAATGGCAAAGGATGCAAAATTACACATAATTGGATAACCCAAATAACCACATAAAGTACTTATTCCTCCATATCTCTGTCCAGCCTTTGTCCTTTTGTGTATGGATGAAATTACTAGTACTATTTTGAACCCTTTATGTTTTTTAACCTAAATATCCAAAGGACTTTCTGTCTTAGCATATACTCTGCATTGGCACAGTAGTGCACAAGACAAACTGGGATCTAGCTAGGTGATCAATGTAAAACACTGAAACAGAATATTGAAATAAAGGCCAGGTGTGGAGGCACATGCCTGTAATCCCAGCACTTTGGGAAGCCGAGGCATGTGGATTGCTTGAGCTCAGGAGTTTGAGAATAACCTGAGCAACATGGTGAAAGCTCATCTGTACAAAAAGTAAAAAAAAATATAAATAAAAAAATTCAGTGGTCAGGGTGGTGGTGCACATCTGTAGTCCCAGCTGAGGCTGAGGTGAGAGGACTGCTTGAGCCTGGGAGGTGAAGGCTGCAGTGAGCTCTTATCATGCCACTGCACTTCAGCCTCAGCAACAGAGTGAAACCATGTTTTAAAAAAAGAAAAAATTCTGGGCACAGTGCTTCACACCTGTAATCCCAACACTTTGGAGGCCAAGGTGGGCCAATCATGAGGTCAGGAATTTGAGACCAGCCTGGCCAACATGGTGAAACCCCGTCTCTGCTAAAAATACAAAAATCAGCCAGGCGCAGTGGGATGTGGCTGTAATCCCAGCTACTCAGGAGGCTGAGGCAGAAGAATCGCTCGAACCTGGGAGGTAGAGTTCGCAGTGAGCCAAGATCACACCATTGCACTCCAGCCTGGGCAACAGAGCAAGACTCCATCTCAAAAAAAAAAAAAACAAAAAAAAAAAAAAAAAAAAAAAAAAAAAAAAAAAAAGAAAAGAAATAAAAACATTGAACAATGAGATAAAAAGTTAAGAAACAGAATACTTTTGTTTAAGCAACTAAATTAACATGTGATGGTTCTTGGCAAAATCCCTCCCATGTTAGCTTTCCTGTTGAGCAATGTTTTCTTGAGGCTGGAGCTCCTTGGATACAGTGTAATGACAATTCCTTCCATTAAAAGGCCCCTTCAGGCTGGGCACAGTGTCTCATGCTTCTAATCCCAGAACTTTGGGAAGCCAAGGCAGGTGGATCACTTGAGCCTAGGAGTTCAAGATCAACCTGAGTAACATAGCAAGACCCTGTCCCTATAAAATATTTCAAAATTAGCTGGGCATGGTGGTGCACATGTAGCTACTTTGGAGGCTAGGGTGGGAGAATTGCTTGAGCCAGGGGGTTGAAGCTGCAATGAGGTATGATCACACTGCTCCACTCCAGTCTGGGTGACAGACTCCATCTCAAAAACAACAACAACAAACACAAAAATGTCCCATTGTCAGTTCTAGATCTCAGAGCTTACCTACCAGAAGGTGACATAAACCCACTTCTTTTCAAGTAATCCATCACACCAGGGCAAAGTATAACCATATGTATGTGTCAATGTACCACAGGCTGGGGGTCTTCAGGCAACAGAAATTTACTTTCTCACAGCTCTGGAGGCCAGAAGCGTGGAATCGAGGTATTGGCAGGGTGGGTTTATTCTGGAGGCCCTGAGGAAGAATCTCTCAGGCCCCCTCCAGCCTCTGGGACTTTGCCCACTATCCTTGACTTCCCATGGCTCATAGACCACTCCAGTCTCTGCCTTGTGATCATGTGGCTTCCTGTCTGTCTCAGCTTCTTCTTTTCTTATAGGGACACTACTCATTGGGTTTAGGACCCATCCTAAACCCAGGACAATCTCATCCCAATCCTTAATGCAATGACATCTGCAAAGACCCCATTTTCAAGTAAGGTCCCATTCACAGGCACTGTGGTTAGGACTTATCTTTTGGGGGGACACTATTAAGCCCCTCCAGAGGGGAAGGTAGTATGTTTCTGTGGTGGGCCTTAAAGCTGAAAGGGTGAGTCGCAGGCACAGGGATGAGGTGTCATCCCAGACACTGACCCTCAGTTGAGCTGCTCAAGGTCTGTGGGAAAAGTGATTCTGCCCATGTTCTCTGCAGCCTGTGGAGGTGTAGAAACATCCTCAGTGCAGAAGCCTCTCCTCCCACTGCTAGATTCACATGGACACAACAAAGCAATGGATCTGGATTCTGGAAACGGGGCAGCCGCCAGTGCAGCTGTCCCATCCCTGCCCTTGCCAGCCTGCTTTCTGCACCTTGTGTCCAGTTGGTGGTGTGGCCTTCAAGGTGTTTCCATCTGATCTCTGCTCTTCTGCACCCACACATGCTGGGTGCCTTGTTGGAATGGGGAGTGGAGCTCCAGGATAATGGTTTAGGCTGCAGAGTTGGAGCAGGCCCCAGAGGTGCACAGAATCTGCAGGCTTTGGTGACATTGCTGCCCAGAGAGAGCCAAGGCAGAATTCTTCAAATGCCCCTGCAGGGCCTTTTGGGAGCTGCCCACACAGCCTGAGAGCCTCTCAGGCAGGACTCTCAATCCCTTGAGATGACTCCTGGGCCAGCTACCTGGTATCATCTCCAGCTCTGCCACTGGGGAGCAAGTGGCTTCCCTTTGCTCAGATGGGATGTGGGGTGATGGTGATCATGCCTCCTTTGTGGAACTGTGACAACAATTGAAGGACCACACCCACAGAGAGCACCTGGGACGTGCGAGTTTCCACAAACACCTGCTGCTGTTGTCAGTGAACACACCCAGGACCCCTGCCTTACCCTGGAGGCCAGATTTTGTTTTTATGTTCCTTTTTCTGGGAAGAGATGGTATAACTTTTAGAAGACTCTA
Organism: Theropithecus gelada; assembly: GCF_003255815.1. Classification (NCBI taxonomy): domain Eukaryota; kingdom Metazoa; phylum Chordata; class Mammalia; order Primates; family Cercopithecidae; genus Theropithecus; species Theropithecus gelada. The sequence continues at coordinate 49,028,205 of NC_037676.1, read as the reverse complement.
ACTTGCAAAAAAGTGAAGAATCCTTTATTTCTTCATATTTGAGGAAACCGAGGCCTATAAAGGCCTTCCAACTTGGAGGTCAACTTGTTATGTGAGGGACATTTACAGCATCACTTTAAAGCACTCAGGAGACACTGGTTTGACCCTCCCACCTTAATAACACTCCGCTGCAGTGTTGGGGGCATGGGAGTTGCTTTGCTCTGAGCTTCTTTTGTACCCATCTTACCTCCCAGCCAGAACACAGGAGCCCTAGGAGCAGGGATTGGCAGCACAGCTCACCAGCACTCACTGGTCTTATGCTAGACCAGTGAGGGGCCCCAGGGTACAACCTCTGGGGTACGTCATCCCCTACTCTTGGGGCCCAGGTGGGGCCGACCAGATAGAGCCAGATGGAGCCTCCAGGCGTTTCAGTGGAGGTGGCTGCTGGTGCTGAAGTGGCACCGACAGGACCCGGCTGCTGAGGACTGGGAGCTTAGCTCTGAGGGAGCTCTGGGAGTGTCCTGCACCCTCCAGGGCACTATGTTGTGTTCTGTGTGGGGCTGGGGCATTTTCATAGGATGCTGGGTGAACTCAGGGGCCTCTTAGGAGAGTGTAGAAGAGATGGAGCCCTTCTTCTCTAAGTGGAATTGGCCAGATTTAGTGAAGATTGGGGGATGCTTGGGTGGAGGTTGGTCTCCAGTGCGGTTGAGTGTCCAAGAATGAGAGTCATGGGTGACAAAGCCATGCTGCACCTGGGGTGGTGGAGAGCAGGCAGCCCTCAGCACCCTGCCCTGCAGGCCCTGCTCACTCCCAGGCAGGAGCAGTGTCTGCTCCTCTTCAGGCAGAGGTGGCTGTGGGTCTGACCACCCTACTGCCCTCAGCCTATGGCACAGTCTTCCTGTCTTCCTGCCTTAACATAACAAATACTCTGGAAGCTATTTCTGAGTCTCAAACCCAGTGACATGAGCCAAGGTCTTCAGTGGAAACTCTCCTAGCCTAAATGCCTCTGCTCAACGAGCCCTCCTTCCTTCCACTGCACCCAGCCTCCTTCTCTTTCTGCTCCTCTGCACTTAGCATCTTGTGGGTCATTCCCGCCCCTCTCTATCATCAACAGCCCTGCACCTCCCGTTCCTCCCCTGAAGGCAGCTTCTCTGGCTTCCTCTCTTCATCACCTCTCAGCTCACAAATCTTCACTGCAAAGAGGCTGTCTTTGACCAACCAACAGAAATTAGGCCGATCTGTCTATTTGATTAAAATAACTCAGTACAAGCAGCAAATATTTATTTTCTTCCAATTGTTTCCTTGTGTATTACATACCTCCCTCTCTAAAATATAAACTTGACCAATATAGCCATCGTAACTACCTTATTTACCTATTTGTTTCCAGCATATAGTAACATGTTTGGGGGAGATGTGTGCACAATAAATATTTTTGAGATACTTAGATAGATGTTCTCCCATCAATCGAACTGAATGAAATGTCTGAGGCTCTTTTGATAGGTCTAAGATGTAAGTAATTCAATTATATCATTCTAGCATGGTTTGTTAAAAGGCAATTCATGGGCTCTAAAGGCAGAGACAAAGTAAATATGGAAGTTTACATTATTAGTTTGGTAAATAATATTATGAAAAAACATTTAAGCTTTCCCTTAATTTATTCAGTATTGAAGAATAGATTAAAATATCAATGTTTCTCTAGCATGGGTGATCTCAATACAATGGGAGAAAGTTTGAAGTTACTTAATATTTGGCTAACTGAACTTGCTAGTCTGCATATATAACAACCCCGCAAGTCTTGACACACTGGTCTTTTTAAATATGGACTAAAGAAAATTGGACTGACTGGAACTTTCATCCTTATTCCTCTGAATATACAGCATATTCTGAGTATAAAGACAGTGACATTTTAATCCCCCCCAAAATAAATATTCCTGGAAAATTGCATTCTATCAGTTTTCTTTGTTATCTATTTTATGTTAATTTTGGCTATGTTATATGTTTCAGAAATACCAAAATTTTCTCACTTAAACAGTAATAAGTTAATTTCAGTTAAGATTGTTTATTTGGGAAAGCTGTTTAACTGCAGCTATGAGAGGCACTGTGGGGAGGGAGTCTCCAAACTGTTAAGACAGAAAAAAATTCTCATGGAAGAGTGAATGTGAGGCATTGTTTGCTAGAAAAAGAATAAACAAGAATAATCTAGTGAGAAAGAACACAAAAAATTACAAATGTGAAAGGAAGCCTCTCTCCCTAGGAATAACAATTGTCTTCCCATCAATAGTAAAATTAGGAGAGTAAGGAGAGAGAGTAGATATTGACTTTGTAATATTAGTTGAGAGGAACTGAATTTAAATTTTAGTATTCTGGCTTTACAAATTACAAATTGGATAACCTTGTGTTGACATCCTAATTTTTTGTTTTGAAATTTTGCTGAACTATGAAATCCAAAAATACTAGAAACCAATTGATACTAAAAAAGATAGAAGTGACACACAAATAAAAACAGATGCAGAAGTAATAGTGAGATATATCATTAGAAACTGTCAGATGACATGGCAGCAGAAGACGGATTCTCTGTTTAATCTCCTCAAGTGTCATGACAGACTAGTAAGACTGAGTTTGACACCTTGGTAGAAACTCTTTTGCCAAGTTGGTTTGTCATCCATTAAGTTAATATTAAATTACAAGAGTTGACCAGATTAATGTTACTCCAGAAAGAAGATGAGTATTATTTTTAGATATTCAAGCAATTTTTAGAAGGTAGATATTCCAAACCACAGATACTCTATAAACTAATAGCTAGGAAATGTCACATAAAGTTGAAATAACATAGATACAGCACTGTTTAAATGGTGATATTTTACAGTTATTCAAGGATTTTTATGACAGATTCATGAATTTATGTTTTTTAATAAAAATTATTTATTAAATGTTGCTTATAGTTTGACCTAATTGATATTCATAGATCAAATGAGAAAGTAGCAAAATAGGTTTATATTGTGTTCTTAAGAGCTTAAGAATTCATTTTCTTAAATAATACATTTTAGCAAAAAAAAAAAAAAAGAGTTTTAAAAAAAATTACTTGGAAACTAGAATGTTTAAGGCCTGACTTCCCAAATCAGCCATATTTAGATGACTTGGTCAAAATACCACTTAAAGAAATTGATCGTTTAAAATGGCTTGCTATGTAAACAGAGAGATCTGAGCAAACTTCTTAGATTTATTAATAAAGGAAAGAAGAAAGGGAAAGAAAGAAAGGAAACAGGAAAACAAAAGGAGGGAGAAGAGATTGAAGAAAGAAATTTGCTGAGGACAGCACAGTATAGAACAACAGTAAATTAATTTTTGAAACAATGAAGTATTTGTTTAGGTGGCTGAAGGTGTGTGTCTGGCATCCATTTGTTTGCTAAAGGGAATAATATATGTTTGCTAAAACTTGAAAATGTTTGACATCATGCTTAAAAATTTCTTATTTTTAAGAAATAAATAACCTATTTCTTATTAATTATGTTAACTTAATAATTATTAAAAGTGAAAAGAGTATTTTATTGTAAAACCATTTGTGTAAACTTACTCACTTGTAGAAATATTGTATTTTCATTTGGTCCTGGCAGTTATGAACCCATTGCTAATTTTTCAGCTAAGTGATGTAAACAATGTGTGTATTAATAAGTTTGCAAACTAGGCATTGTCAGGGCTGTGGTGTGGTAGGTGGAACTGTTAGACAGTCTCTTCGTACACATAAACCCTGAAATTTAGAGATCTGATGTTATAGAAAAATGAGTTGATTGTATGTGAAGTTATAATAAAAACTAATAGAGGCCAGGCATGGTGGCTCACACCTGTAATCCCAGCACTTTGGGAGGCTGAGGCAGGTGGATCACCTGAGGTCAGGAGTTTGAAACCAACCTGGCCAACATAATGAAACCCCATTTCTACTAAAAATACACACACACACACACACACACACACACACACACATTAGCCTGATGCGGTGGTGCACGCCTGTATTCCCACCTACTTGGGAGGCTGAGACTGGAGAATTGCTTGAATCTGGGAGGTGGAGGTTACAGTGAGCCGAGATCACACCACTGCATTCCAGCCTGGGTGACAGAGTGAGACTCTGTCTCAAAAACAACCAACCAACCAACCAACCAACCAAAAAACAAACAAAAATACCTAATAGAACAGGCAGATGATTTTGCAGAATAAATGATGAATGCTAAAATGTAGAAAAATATATAAAAGACAGGATTGGAATTGAGAGCAGAAGACATAGATGTGAGTCCCAGAGGTGATTTGAAGCTGTGCAAATCAACAAGATCCTGAGATGAAGAACAAAGAAAAGGAAGAACAGGGTGACCACCAAATTCCGAGTAGGGCGCGCATTCAGGTGGCAAAGAGAAGAGAAGATGCAAACCAATATTGAGGCAAGAGAATAAACAGAGTAAAGCTCCACAGAGACCAAGACCAAACTGTAAGTGCGATGAACTGCCTTTGGCTGGTAGAAAATATAGGCTGCAGGATTAGATCTAGCCTTAATCCTTTGTCTAACTTCAGCTATTCTCTCTAACTAGACTTTCTGATCAGGAGTGAAACTGAAATGGGCCATCATTGATTTATTTTATTTTATTTTATTCTATTTTTGAGATGGACTCTTGCTCTGTCACCCAGGCTGGAGTGCAGTGCTGCAATCTTGGCTCGCTGCAACCTCCGCCTCCTGGGTTCAAGTGATTCTCCTGCCTCAGCCTCCTGAGTAGCTGGGACTACAGGTGCATGCCACCATGCCTGGCTACTTTTTTGTATTTTTAGTAGAGACAGGGTTTCACCGTGTTAGCCGGGATGGTCTCGATCTCCTGACCTCGTGATCCGCCTGCCTCGGCCACCCAAAGTGCTGGGATTACAGGTGTGAGCCACTGCACCTGGCCCATTGATTTATTTTCTAATGCTTTATGAGGACCATTCATTATACCAGGTATTGCAATAATCATTTTCTGAGTAAAAATAAGGCCCACAAGTTTTTAAATTCTATGTAAACTAAGCAATTGTGATTTTGCATGTAAATGTAAGTACTGGTGTAGACCAATGATCTGAAAAGAGCAGAGACGGTAGTCAATGAGTGCAGACCAAGAGAGGGCAATATCCATGGAAAATAAAGATGAAAAAATCCAACTGGCCAGCAGAATCTGGCAGCACGTTGAGCCTCTGCAAGAGAACGTTCTGCACTGAGTGCCCTGGGAACTACTTCCCCTCTGGTGGTCTGTCTTGGCACAGAGAGCTCAAGAACAGCCCTTTAACTTACCTTTTTTCTCCATGAACAGAATCCTGAGGGTCAAATTGGTTCCCATTGCTGTCTGCTCCTTGGATGAATACCAGTGCAGCCATTCACTGCAGGTGGTTATCAGTCAACACTTGCAAACATGGTGCAGATCAGTTTTCCAGCAGAAATGCATCATGAAAGGCAATTCATAAAATATATTTCAAAAGACTAAGAGATGGCCGGATGTGGTGGCTCACTGTGTAAACCCAGCACTTTGGGAGGCGGAGGTGGGTGGATCGCCTGAGGTCTGGAGTTTGAGACCAGCCTGGCCAACATGGCAAAACCCCGTCTCTACTGAAAATGCAAAAAATTAGCTGGGCGTGGTAGTGGGTGCCTGTAATTCCAGCTACTTGGGAGGCTGAGGCAGGGAGAATCAGTTGAACCTGGGAGGTGGAGGTTGTAGTTCGCTGAGATCACTCCATTGCACTCCAGCCTGGGCAACAGAGTGAGACTCCATCTCAAAAAAATAAAAATGAAAATAAAATGAAATGTCAATAATGTCTCAAAAGAACTCTGAAAGGGTTTTAAAAGATAGATAAATCTTTACAGTTCAATTTTTTTCAGTTATCTTGAATCATTTCAACAGTTTCCTCTTTTCCTCCTCAAGAAAAGCATTTAGAAAGAATGCTTTTTTTTTTTTTTTTTTTTTTGCATATTTTTTTCATCAACACACTCTGAGTACATATATACTCCAGGGGCAGACCCTGTTTTGGACTTAGAAGACACAGCAATGCGTAGAACAGACACAGTTTCTCCTTTGTGCAGTTTACATTCTAGTGAAGGAAGAAAATAAAACATAAATAGACAAAATGGTTAGATACAGTGTTAGACACAGGGAGTGATGCTGAGGAGTGAGGACTGGTGAAGGAACTAGCATCTGAACTGAAAGGTAAGCAATGGAACTGACCCAGCTGTCTAAGCATGGGAGAGGACACCCTCAGTCATAGAAAAAGCAAGTGAAAACCCTGAGATGACCTAGAGCAACAGCAACAGTGACAATAGTCTGACTGGCTCAAAGTGGGCAATGTCAGCGGTGGCAAAAATGATACAGAGCAAGCAGGCAGGTGTGGAGTCATTTAGGCCTATCGGCCATGTGGAAAAATCTGGAGTTTGCTCTATGGGCAAAGGAAAGTCATTAAAGTGTCCTTAACAAAGAAATGGCATAAGTTGATTGACATGTTGAACCTACCCAGTTTTTACATGGCAGATTCATTGCAGGAGAGCAGAACTCTGCTATGCTTTCCCTGTATGACTGCAAGAAATGGTGGTGCTGCTTTCTTTGAAAACAACAAGGGGTGAAAAATACTTCTGTGTTCAATAGGTGAAAGTAGTTCCATCTAGAACACAGCTTTTCACTAAAAAGTATCATGAATTTTCACTAGGCTCCTGATGAGGTCTTTGTTAAGCGAAACATATTTCCTCAATTTTTATACGTGAGCATATCTCCTCTTCCTATTATCTTAGCTGGAAGCAATGACAAATGTCCTAAGATGTGGAGTTTTAGCAGGAGTAATAGTGCACATGTTCTCAAGTAGAGCCTTTTGGAATGATTCAGAAATCACAGCAAATTCTATAGCAAGGAGAAATGAATGTGGCAGCCTTTTATAAATTATAACGCATAAGGCAAGTAAACATTACTAGGAGTGGAATACTAGTTGTGCATAAACTAGGGAAAGCACCTGCACTAAACTTCTGCTTTTCATTTCTTGGCCCATGAAATCTCTATTTGTAAGCAAATATCAGAAAAAGATGTTTACCGTTGCAGTGATGACCAATCTATCAAAGTTGGAAGCTTTGAACTCTGAATTACTTCCTAAAATACAGACCACAAACTGGAGAGAGCTTGTATTCACCAAGGGCATTTCTGTAAGAATAAATTAAATATTATATAAAGAGACAAAGGACATAATTACTATCAAGATTGGTGTATTCTTTTCTCTTGACTTTCAGAAGGAGGCACTTAAGCAAAAATGCACTTTCACCTTGTTTGTATTTCTTTCACTGAAATTTATTTAACAAGCCCTTTGACGTAAATATCAGATCAGCCAATTGATGTTTAGCACAGTAGCACAAGATCATTTCATTGAAGGGAGGAAAAATTAAAGCTATATAAGAGTAACTCTGGAATGAGCCTTTAGGGTTATTTAGTTAAATTAAAACATCATTTTCAATGACTACGCAAAAAATTCAAAAAGCATTTTTTTCCACTTGAAATTATCAGACTAATGCCAAAGTAGAAACATCATTTTCCCCTCAGCTCTAATTAGTATGGTGTGTAGAAAATGTATGGATAGTTTTTCAAGGTTATCAGGGCTGAAAGACGTATTGACTCCATTGTGCTACAGGGGCTCACATCCTGAGATCTGAAGAGATGGTGCAGAGGCCCCTTGTGGTGGTTAATACAGAGTGTCAACTTGATTGGATTGAAGGATGTGAAGTATTGATCCTGGGTGTGTCTGTGAGGGTGTGGCAAAAATGATTAACATTTTAGTCAGTGGGCTGGGAAAGGCAGACTCACCCTTAATCCGGGTGAGCACCATCTAATCAGCAGCTAGTGTGGCTAGAATATAAAGCAGGCAGAAAAACATAAAAAAGACTAGATTGGCCTAGCCTCCCAGCCTACATCTTTCTCCTGTGCTGGACCCTTCCTGCCCTTGAACACCAAACTCCAAGTTCTTTAGGTTTGGGGCTCAGACTGGCTCTCTTTGTTCCTCAGCTTGCAGACAACTTATTGCAGGAGCTTGTCATCATGCGAGTTAATACTTAATAAACTCCCCTTTATATATATCACACACACACACATATAATAGGAGATATATAGGATATATATATATAATATATATAAAATATCCTATTACATATAGGATATATAATAGAATAATATATATACTATATATAATAGGATAATATATATCCTATATATAATATCCTATATAGATCATATATCCTATATATATCATATATCATATGATACATATATGTGATCTATATAGGATATATATGTGATCTATATAGGATCTATATAGAATATATACATCCTATTAGTTCTGTCCCTCTAGAGAACCCTGACTGATACACCCTTCAGCTAGAGGAATGCATGGCTCAGGTTTTTGTTTGCTAGCTGAGTACATAGATCCAAAAGGCGGCATGTCTTCATGGAGCCAAAATTAGACTTTGTTTCTCATTCCCACAACAAGTCAAACTTTATGATAACAAATATTCTATGATCTAAGTGTACCAGATCCAGAAGTTCACATTCTTCCAGATTTGTCAAGTTGGGTATGTCTTTGTTGTTACTCAAAACCAGAGTAGAACTAACTTTGAAAAGATAAAAATTACTTGTTCTGTATGACACCCAAGTAGTACTATTAATAGCTTTGTAAGTTCCCCATATGAAATGCTTAAATGAAATGTCAGTTGAAACTTCTATAATTAATAAAGCAGTTTTCCCTACTGTAGTACACAAAATTATGAATTGACCTTGAAAGATAAAGATTGAAATGGGATCTGGTCAAAGTATGTATGTACAAACAGTTAATAACATCAGAGAAATATTACTAAATTATAAAATAAGTATAATATCAAGGTATTCCTGAAAGCTTAAATGTGATGATTTTAAAAGAAAATGTTTATTTTTTAGTTTACAATATATGGGATAAACATCAACAATCACTTACTTATGTAGCACTAGGTGTTTAAAAACATTGAAATTTGATAACCAAATTTTCATCCTGGCTCTCTTACTTTCTGTACATCCATCAGGATAGGACACAGTGGGTCTGCTCTTCTCCAAATGCCTCTTTCTATGACATTTAGCCACTTGAGTTTCAGGTAACCTGTATAAATGTGGAGTGAATTTGACACAGCTGCCAATTAGTACAGCATAAGCAGTTAACATCAGGGTTCCGCTGTTGGATTGTCTGGGTAGAATCCCGGATCTGGCTCTCACTTACTGTGTGACATTTGGTAAATTATTTGAAGTCTCTGTTTTGGTTTCCTCAACTTTATAATAGAAATGTTAACATGACCTACCTTTAAGGATAGGTAGGATGGTTGAAAGACATTATACTGTATACATAAAATGCTTGAAACAGTGGCTAATACACACTACTGCTAAAAAGATGTTTAGTGGTGGTGGCGATAGGCTTGGGGTGCTGACAGTGGTGGTGGTGGAGGTGAGAGAATTTATTGTCAATCATTGGATACATATCTAAGAAATGACATATTATTTCAAACTTGGAAATACTCAGGCTGATATCTTCTCTGATATTATGTAACCTCCATGTTAGGTACTACATTAATAAAAATGCACACATACATTTAATATCTCTGGAGGAGACAGATCAACCATTCGTATTCCTGTCTTTTAGAAGAGAATGTTGAAATGGAAGATAATATGATAGTTTGTCAAATCAAGTAATTTTGTGATTCCTTGCCTCCTACTTCTTAGAAAAAAATAGCATTAGAATGGAACCCCTTCTGATGTCCTGTCATGAAATATAAAGTCTTGCCTGGATGTGCAGCTTCCCTTTCACCTTCCATCATTGTTCATCTGAAGTGTTTCCTCTCATGCCTGCAGTTCCAGCACTGTGGGAAGTGGAGATAGGTGGATCACTTGAGGCCAGGAGTTTGAGACCAGCTTGGCTCATATGATGAGACCCCATCTCTACTAAAACTACAAAAAACTTAGCAGGGTGTGGTGTTGCACTGGTAGTCCCAGGCACTTGGGAGGCTGAAGCAGATGAATCACTTGAACCCAGGAGGTGGAGATTGCAGTGAGCTGAGTTTGCACCACTGCGCTCCAGCCTGGGAGACAGAGTGAGACTCCATCTCAAAAAAAAAAGGAAGTGTTTCTTTTTGCATGATTAATCCCTCTTTCTTGACTCTAGTTCCTGTCTCTGCCTCCTCCTGCCTTCTCAACTTATTCCATTTATATAATATTGATCACATCTACTGTATTTTCACACACTCTCCACAGGCTCCTTCCTATCATTGTTTAAATTTTAAAAATCAACAAAGAAGCCAAAAAAAGTATGAGCTCCGTGCATCTAGTTATTACTCTGGCTCTCCCCTCACTTTCAAGAATAAGCTTATTTAATCAGATTATCTGCATGTCCTGGCTACCTGGTGTCACCTCCAACTAAAAAGTCCTCACCACATTGCAACTGGGCTTTTAGTCCAATCATCTTCCACAAGTGACCTTGCAAATGACAAATAACCTTCATATGCTAAACCCTCTTAACATATTTTATATCATTCAGTGCTTGATTTCTCAGGATTATTTTTTACTGTTCAGTACTCTTAACCTCCAGAATATTCTTTTTTTTCCCCATGATATAATTTCTATGATTTTCTTCCTTTACCTTCTGCCAGTCCTTTTCAATGTCTTCATTAGGATATGTTTGCATTGTTTTATAATTAGATCTTTATTTATCTTCCCTTTCTGGTTTGCTCTCAGTCCCTTGCTTGTATGAAACATGTCTTGTTCTTCTTTATATCTCCAGAGACATTACAATGTTAAATTGATGATGAAGCAATAAACAAATGAATGACTGAATGGTTTTCCTAGAAAGTTTATGCATTCAAGGGTGGCTACAAATATATCATCATGATAAATATTTTAAAAGGTATGGATTAACTTTAAATGTCATTTCCTGTAATAAAGTTTGTCTTGTTCCATTTTGTGTTGCTGTTAACAGAATACCTGGGACTGGGTAAGTATAAATAAAAGAGGTTTATTTGGCTCACAATTCTGGAGGTGGGGAGGTCCGAGGAGCATGGTGCTGGCATTTGGTCAGCTTCTGGTGAGGGCTTCATGCTGTGTTGCAACATGGTGGAGAAGTGCAAGTGAACACAGAAACAGGTATGCAAAAGGAGCAAGACACCAGAGGCAACCTTGCTCAATAACAACCTGCTCTCTTAGAAATGGATTCATTCCCACAGGAACTCATCTAGTCTTTAAGAGTGAGAACTCACTCACTATAATTACCATGGCACCAAGCCACCCATGAAGGTGGAGTCCCCATGACCCAACACCACACATCTCCCTTAGGTCCCACCTTTTGATCTTTCCACTTTGCAGCATTGCTGCACTGGGAATTAAGGTTTTGACATGAATTTTGGCAAGGACCCTCAAACCATACCTAGAGGATGAAGTGATGAGAGTAAAACTAGCTAATTTCATAGGTAAAATACTGTGTTGCATATTACTTTAATAAATATAAGAATATAACCTAATGGAAATGAATAGGTTAATCAACTCACAGTTCATGTTTATCCCTTTGTTTCCATTTGCTTCATGCGCCCTTAACCGGTAAAACCTGCCATTCCCAACCCACCTTCATTTTACTTAGAAGGAAACATTTAGCTCTTATCATAATTTGCAAACTAAAGCTGCTAGTAATAAGCCCAAGGAACACCATTCAATGAACACTTGTTAAAACTGTGAAGTCCTGAGTCAGACGCTATGAAGAAAAAGAACGATAAAATATCAATCTTGTCTTTGTTTTTAGAGCATCATATAATCAAGATATGAGGGGACTTCAAAAAGTTCATGGAAAAATTAAATTAAAAAATGATGAAATATAAAAATATAAACTTTATCAACATAAGCTCCATGAAGTTCAAGACACTTTTGAGAGCAATGCTATCAGCCATTTATTCCATCCCTAAAGATCTGAGGGTCCTTGGAATTTAATCATGTCAAAGGTAACTGGGAAATAAAAATGTTCTCCAACAAAGAGTGCTAAAATAAATACATATCCATATAGAAAAAAATAAAAGTAAAACTTAACCCCATTTTACACTATGCTCAAAAATTAGTTTGAAATAAGCCGGGGGTGGTGGCTCATATCTGTAATCCTAACACTTTGGGATCCCCATTTGAGCCCAGGAGTTCAAGACTAGCCTGGGCAACATAGCGAAACCTCATCTCTACAAAAAATACAAAATTTAGCTGGGCATGGTGGCACTTACCTGTAGTCACAACTGCTTGGGATGCCGATGTGGGAGGATCGCTTGAGCCTGGGAAGTAGAGGTTGCAGTGAACTGTGATTGAGCCACTGCACTCCAGCCTGGGCAACAGAGTGACACTGTATCTCAAAAGAATATTCATTGATACAAATAAATGTAGAAACTAAAACAATACAGCTTTCAGAAGAGAAAAGAGAAATAAGCTTTTGTTCCTGTGGCAAAGACTTTTTATGATATGGAAAGAAATGACCAGGACATTTGATAAAGTCCATTAAAATAAATAACTTCTGTTAATTAAAAATCTACCCTATTGAACAAAATCTAAAGTAAAAGACTTGGAGTAAATATTTACAAAGCAATCCATAACAAAAGGCTGACATCTTTATAAATCCAATATTTATTAAGAATTTCTATAACTAATAATACAAGCACAAATTACCTCATATGAAAGATTTTAGCAGTCATTTCAAAGAAAGAGTATAAATGGACAATATCTACATAAAATGTGCTCAATATCACTTGTATTCATGGAAATGTAAATTAAAGCCTCCAGCAGATATAGAAGAAATGGAAAAAGCAATAACGCTGAACATGGGCAAGACTGTAGAGCAATCGAAACACTCATATGTTGTTGGTGGAAGTGAAAAATAATAGAACTACTTTGCAAAATAAGTTATATTAAACAGCTAAAATTATACTTACCTTAAGACCCCACAATTCCAATTTTAGGTATTTCCCTAAGACAAATAAAAGCATGTTTACAAATATCTACACAAGAATATTCATAATTGCCAAATTTTTCAATTAGTCCTTTGTGGCAGATACTATTTTTTGATTGAGCTCATATCTACAATTGTTTGGTGAGCAAAATAAAAAATTATATTATGACTAAATAGTATTTTCTGTTACTATGTAATACATCATAAGTAACTAAATCTTAAAAATATAAAATTTCAGTAATTTATGTTATTATTTATTTATTTTATATCAAGAAATACATAAGCTGTTTCCCACTGTTTTCTTGATGTCACCAAAACTTCAAGTAGAGATTTTTGGTTTAACAAATATATAAATTAAACTTTATATTAAAATCGAAAGTTATTTTAACAACCACCCCATCCCATCCCACCCCATTAGAAGTGGTTATTTATACCATCATGGAAGAAAAGAAAAAAGCAAACAAGAAGACATAGAAATCCATAGAACTTCTAAAACTGAGCCTATTTTATGTATTTCTATGGGATATAACAGCAGTGCTATCCATATTTAATTTTATTTTTTGTTGTCTGTCTGCTGATCCTATAGAAAGTCAGTGAGCAATCTTCAATGTGTATTAAAGAAGGTAGGGTGTATAATATGGTTATAAAACTGTAGCATTGAATTATTACTTAAATACTTATCACACAACTTCTTACTTAAAAATTTACTTATTTTTCTTATGTTTCTATTGAAAGTAAACTAATTATTAACAAGTCTCTTGTTTTCTGATTTTTTTCATTAGAGGCTACATTAGTTTCTATTAATTAAATTAGATGACCTCTTATACTGCTGGGATTGAAAAATTCATTTGTAAGTACAAAGTAGAAATCTGATAAAGTGAACATTGATTTGTTTTTTTCAGTATCATGTGTATTGCTCATCCAGTTGGATTTAGCTTTTCCTGATTATGTGATGTTTTGTTGCAAAATGGCTAGTGAGTGATGCCAGCTAGTAAGAGCAGCTGCTGTGAAAGGGTAGTTTGATCTGTGTTGCCACAATAACAAAACAAATTTGAAAAGGCTGAAGTGCAGCCACTGCAACCAGAAAGGGCTTAGAGAAGTCATGTCCATTCACCGACATTCTTGTTTTGTCCTTCAGAATAGAGAGAAAATAATTTGACTGTCATTCTGTTTCTGAGTATTTTTAAATAAGCGGCAAGGTATCTTCATGATTTTAATGTGTTGCCAGATGAATATTTAAAACACAATTATCTGAATCTCTTCATTCATAAATATCCTGGAAATACATTTTCTCTGTGTCAGGCAGAATATAAGTAATTGGCAATTTGTCTTGGCATAGGAGAGTTCTGCATCTTCTGTGCAGTTGTTCATCTTGGATGTGCACTTCCTCCTGGCCACTGAGTGACCACATACTTCCTCCAACGCCATCTTTCCCTTCAGGCATTGAGCTGACCTACATAATCTAGGACTGACTACTAGGATTTTCTAAGTTCATACATCATCTTATGGAATGTTCAGCACATTTAAATGAATGTTTATTGTATATATTTTAATAGAAAAAGATTTGGTCAAATGAATACACTTCTTTTTTTTGTTTTTTTCCTTTATTTCCTTTTTTTTTTCCCCCAAGATGGAGACTCGCTCTGTCACCCAGGCTGGAGTGCAATGGCACGATCTCAGCTCACTGTAATCTCTGCCTCCCAGGTTCAAGTGATTCTCCTGCCTCAGCCTCAACCTCCTGAGTAGCTGAGACTACAGGCGTGTGTCACCACGCCCAGCTAGTTTTTGTATTTTTAGTAGAGATGGGGTTTCACCACGTTGGTCAGTCTGGTCTCGAACTCCTGACCTCAGGTGATTCACCAGCCTCAGCCTCCCAAAGTGCTGGGATTACAGGCGTGAGCCACCGCACTTGGCCATGAATACACTTCTAAGTATAGAATCTTAGACGTCAGTGTCTGTTTTCCATCTATATGGGGAGGGAATTAGTGGAAATGATACTTCTTTAAACCTCCGAATTTTCATAGCTTGCAAACCCAGCGACTCTGTAGTTCATTGAAAGAAAGATAAAATGTTGCATCAAATAAAATGAGAACATTCCTTTCAAATATTTAGATGATAAAATGTTTTGTTTTAATTTTATAATTTCTCTTGGTAGCAGATAATTATGTAGATATCAAAGGTTTCCCCCACTTTGGGGAAATTATATCAATTTAAATAATCTTTCATGTAATTTTAAAATGTACATGTTTTTCTAAATCTAATTAATGGAGATATCAATAGCATAAGATTTTTATATTAATATACATTTTCAACTGGATGTTTTGGAAAAACTATTCTGGTGCTTCATTAAGTCAATAACATCTTCTAATTCTCTAATTCTGGAAGGTGTTAGAAAATAGAAAAAGAGAGATTTAAAAAATTTTTATAATAGTTTGGAGAAAGCCGGGCGTTGTGGCTCACGCCTGTAATCCCAGCACTTTGGGACGCTGAGGTGGCAGATTACCTGAGATCAGAAGTTCAAGACCAGTCTGGCCAACATGGTGAAACCCCATCTCTACTAAAAATAAGCTGTGATGAGGCCAACTGACAATTAATGTTCTGATTGCTTTATTCATAGAGCTTGTCAAAGGGGTCAATGAAAAGAAGATAAATAGAAACTGGTTACGGCACAAATCAAGTGTGTAAATAAACATCATAATCTCATTTTGACATCCAGGGTTTGTAGGCAGTTCAGCAACCCTCAATCATGCCCCAAGCAGGTGACCATCTTGCACTGGTGGACGACCCAGCGTCGATGGACGCTCCCATCATGCCTCTTCCAGGCCCTGAGAACTACACCTCTCTCAGATCAAATTCAAAAGTCTCTGGCCTGGCATGCCAGGTTCTTAGTATTCTCATTCTGCTTTTCTCTCCAGCTTTCTGAAATGATTCTATCTATATCTCTACCTCTATCTATCTATCTATCTATCTATCTATCTATCTATCTATCTATCTATCTATCTATNTCTATCTATCTATCTATCTATCTATCTATCTATCTATCTATCTATCTATCTATCTTTCTATCCTATTCTATACTTCCTCTATTCTAAATGCCATTTCCATATTTTCCTATGCTTGTCCCCCTTTTTTTAACCACTGAAGATCTATCCTTTCTGCCCTGTGGGACAGGGCAGATCTGTGGGACACAGTGAACTGTTTTTCCAGCCATCGCACAATAAAAACTAAACTGCACCAACTTTTTTAAAGGACATACTAGAAAAATTTATGGAATAGCCTGCCAGCTTAGTTCCAGGGAAGAGTATCGAGTGAAATATTATGTGAAGACAGAATGTCTATTATAGTTTTCAACACCATGATGGTGGGGATAAGTTCTAAATTAGAGATGAGATTGTAGCCCCACACACCCCCTATCAATTCCCTAGCTGGCTTCTTGCCTTGGGTGTCTAATTTGGTCATGCTAATTTAGTCTCTAAAAATATTCTATTTTTCTTGTTAATGTTTTCAATTCTAGCAGTTGTTTTTGTTGTCTTTAATTTTTGTATATTTAAAATAAAAGATCAAAACTATCATTTTAAAAATACAAGTCTTGCTTCTACTCCAAAATCATCTACCCTGTTGTTACCCATGATTTTCATTAGTTCCTAGTTGATATCCAGGTATATGTCTAGTGTTTGGGTATATTCCAATTTATTCTTTTTTTACTCAATATATACAACATCCTGTACCCCTTGCTTTGATCATTTACAAATATATCCTGGTGACTTTTTATTCTATCTATCTTTCTCTCTCTCTCTCTCTCTCTCTCTGTGTGTGTGTGTGTGTGTGTGTATGTATGTGTGTGTGTTTTTAGTTGAAAAATATTCTACTTGGGGATGTGTTGTAGGTTGATGGGCATTAATTGTATTCCTGGGTCTTTTTTTTTTTTTTTCCCAATGATGGCACACTGAATAAACTTGTGCATTTTTTCCCTATTTGTGGAGGAATAATACTTCTAAAAATTTTCTAACGATACAGAAAGTTAATAAGCATTATAGAAGAAATAATGTTCTCATTTTATGGTTTTAGAAATGTTCTATTATTTACAAATGGCTCTTTCATGCCCTCAATTTGCAGAACACTTTAAAAATACCAATAGCAGGCATTACAATATTGGTTCATTTGCCGTCCAGGGAGAGAGCTGAATCTTTCTATGTATTCTCTAAAGAGAAAATGTATAAAGTGAACCTTAAATTTCATTAGGAAATGAAGAACCCCCCATTTGTGCTCTAATACTGCAAACAATATGGTTGGGTATGCTGCATTGCAGTCAGACTGTTTCAATTTATACTTATAAATGTTTTCTCTGTACAAATAAAATGACTTTGAGATTCTCTTCTAAATTTGTTGTCAATCTCCTAAGATTTGACATTGAGGATATTATTTATTGCAATTAACCAAGAAGTAAAAAAAAAAAAAAATATGTATATATATATATATATATGTATTATTTTCATGAAACAATCGGGGATTTTCTAATTAATCTGATATTTTACTTAGCTATTATAATTCAATTTATGTAGCTTTTCTGCTCATTCTTTGAAGGCATTTTTATCATCCATGAAAATCTGAAATATCAAGGGAAAATATTTCAATATTCTTTTGTCCCTGCAGCAGAGATCCTTGTGCTGCTCCACTGCAAATAACTATGTAGGACAGGCCTTTCAATGTTTTCAGTGCCAGAAAGCAAGTTCCAACTTTTTTATATCATTATTTTTTATTGCTGATAAAATAAATGAAAAAAACTGAATTACTTATTATCACTAATATTTATTATCCAATTATCCAACAACAAAATAAAGGTAGTTAAAAACTCCTTTTTATTATATTATGCCATGCTAGAAAATAAAGTATCATTAATAATATGATTGTGTGTAAGAGTCTACTATTTTCTAGATTGTATTTAAAGCAACAGTACTTGGTTATCAAATTATTTTATTTCTTAGTCATGCAGCTTCATTCTCACTATTTTTATAACTTTTTTCTAAAGAGAACCAAGACTACATAAAAATGTAGTGTCATGTTCATCATTGGCTTTCTAATGAAGGCAACATATGAATAGTAATAAATTTGCATGACACTTAAAGTAATAAGTGCATTTATTTGCTACAAATCCTCTAATGTATACACTGGTCATGTTCCAGTGATGCTTTAGCTCATAGATAAACCCAACACATTTTTATTACAACATAACTAAACTTTTGTGTTTCAATCTAAAAGTAAAATACATCCTGAGAAAAAAGTTTTGAAATAGGCATGTGGTGCCCAATAGCTTAATTATTTGCAATAGGTAAAAACGTGGGGAGAAAAGCTATGTGGATGAGATGAAAATGTTATTTCCAATGATCATATGCAAATGTGTGCATTTTCCAAAGATCTAGAGAGAGGCCTGATGATAGAACACCCAGGTTTAGCTGTTACAGTCCATGTTCTTTTCTAGATCTCCATTCTCTAGGCTGGGTGTCTTGATGATGCACAAACCAGTGTTCAGGACATGGAGAACCTAAG
Organism: Theropithecus gelada; assembly: GCF_003255815.1. NCBI lineage: Eukaryota > Metazoa > Chordata > Mammalia > Primates > Cercopithecidae > Theropithecus > Theropithecus gelada. The sequence goes on along the minus strand of NC_037676.1, from coordinate 49,009,668 downwards.
TGTCTTCCTCCTGCTTTCAGCATTTAATAAATATGCAGGCTCTGGAAACTATGCATTTCTCCAAACCCCATCTAGGCTTTCGTGATTCCAATCTGCTATGGGGCTAGAAATAAACACTGTCTTTTAAAATACAGAGCCAGGCTGGGCGCAGCGGCTCATGCAAGTATTCCCAGCACTTTGGGAGGCTGAAGCAGGAGGATCCTTTGAGTCTAATAGTTGAAGACCAGCCTGGGGAACATAGGGAGACCCCATTTCTACAAAATAAAAATTTCAAACTTAGCCAGGTGTGGTGGCACCAACTGTAGTCCCAGTTACTCTGGAGGCTGAGGTGGGAAGATCACTTGAGCCTGGGAGGTGGAGGCTACGGTAAGGCAGGATTGCACCACTGCATTCTAGCCTGGGTGACAGAGTGAGGGCCTGTCTCCACAAAAAATTTAAAATTAGCCAGACACAGTGGCATGCACTTGTAGTCCTAACTACTTAAGAGGCTAAGGAGGGAGGATCGCTGGAGCCCAGGAGGCTGAGACTGCAGTGGGCTGTGATTGCCACACGGCACTCCAGCTTGGGCCACAGAGCAAGACCCTGTCTCAAGAAAAAAATTACAGACCCCAAAATATTCCTCCATCCACTTTTCAATTTCCTTTGCACTTTAGTTAATGTTATCTTTTGACTCCAGTCCCTATCCCTTGTTTTCTACACATAATTTCGGAGACAAGCAGACAAGTCTCCATTCTTGGAATATACAAGGCACTTTTAAACTTGCTTGCTTTGATTTTAATTGCTTCTGCTTAAATCCCCCCTTCCACCTGCTGCCTCTCATCGCATCTGCATCTGGCCATGTAGTCAGTTCCAGCCAATATGATTAGTTAAGAATGATTAGGAGTGTCCCACCCAGATTTCAAGAAGTAGTTGTGCTTCCTCCACTCTCTTTAGTCTTATGGTAGGTGGATGCAGAGGTTGAGGAGGCCCTAGGATGCAGCAAAGTAGGAAAGGAAGAAACTCAGGTTCCAGAATCACTGGGTATGATAACTGCACACCCATTTGCACAGCTACATGAGGCTGTCACACATGCAGTAACAAAGCTCTGTTAGTAAGCCCCTGGTATTTTGGAGTTGATTTGTTCAGCAATTTAAAACACAGAATATCAGTCCACGAGTGGTGGCTCACTCCTGTAATCCCAGCACTTTGGGAGGCCAAGGTGGGTGGATCACCTGAGATCAGGAGTTCGAGACCAGTCTGGCCAACATGGTGAAACCTCTTCACTATTAAAAATACAAAAATTAGCTGGGTGTAGTGGCAGGTGCCTGTAATCCCAGCTACTGGGGAGCCTGAGGCAGGAGAGTAACTTGAACCTGGGAGGCAGAGGTTGTAGTGAGCTGTGATCATGCCACTGCACTCCAGCTTGGGCGACAGAGCAAGATTCTGTCTCCAAAAATAAATAAATAAATAAATAAATAAATAAATAAAAACACTGAATATTGCAGACCCTAGGAGAGGAGGAGGATTCCACAATTTAAACTTGGTCACTTGGCTCTCATGGGTCAGGGTTACATGGCGGCAACTGTGCAAAGCGAGAGCCTCAGAGATGCTGCTGCTGTCAGGACAGCCTGAGACCTAAGCCGACACTGGGGACTGTCCGCGGGCCCCACACTCTCTCAAGGAGTTGGAAAAGTCCCATTGTATCAGAGTAAGATAGATGGTAGCTTTGATTGTGATTGTGGTGAGCTGGAGCCACCTGATCACTGACAGAAGACATCTTCTGTTAACCAACAGCCACCAGGGCTTCCTGTTGAAATATATAGCAACAAAGAAAGAAAAGAAGCAAAACAGAAATAGTACCTTAGAACAATGCTGCTCAGGACTAGTCCAACACTGAATGTATCTGTACTGTGAGGAGAATGTTCATAGAAGCCTGTTGTGTGCATATTTATTCACGTTTGTTAAATGTTATATCATTTAGCACAGTAATCTGAGTGCATAATAGGTCATTTCTTTCTGTTTGAGTTTCTTGAGTGTTTTCTTTAAATGTCTGCAGAGTTGCTGCCCCTTTCTTGAACTTTGAGTACTGCAATCTTTTTAATTGTTGATACGAGTAGAGCTTTTTGAGCTTTAAGTCTAAGGGGAACTCAACAGGCCTGTTTGGCATATGTAGCGAACATCAAGAAACCATCTTACTGTGGAACCATAATTATTTTCTTCTCCCTTTTTGAAAGATCTTTCCTTCTGATGCCAATTTTCTTCCTTGTTTACACAAGTTCAACCAGTTGAAAGGAAAAGGCAATAGTAAGGGTTTCAAAATGGCAGAGAAATTTGAAAGTCTCATGAACATTCATGGTTTTGATCTGGGTTCTCGGTGTATGGACTTAAAACCATTGGGTTGTGGAGGCAATGGCTTGGTTTTTTTCTGCTGTAGACAACGATGGTGACAAAAGAGTGGTCATCAAGAAAATGGTCCTTATCAATTCCCAGAATGTCAAACATGCTGTACGTAAAATCAAAATTATTAGAAGACTTGACCGTGATAACACTGTGAAAGTGTTTGAAATTTTTGGTCCCAGCGGAAGCCAATTAACAGATGATGTGGGCTCTCTTACAGAGCTGAACAGTGTTTACATTGCTCAGGAGTACATGGAGACAGACTTGGCTAATGTGCTGGAGCAGGGTCCTTTACTGCAAGAGCATGCCAGGCTGTTCATGTATCAGCTGCTACTGGGGCTCAAGTATATTCCCTCTGCAAACGTACTGCACAGAGATCTCAAACCAGCTATTCTTTTCATTAATACTGAAAACCTGGTGCTGAAGATAGGTGACTTTGGTCTTGCACGGATCATGGATACTCATAATTCCCATAAGGGTCATCTTTCTGAAGGATTGGTTACTAAATGGTACAGATCTCCACATCTTTTACATTCTCCTAATAATTATGCTAAAGCCATTGACACGTGGGCTGCAGGCTGCATCTTTGCTGAAATGCTGACTGGTAAAACCCTTTTTGCAGGTGCACATGAATTTGAACAGATGCAGCTGATTTTATAATCGATTCCTGTTGCACATGAGGAAGATCGTCAGGAGCTTCTCAGAGTAATTCCAGTTTACATTAGAAATGACATGACTGAGCCACACAAACCTTTAACTCTGCAGTTTCCAGGAATTAGTTGAGAAGCACTGGATTTCCTGGAACAAATTTTTACATTTAGCCCCATGGATTGGTTAACAGCAGAAGAAGCACTCTCCCATTCTTACATGAGCATATACTCTTCTCCAATGGGTGAGCCAATTTCAAGCCATCCTTTTCACATTGAAGATAAAGTTGATAATATTTTGCTTATGGATGAAACTCACAGTCACATTTATAATTGGGAAAGGTACCATGATTGTCAATTTTCAGAGTATGATTGGCCTATACATAACAACTTTGATATTGATGAAGTTCAGCTTGATCCAAGAGCTCTGTCTGGTGTCACTGATGAAAAAGAAGTACAAGTTGATCCCTGAAAATATTTGGATGGAGATCAGGAAAAGTATCTGGAGGACCCTGCTTTTGATACCAATTATTCTACTGAGCCTTGTTGGCAGTACCCAGATCATCATGAAAACAAATACTGTGATCTGAAGTGTAGTCATACTTGTAACCACAAAACAAGGTCATCATCATATTTAGATAACTTAGTTTGGAGAGAGAGTGAAGTTAACCATTACTGTGAACCCAGGCTTATTATAGATCTTTCCAATTGGAAAGAACAAAGCAAAGAAAAATCTGATAAGAAAGGCAAATCAAAATGTGAAAGGTATGGATTGGTTACAGCCCAGATAGCACTAGAGGAAGCATCACAGCAACTGGCTGGAAAAGAAAGAGAAAAGAATCAGGGGTTTGACTTTGATTATTTTATTGCAGGAACTATTCAACTTAGTTCCCAACATGAGCCTACTGATGTTGTTGATAAATGACTTAAATAGCTCAGTGTCCCAACTAGAACTGAAAAGGTTGATATCAAAGTCAGTAAGCTAAGACAAACAGGAAAAAGGAATGGCAAATCTGGCTCAATTAGAAGCCTTGTACCAATCTTCTTGGGACAGCCAGTTTGTGAGTGGTGGGGAGGACTGTTTTCTCGTAAATCAGTTTTCTGAGGTAAGGAAGGATGAACAAGTTGAGAAGGAAAACACTTACACCAGTTACTTGGACAAGTTCTTTAGCAGGAAAGAAGATCATGAAATGCTAGAAACTGAGCCAGTAGAGGATGGGAAACTTGGAGAGAGAGGACATGAGGCAGGATTTCTGAACAACAGTGGGGAGTTCCTCTCTAACAAGCAGCTCGAGTCCATAGACATCCCGCAGTTTCACAGTCCAGTTGGGTCACCACTTAAGTCAATACAGTCCACAGGAACACATTCTGCTATGAAATCTTCCCCTCAAATTCCGCATAAAACATACAGCAGCATTCTGAAACATCTGAGCTAAAATATTCAGCAGACATTTATCTTTGAATTATTCAAGAAATGTGTTTTGTCTTTTTTTATTACTAGTGTTTAAGTCATTTTTTACTTGAAGCAGGTGGTGTCATTTAATAAGGATTTTATTAGTTCTTGGTTTTTAAAATCCAGACTTTCTTTTTCTACAGGTGAGATAGTTTTCATTTTAACTGGCATGCCATTTGCACACAAAAATAAAGAATAGAGCAAAATAATGCAATGTAGAAGGAGACAAAAGGAATGCACTAAGACAAGTAAAGAACATTCTCTCATAGAACAGTGATCTGTTTTACAGGAAACAAATCTTGCCTTGAAATTTACACAGTGAGACTATACATAATTGCATGAAAATATCCATTTTTTCCTAAGACATTTTTCATTCATGAGTATTTTCAAATTTTTCATATTGTACACATTTCTTAAAACACATAATACCAGCAGCAACTGAAAATGAATGTCGAATTTGGTACATATGTGTTATCTACCTCAAGGTAGCAAGAGTATGTGGCAACACATATACCACCCACAGTGCTTCACAATATACACTTCTATTTAGCCAGCGTTTATTGTAGTAAACTGTTCTTAATAAGACTAATTTGTTGTTTATAAAAGTTCTGTGTTATTGTGAACTGTTAATACATCACATCTTATTTATTTTAGCAAATCAGTGTATTTCTGTATTTAATTATACAAATTAACTTAGTTTTAAAAATTTACTTGCAAATACACTTTTTCCATTTGGTTCTATGGTTCATTGCCTACCTAGCTGAATATATAATGTCAGCTTATCCTAAAGCTGTTGAAGTACTTAATTTACCTAGGTGTTCATTTTAAGTAATGTGCTCACTGTGTATAGGAATTTGTATTTTGGAGGTGCTTGATCTATCTACAAAGAAAAATTAATTAGGAATTACTTTATTATAAAATGCTCCTAGAAGTCTTAATTGTGTTTATTAAAAAAACAGAATGTTAGACTTGTGTGCATGGAAGTATTTAAGGTACATCATTGTTGTAGTTTAAAAGTTGTACATGATAAGACATTTTATTTTTACTGTATGTTTTTACTGAATGATCTATTCCCCATCCCAAGGCAAGCATGAATACAATTAGGTTAAATGTAGGAAAATAAAATAAAATAAACTTGGCCACTTGTCCTTCATGTTGTATCTGTTTGTGTTAAGAGAAAAAAATATTTATTAAACACCTTATTTTCATTAGAAAACAATGTTAGATTCTCTTGGGAATGTGACTATGATCAAAATGTGGTCTTTATTCTTGAGAAACTTAAAATTTAATATCATCATAGTTTTCACTAAGCTACAAAGGGATCTTCCTTTTTTACCTATTGTCTTGGAAAACGTGTTCATTAAACAGCAACTCTAGGTGAGGTTTCTAACTCTGTATTTTGTGCAAATGAAAAGGAAATCTCCATCAAATGTTATCTAAGAAATCTTTTTTTTTTTTTTTTTTTGAGACAGAGTCTTGCTCTGTCACCCAGGTTGGAGTGCAATGGCACAATCTCGGCTCACTGCAAGCTCTACCTCCTGGGTTCACGCCATTCTCCTGCCTCAGCCTCCTGAGTTGCTGGGACTATAGGCACCCACCACCACTCCTGACTAATTTTTTGTATTTTTAGTAGAGGTGGGGTTTCACCATGTTAGCCAGGATGATCTCGATCTCCTGACCTCGTCATCTGCCCGCCTCGGCCTCCCAAAGTGCTGGGATTACAGGCATGAGCCACCACGTCAGGTCAATATTTTTATAAAATGTGTAAGGATCTTACTCTGTGTAATGTTCTGCACAAGTCACCATAGAAACTTTTGAAGGACACAGTCCCTGAAATAGATGAGTTTAAAATATCATGACAAGCAGAAGTGTTAGACCATTTTCTTCTCCCATTTTGGAGGAATGTCTTGTTTATATAAAATTAGCTTTTTATCTGTTTCAAATAGTTTTAAACTAATAGAGAAATCAATTAGATAAAAACAAAAATAAGATAATTGAAACTCTATAACAAGATCCTGTCTTTATGAGGAAAGCAAAGCTTCTTAGAAACTAAAATAATTCTTTTTTTAAGAGGAAAAAATAGAGTATAAAAATCTCAATTAGAAAAGCAACTTACTTTCAGTGCCAGTATTCTCCCAGAACAATATGACATTAATAAACAATTCACAAGGCTCTACTTGAAATTTTCATTTTTTTAACACTCTTTGGGCCAGCAGCTTACTCAATCCTGACTCTGTCCCATGTTATCTAAATGTACTACAGTGCAAGTGAAATCCCTTCAAATAAAGGAGATGCCTTAGAGACAATCATCGGATACTCCAGATTGCCCCAGGAAAGTACCCGCACATGCTTTGATAAGACAGTAAATGCCTTCCTGATTTTCAAAGTAATTCTATCAAGCAAATCACCTATATGCTGTTATGTAACAGCAATAATTTTTTGTTTTCACTTAAGTGGCCATTCTGAATGAAATGCCTGTTTTAGAATAATGAAAAGAGTAGAACTGGAATGTTTCTAACACACAAAATAATGATAAATATTTGAGGTGATAGAAACCCCAATTACCCTGATTTGATCATTACACATTGTATGCTTGCATAAAAACATGACATGGATCCCATAATACATATGGATACACCTTTTATGTTCCCAAGATAACTTTAAATAAATTTTTTTTTTAAAGAAGGTAAACCTATGCAAGCTTCCTAAAAAATTTGGCTCAATTTTGAGTTATTAAATAAAAAACTAAAGTTCTTAGAAACAATGTTGTATCCTAGTTTAAGGATATATTCTGGTTTTGGTTGTAGACGAGCCCCATCAAATTCAAATATGTCAGCTCCAGCTCATTCTGCCTGCACTTCCAATGCTGCAGACAAATAGACAATGCCTCTCACAGCATGAAGAGTTACACCACTAAATGACTTCCCCTGTTACATCCATGTAAAGTTCATCAAGGCAACAATCCCACTTTTTCCTTGTTAATAGTTTACTATTACATGCATGCATTTTTTTTTTGTTTTTGCTTGTGCAAAATATTTCTAACTATTGACCTTAATTCTCTCTTGCATTCGTACTAAGATTAAGATTGCTATTATAGACACATGCAAACTTTAACAATACATAAGCATACCTAGAATACATATACACACACAAACACAAAAAGAGTAACTGTAGACAAAATTACTTGCTTTTCTACTTTTATTAATAGTTTTAAAATCATACAAAATTTAAATATTTAATATCTATACGAAAGATAGCTGGTTAAGATACCATGATTAGAAAAACAATTAATTAATAAAACAGTCAAGGATTAAAGATTTTATTACTGTTCTAAATCTTAATATTTTTCAAAATTTTGCTCTAATGGATCTGTTTTAAAATATAATATTCAATATGAAATGTAAATTATTCCTTAACTAACTTTATTAAGTAAAATCATGCTTTTGGTAACGCATACTGTGTTAGTTCATTTTGTGTTTCTGTAAAGGAATACCTAAGGCTGGGTAATTTATAAAGAAAAGAGGATTATTTGGCTCACAGTTCTGCATGCTGAGCAAGCATGGTGCCAGCCTCTGCTTCTGGTGAGACCTCAGGATACATAACTGTAGCAGAAGGTAAAGGGCAAGCAGGTGTGTTATATGGTGAGAGAATGAGAAAGAGGGAAAGGAGGAGGTGCCAGGCTCTTTTTAACAATCAGCGCTCATGTGACTAATAGAGCAGGAACTCACTCATTAGCTCAGGGATTGCGCCAAGCCATTCACGAACGATCCACCCCCCTGACACAAACGCCACCTGTGAGTGTCCGTCTCCAACACTGGGGATCACATTTTGACATGAGATTTGGAGGGGATGAACATCCAAACCATATCACATATTCATCTGTCTCTTGACAGTTAAAAATCCAACTTTATAACCAAATAGTACTTTACCAAGTGATAAGATATTCTAGAAAATAACCCTAGAAAGGAATAAACCTCTATTTTATTATCAATAATTGTTTATTGAGCTGATTCATATGGCAATATGTATTTGATATTTGCTATATGTAAATTTGCATTATTGGATATTAGTGTGATTCGGCAACACATACTTCTTCCTCTATAAGTTGACAATGAAGCAATTCCTAGAGGATAATATTGGTAATATTTCTTTGTATTCAGAACATCTCAATATTAAATTCTCTATATTGTGGTTGGCTTTTTCTTAGACCTCTATACTACCTCAGTCACCCAGGTATTGCAGAGCTACATGCAAGGAAAATAGATAAAAGTTTCTTTCAAATCTATCTCCATTCTCTCCCTTACTGCATTTATATACGTTCTCGTAATTCATTTGATAATAGCAATTCTGTCAGAGACTGTAGTTTTTCACCAAAATGTATGCTGCTGTTCTTACTGAGCACACATACAGACTACATTCTCCATGCTTCGTGAAAGTTGGGTGAGGCAAAGTGAGTAATTTAGGCAGCAGAATGTGAATGGCGCTGGTATGTACCACTTGAGGGTGGGTCTTCCAGATAGCAACATGCTTTCTCCATATTCAATTCCCTGTTTCTGTTAGCCAGGAAGGAAATGAGCAGAGTGATCTTGGAAGTGACCTCAAAAGTCATGTGCTAAGGATTGCAGAGTTGCCAGGCCTGGGTACCACAACAACCATCTGAGGCCAACTTCCTGTTTACTTGAACCAGTCTGATTGGTACATGACAGCGGGGGCGTTGGCGGGGGAGACTTTTAATTGCTTGACTCACTAAATTATTGTTAGTTTTGTTATGGAGGCATAGTTACTCTAACTAATATAAACCTCCAAAGTCAGGTGTTACCATAATAAAAATGTGTGACATTTTTTAACAGTTGGGAAATAGATGGTAAAAAAAAATTTATAATATTTTAACCTTTTTTATGACATCATAAATATTTTGATAAACTGGTTATGTGGGCTAAATTAGAAACGACCCTATTTGCCTCTTATTATCGTGTAAATGTCTGAAGGGCTTCTAGTGATAACCTCTGTTTCCTTTTGATATTAGTAATTTGTTTCTTCTTTTTTCTTTGTAATCACTGCAAGAGGTTTGACAACATTATTGATCTTTACAAAGAACCAACTTTTGGTTTCATCGATTTTCTTTATAGTGTTTTGTTGTTTTCAATTTCGTTGATTGAAGTTATTATCTTTATGATTTCTTTTTTCCTTCTGGTTTTGGTTGTATTTTGGTCTTTTTTTCCAGTTTGTTGAGTTGGGACCTTAGATTATTGATTTGAGGCCACTCCCTTTTCTGATATAAACATGTAGTGCTATAACTTCCTCTTTCAGCAATGCTTAAGCAGTTTCCCACAAATGTTAAGTTGTGTTTTCATTTTTAATTAGTTCAATGTATTTTTATTTTTGTTTGTTTGCTTAAGTTTTAGAAAATTTCAGCTTTTAATACAGATTGAAGGGTAAATATGCAAGTTGGTTAGATGGACACATTGCATGATGCAGAAGTTTAAGGTATAAATGCTCCCATCACCCAGGTAGTAAGCATAGTACCCAGTAGGCAGTTTTGCAGCACACATTGCCCTCCCTCTCTTGCATACTTAGTAGGCCCCAGTGTCTGTTGTTTCCATCATTGTGTCTATGTGTATTCAATGTTTAGCTCCAACTTATAAGTAAGAACATTCAGTATTTGCTTTTCTGTACTTGCATTAATTTGCTTAGAATAATGGCCTCCAGCTGCATCAGTGTTGACGCAAAGGACATGATTTTGTTGTTTTATGGCTGTATAGTATTCCATGGTGTATAGATATCACATTTTCTTTCTTTAATCCACAGTTGATGGGTGCCTAGGTGATTCCATGTCTTTGCTATTGTGAATAGTGCTGTGATGAACATAAAGGTACACATGTCTTTTTGGTAGAACAATGTATTTTTCTTTGTGTATATACCCAGTAATGGGATTACTGTGTCAAATGGTATTTCTGTTTTAAGTACTTTCCTGCTTTGAGTAACTGAATTAGCTTCTTGAAGAAATTCTTAGAAAGAGGCAAAACCCCATAGGCAAGGTGTTTGGATCAGCAGACAAAGGCACAAATCATTCACTACCAGTACCACCATCTGATGTGATAAATGCACAAGAAGGTACTATGAAAACTTTAAAGCTCCATGCAAATATTAACTCAGTGAGACTGGCCAGAAACCTGGAATCAGTAGTCAGAGCCTACATCTGGATTTGATGGCCAGAAATGAAGACATATGCTATATACATATTTGATTATTAATGTCTGTCTAGCTCAGAATAAAAAAATACCCTTTTGAAATCATCAAATCCCAGGGAAATATGTTTTATCTCCCTGAACCAATGGCAGTTCATTCTCTCGAGTTCAAATGGTTTGGGACCAAGTCTGTTTCACACATAAATGAATACTCCAGAAAATGTACCCAGGAAAACTTAAGATATATATGACTCTCCACAAAGCCTCTAACACAGCATGGGTGACAGGCATAACAGTCTGACTTTCAGGTTTGCAAAATTAGCAGAAACATCCACAAGAGTTCCAGAGCGTGAGATTGTCCAGTGAGAGAAACTGCCTGCCAAGATTCTGGAATGATCTCTTTTCTCTCTCGGTCAAAGAGTATGTAATGGAATTAAAAGTCATATACACTTTTACTCAGGCAAGGAAAAGGTAGCATCTCATTTTTTATAACTAACTGGCTCTCTCACCACCCTCCACCATGATGAGATACCAGGGGGAGTTGGAATGAAACCCTTTCAATTTTCCATTTAATATTGTCTCATTCTCGTACAGTTCAAAGAGTCTCTTAGCAACTGGCTCTATCCCTTCAGGTAAATATTCAGCCTTTCGGGTATCCATGGTGGTGGCCCAGGCAATGGGCATATGTAATGGAAGAAAGGGGTTTTGGGTCTGCATGAGTTCTTTGAGTCTTCACTAATTTCTGCTCTAGAGCCACCAACTGACTATGTTTCCTGGTGCCTGGTGGATTCTGCTAAGGTGTGCCTGGTGAGGTTGTATTTACTCTCTTTTCTGGGTCAGTGCCTAGTGGGGCTGTGGGCCCGTTCCGCACAACCCCAACCCCAAGTCTCTTCCATGGCCATGTCTGTTTCCTGGAGGGCTATTTGTGCTATGGCCTTTGCAGCAAGTTCATACCCATTTACCATAGTGGCCCCTGGAAGCAGGTGTCAGCTCCCAGCAGAGCTGGTGATCATGAACCTCCTCTGTGGCCTTCAGGGCCCTAGTATGCTAATCAGACTCCCTCTGCCCTGCCATAGCATGTCTTGCTCTGTGATCGCAGCCCCATCCGACCAAAGTTCAAAACAGTGAACAGGGGAACATGCCCTCTGCCTTTGGCTTTCCCCTCAGCCCTAACTCCTCTGAGAGATTTCAGCCTGGAGTGGGAGCCACAATACCCCTGCACGGTCTACCTGCCACTCTCTCCCACACCCTGCTGCACTAGTCAGACATCTTTTTAAAATAGTTTTATTGAGATATAGTTTAAATACAATTCGCTCATTTAAAGTGTATAATTTAACGGTTTTAGCATATTCACAAAATTGTGCAACTATCACCATGATCAATTTTAGAACATTTTCACCAATGCAAAAAGGAACCCCATACCCATTAGCAGTCACCATCCCTTTTCATTCTAACCCCCAACCTTAGGGTACTATGAATCTACTTTCTGTCTCCATCAATTTTTCCAACAATTTGCCTATTCTAGGCTAGGCATGGTGGCTGTCACCTCTAATCCCACTACTTCAGGAAGTCAAGGTGGGATCACTTGAGGCCAGGAGTTTATGACCATCCTGGACAATGTAGTGAGACTCTGTTTCTACAAAAAAATAAAAAACATCAGCAGAGCATGGTGGTGTGTACCTATAGTCCTAGCTACACAAGCAACTGAGGTGAGAGGATCCCTTGAGCCCAGGAGTCTGAGACTGCAGTGAGCTGTGATTGTGCCACTGCACTCCAGCCTGGGCTACAGAGTCACAATCTGTCTCAAAAAAAAAAAAAAAAAGTAGAATTTCAGAAGGAAATAATTTAAAATATTAGTACTTTCAGATCAGTTTGTTAACGGAGTAATGATTCTGTATTAAGAAGATTATCCCAGTGAGTCCTGACAAAACATCCTGTTCTAGAGATGAGAAGACAGAGGCTTACCCAGGTGAGAGGGGGCAGTGCACTGCATAGGAGGATGCTCACTGTGGTGCTGGGAAAATGGCCACAGAAGAGACCCCATCGAGGTCCCACAGCAGAGAAAGGCTGAATTGCTGTGCTGATCGGCCTCCCTTCCAGCTGTGTAGGACACTGAGGCCCCGGGTCCCAATCTTCTTGGCTATGGGCGCGTCTTCCTCAAGACAGCATGGTAGGGAAATGTGCCCAAGAGCATAATTCCCTGTCCTTTTGGGGTAAACGGTGCTACTACTCATGCTGGTGTGTGAGACTTGGAGATGGTGTGGAATCACAGGCAGGCCACCTGTTACTAGGATACCTGGGACAGAAATCAAAACACGGTAAAATAGTGAAATACAAAAATAATTATGGCCTGAAGTGAAATAGTATAAAATAGTGTATGTTTTGATATTCCTATGAATATGTGGAACAGAGACTTTGCACTTGGTCAAGAACATGGCTGGGCAGTGAGGTGGCATTGAGGAGTGTAGTGTGATGAGTTCCTCACTGGGTTACTTAAGGGCATTATGTCCACTGCTCAAAACTTGTATGCTGGTCAGTGAGCCAAGGTCACTGTGCCTAGCCAAGAAGCAGGTGTTCCTGAGAACCCAAACATCCCAGAGAGTATCTGAGAGCACAGCAAAGCAAAAAAACGTACTGCTCAAACACAGTATGCAGAGCCAGAACATCAGCCTAAAAGCAGTTTAGAGGTGGGAGGCAGCACAGGTCTCTAGAGCTGTCCTGCCGCTATCCAGGGATGCCCTGCGTGTAAGTCCCAATGAAGTCATCTAATGCTCAAGCTGAGCTTGTCTGAGTCAGTCTTTGGGCTAACAGCACCTTCTCAGTTTGTGGGGGCACATTACAGTCCCAAGATTTTCTTGTAATAGGGAGGACATGGGGCCCAGATGCTTGTGGGAGAAGAAGCGCAACTCCCTCCAGCAGCAAAGCCCTGGGACGGAGGAGGTTAGGGAGGCATCTGGGCCCCAGGGCCCTCTCTGGCTGTCTCCCCAGAGTGTGGAGTCCTCTCTGCACCCACACTCACCAGCAGCCTGCATGGTCCTTGTTGGCAGTGAGGGGCCTCTGCCCTCGTGGAGGGGAATATAGTAGAGGACCTCACTGAGCAGCTCCTGCTGTTCTCCTGCATGGAGATCTGTAGCAACAGTTCCTGCAGCCGAGTAGGACACACAGAGCCCTGCCTGCCATTGTCCAGGCTGTTTATGCACACAGATCCTTGTATGACAAGGACTTCTACCTAAGAAGGAAGGAAATGACCACCTGAGGGTCAGGGATTCACTTTGGAGAAGATGAGAGCAGCCCAGCACTCACCTTCCCACCCTGCCAGCCAGGATCTGGGGTGTTAGCATGACATGACCTTGAGGATGACCCCTCTCACCCACCTGATCCTGCCCAGGGCAGACCTCCCCTCACATCCCCTTTCCCCTGCCTCAGGCAGAGGGGTGTGGGCTGCCCAGGCATGCTCACAGTGATGGCTTATCCTGGACTGCCTGCCCTGGCTGCCTGTGTTTCCTTTGGGGATCTCCTGGAAAATGGCCTGTGGTGAGGGCTGAACCCACATCTGTAGCATCAGGAAAGGCTCTCATGCCAGGGTTTCCTGAGGCTACAGCCTGGATAAGTCAGGCTACAGCAGGATGTTTTCTTGAACATCTCTGGCCAAGTGAGCTGGGGAGGGAGCTGTTTCTAAATTATGGGTGCCTGATCACTGGATTCCAAGTTCTACTGGGACCTATTGCCAAGGAAGTGAGGTCATTTCCTGAGTTTACCTTACCTGGCCCTTCCTTTGATAAGACCCCAAGTGCTCCTCTTGGCTGACTTCTCACCTCCTACCCTGGTACCTCTCCACATCTGTGCACAATTACAAGAAGATCACTTCTCTACAGCTACTGTGGAAGGCCTGGGTATAGCCAGGGTCCCAGCTTTGAGGGACAGACCTGGGTTTAGACCCAGCTTCTCCTTACTACTTATGTGACCCTGGATAACCCACTGTGCCTCTGAGGGTCTCCCCAGGTTTGCCCCTGCACAATGAGGATCATTCTAGCACCTGCTTCCTGGGGCTGTCCTCAGGCATGTGTGAGATGATGCTACGAAGCCTGTGGTTTGCACTACTGGGTATGTGCCAGAGGAAATGAAGTCATGATACAAAAAGATACTTGCACATGCATGTTTATAGCAGCACAATTCCCAATTGCAAAAATGTGGAACCAACCCAAACACCCATCAATCAATGAGTAGATAGAGAAACTATATATTCCATTTGATGAAACACTACTCAGCCATAAAAAGGAATGAATTGATGGAATTTGCAGCAACCTGGATGGGATTGGAGACTATTATTCTAAGTGAAGTAACTCAGGAATGGAAAACCAAACGTCGTATGTTCTCACTCATAAGTGGGAGCTAAACTGTAAGGATGTAAATGCATAAGAATGACATAATAGACTTTGGGGACTCAGGGGGAAAGGGTGGGAAGGGGGTGAGGGATAAAAGACTAAAAATCAGGTTCAGTGTATATTGCTCGGGTGCACCAAAATCTCACAAATCACCACTAAAGAACTTACTCATATAACAAAACACCACCTGTTCCCTGAAAATCTATAGAAATAAAAAATAATTAAAAAAGAAACCCTAGGCTGGCATCAAGTGTAGCCAATGCACAAAATTAGAGAAAAAATAGAGCAAGAGGGTGACGTAGCCTGGAATGCTTTCCAGGAACTGAAAGCGTACCTGAGTTCCTGCTGTGTAATCTTGGAAATGTCACTTGCTCTCTTGGCCTCATTTTCCTGTCTGCACATTGTCCTGTCATGCTCCATAAAAATCTTGCAGTGGCTTCCCATTATGTTTAGATTCAGATCCACATGCTTCATCTCAGCTTCCTTAGTGGCTGCCACGACTCCCACCTCCTAGTTTATGCATCATGTATAATTCCTTCCCCATGAGTGTAGACTGGACTTAATGGCTCACTTCTAACAGTAGAATATGGCAAAAGCCATGAATGTCTCTTCCAGGATTTAGTTATGAAATGACTGTAGTTAATGTTGCACTCTCCCTCCTCTTCTCTCCATATTTATCTGTTTTTTTCTGTCTCTCTCATGTGCTTTAAGACCTAAAGAGGGAAACAGATGGAGAGGCACTCAGGGCCTCTGTGCAAACTGAATTCTTCCAGTGATCATCCCATGAGCTTGGAAGTGCATCCTGCTGCAGGTGAGCCTCTGCCGAGACAGCAGCCCCAGCCTTGTGAGACACCTTGTGGCGGAAGCTCCCAGCTGAGCCCTGCTGGGTTCCTGAGCTACAGAAACTGTGAGATGATGAATGTTTGTTGCTGTAAGCCCCTGTGTTTGGAATAATGTTTTCATATAGTAATAGATCCCTAATACAGTCTACCTGCTTCAGAATCTGCTCCTGCCCTTCTGCCTCTCTTCTCTTCTCTCCCCGCAAGTTCCCTGCAATCACACTGGCTGCCTTTCTCACTTTCTCCCTGGCCAAACTCACTTCTGCCTTGGAATCTCTGTGCAGTTGAAGCTTCCCCCCAGCATGCCATTCCAAGACTTTTGGAGGGCTGATTTCCACTTGTCATTCTGCTTCCAGGGCAAATGTCACCTCACTGATGCCCTTTCAGATCCCCCATGAAGAGGTCTCCAGCTCTCCCTTACAGCAGTCTGATTTATTTCTACATAGCACTTGATCTTTTTTCCCCCACTTTTACAGTCACGAGCTGTATAAGGACATTTTGGTCAATGATAGACCACACATGTGATGGTGGCTTCATAATATTATAGTGGAGCTGAAAAATTCCTATTCTTTAGTGAGGCCATTGCCATAGTAATTTCATAACCCAAGGTATGACTCACGTGTTTGTGGTGATGTTGGTGTAAATAAACCTACTGTGCTGCAAGTCATATGAAAGAATAGCCCAGGCCGGTTGCGGTGGCTCACGCCTGTAATCCCAGCACTTTGGGAGGCTGGGGTCAGGAGATTAAGACTATCCAGTCTCACAAGGTGAAACCCCATCGCTACTAAAAATACAAAAAATTAGCTGGGAGTGGTGGCGGGCGCCTGTAGTCCCAGCTACTCCAGAGGCTGAGGCAGGAGAATGGCGTGAACCCGGGAGGCGGAGCTTGCAGTGAGCCTAGATCGTACCACTACACTCCAGCCTGGGCGACAGAGCAAGACTCTGTCTCAAAAAAAAAAAAAAAAAAAAAAAAAAAAGCCCATACAATTATATACAGTACACAAAGCTTGATAATGGTCATCCACTACTATTTTGCTGGTTTGTGTATTTACTATACTATACTTTTAATCATTATTTTAGAGTGTACTCATTCTTCTTATGAAAAGATTTAGCTGTAATACAGCCTCAGGTGGGTCCTTCAGGAGGTTTTCCAGAATTAGGCATTGTTATCACAGGAGAGGATATTTTGAACTCAGCTCCATGCATGCTATTGTGCCTGAAGGGCTGCCAGGGAGACAAGATGTGGAGGTGGAAGTCAGGGGGATTGATGATCCTGACCCTGTGTTGACCTACTCTAATGAGTGTGTTTGTGTTTTAATTTCTTTTTTAAATTATATTTATTTTTTGTAGAGGTGATGTCTCACTGTGTTGCCCAGGCTGGTATTAAACTCCTGGGCTCAAGCAATCCTCCCAAAGTGCTTGGCCTCCCAAAGTGCTGGGATTGCAGATATGAGCCACCACACCTGGCAGTGCATCTTAATTTTTAACAAAAACACATGGAGTTCACACGCAAGCAAGCAAGCATTCACAATAAATTATTAAAGGCAATAATTAGGGGGTAACAAACCACAGTGGATGCTCAGAAGGCCAGCCCACTGATGGATGAACTCCAGTGAGTTTGGAAGTCCCTCTGGGGTGCCCATCGGTGGCGGGTAAATCTGCTGCTCTCCAGGCAATCATTCTTGGCTGCAGCTGCCCAAGTGTGGAGGAGGCTTTCAGAATCCTCAGGGGCTGAGATTCCAAGAGCACCTCAGACGTTGCCAGTCCCTTGCTGCCTTTATGATTCTCCAGAGGGGGCTCACCACCATGATCTCAGCCACAGGGTCTCACCTGGCACCCAGCCACAGCAGGTGTTATCTCATCACCTTAGTCTAGCACACATATATTTATCACTTTAAAGAAAAACAATCTTACTGTGACTTCAATGTTCACATATGCTTATCATTTTAAAGAAGACTAATTTTGCTGTGGGCTTAATGCCACCAAATATGAGTGAATCCATTTTGAGACACTAGAAATCACAAATTATTAATATATATCAGTTGGAGACCTGTCTCAAGATGATAGCAATTGAGATTCACTTTTAGAAATAAACAAGACTGGTTGTGGAAAAAGATGACAGTGGGAACTATAGAAGCATGTAATTTATGCATAATATATATTAAGGAAAACTGTGCATACATTAAAATCATATTTTCCAAAGCATTAAATGACATAGATGAGTGCTCATATTAAGGGCAAAATTAATTGGAAATAAAAGATGATTTCAGTTTTAGGAAAACTCTGTATCTAAACAAATAAGAGCATATAGATATGACTTTGGGAGGCCAAAGTGGGCAGATAACTTGAGGCCAGGAGTTCGAGACCAGCCTGGCCAACATGTTGAAACCCCATCTCTACTAAAAATACGAAAATTAGTGGCCATGGTGGGGGGCACCTGTGGTCCCAGCTACTTGGCAGGCTGAGGCAGGATAATTGCTTGAATCCAGGAGGTGGAGGTTGCAGTGAGCTGAGATTGCAGCACTACACTCCAGCCTGGGCAATAGAGCGAGACCCTTTCACCAAACCAAAAATAATAAAATAAAAAGTACACAGATATGTGGGGTGATTGTTTTTAAATTTTCTAAACTGTGCTTTTTTATGTATAATCAGAAGGATTTCATAAATGTGCTTTGGTTTAAAATGGTATTTGATTGAAGCCATTCATACCTAGCTGTGACCTGGACCAGTTCTGCTCACTGCATCCCCTCTCCACACCCTGAGGGTCCTGAGGTCAGTAGCCCTTGACTCTACGTTCTGCCCTGAATCCAGGGCAGAACAGGGGCTCAAATACTCACTAAAACATTTAACTTGGCAAGGGGCCTATTTTTTTGTGGTGTAAAATGACAAAACAAGGCCTCCCACTAGTGAACACTCCAAAAACATTGACTCTTACAGAGTTTGGATTCGATCTAACAGCAAGCAGGTGAAGATGTCTAAGTGTGAATGCCTGGAGCCAGGCAACGTTCATGCCATTTCCCATGTGGCCATCAGAGGGCAGTGGGTGACAGATTAGGACAAGGACATTACCCCTCCCTCATAAGTTTTACAAGGGAGCCTTCCTCAGCACATATTTTCTAACCTTAGGGAGCTTCATTATAAAATGATTATTTGCTTTTATTCTGCAATATCAGTTGGGAGCTAAATGCAAATTCACTACAAGGAACAAATGTAAGGTAATCCTCTAACTGGAAGATTAAGCTGGTGCTACATACAGACAGAGAAAAGTATGTTTCCAGCCTCACAATCTGTGCCCAGATGTGTCCCTTTCTCTACATCCATCTATCTATAAATATGTCTATGTTTTGTGTTTTGTGTTTTAGTGTGTGTGGGTTATTTTTTAAAATTAATTAATTTTTTTTTTTTTTTTACAGGTTCTCACTCCTGTCACCCAGGCTGTACTGCAGTGGTGAGATCGCTGCTCACTACTGCCTCAACTTCCTAGGTTCAGGTGATTCTCCCACCTCAGCCCCCAGAGTAGCTGAGACTACAGGTGTGCACCACCTGTATTTTTAGCAGAGACGGGGTTTCACCGTGTTGCCCAGGCTGGTATAAACATGTCTATGCAATACCTTTTGAGAATTAGATATAATATAGACATTTGCCAATCACGTTGCTGCTTTTTGATTATGTTGTAAGACAGGGAAAATGGAACTGAAACTTTGAGAGATATAATGAAGAACATTGGCAGGATGTCTCAGTAGAAGTTTACCAAAGTGGGAAATTTTGTGGTTAGCATAGACAAGATCTAATACCCATTGCCTGCTATTCTCAAAGCACTGAGTCTTCTTTTCTCCAGGGGATGTGCTAAAATCTTTTATACCCTAAAATAGCATCAGGTCAGAATAATGAAAAGTGGCTACAGCAGTGTTGAGGTGGAGATGAAGTTATGATGTGGTTGACCTGGCATCCTATCTACAACAGTTCATCACTCTGTATTATAATCCTCAGCCTCCCTCACCAGTCAGCAACCTGAGAACAGAGTCCACACCTTGGTTCTGACTGTAGCATAGGCCCCAGCCCAGCAGCGGGCATAGAACAGGTGCCAAATACAACTGAATTAATAAAACAGAGACTCATATCTAACAAACTGGATAATACACTTGAAATTGGGACTCTCCCAGGACAGCCCAGATAGGAGGTCACCAAAAACCTGTTGCTTGACATCCTGCCTAGGCCTTGGACCAGATTGCCTTCCCACAGCATCCCCCAGCCAGGAAATGTGCAGAATCTCTGCCTGCTTTGACTCCGGTTTACTTTGGCTCCCGTGATTGTCCTACAGTGTGGTTCTCCACTCTGAGTTGCAGGGGACACCTGTGACGGCAGGGAAAGCCCGTTGACTCTCTCTTCTCCAGCCCCCTGCCGTTGCCTTGCTCTCGGTTCTGTGTACAGCCTGGTCGCGGATTCGCCTGCAATTCCCTTTGAGAGATACCCCACACTAGCCAGGACAGGCCCCACCGCCCCATTGCTTCCAGCATCCGCAGCAGAGATCCGGGATCAGATGTCTACAAATGAATAGGAAGAAAAGCGATCTCATCCAATCTTAACTGAAAACAAACCCCAGTTCAGACAAGTTAGTAGAAAATTGGGGTTTATTTGTCCTACTTGATGGAATAAGAATACGATGGCAATAAATAAAATAAATTAAATTGCAAAATGCTGAACAAGCGACAAAGAGTAATGTCTCCACAGAGATGCCTTGTCCCCCGTAGAGATGCCTTTCTTTTCTGTTGATAGCCCCGACGGCCTTCTGGCATGGCTACATGAGTTAGTTCAGCTCTTGGAGGCGGGGACAGCAGCACACCACTGGGCCACAGGGCCCGATCCACCGCTCCAGGGCGGGACGCCGGCTCCCACACTCCCTTTTCCTCCGGGTTGGTTGTGACCATGGAAGTTCAGGGCTTCTGGCCATGGCTTTTCAGGAAATCACTCCTTCAGGAGAAGCTGCCCGCTTTTTAGAAGGGAAGCGTCCGGCCGCAGCCCTGGCTGTGGGGCCGCGCCTGAGGCCACCATGCAGGATCCCCAGGTCCAAAGCCGCCAGCGTCCACCACTCCTGTTCCTTCGCGACTCATCGGGATCGAGAACAGACAGAAATAGAATGGGAGAATCCCTGACATCACCGGGTCTCACAGGCCAATCCCATTCCCCCCGAGCCAGCCCGTCTCAGTCTCACCCTCCTCCTGCAGACACTTCGCAGCCTCCCTGCACCGCAGTCGCTGGCCCTTCCCCTGCGCCCGGAAAGGCAGCGGCTCTGCAGCCCTGCGCCGGCGATCACCCCAGGGTCCCGGGCGGCGACGCGCCTTAACGACAAAGACGGCCGCCTCCAGAGAGGCCTGCGTGCACCAGGACCCCGCGGGTGCTCTGGGGGACCCCCTCAGCTGCCGCGCTGCCAGTGCCAGCCAACCACCACCCCGTGAGTCCTCTGTTCTGGTTTCCATCTCCCGCTGCCTAGTCACCAATCGCATTCATCCTTCAGCAGCACTTGACAAAGTTCTTTCCACCCCAAATCTCATCAGGGGTGGTGTGAGGACAGTCTGAGACTTCAGTCACCACTGATCTGTTAATTCCAGGCGTCAGCTTGACGGGCTATGCGCTACCCAGTGGTTTGGGCAAACATTCTTCTGGGCAGGTCTCCGTGAGTGTTTTTGGATGAGATGAATATTTGAATCCTAGATTAACCACAGAAGAGAGCCCTCCCTAATTTGGGTGGGTCCCATCCAATCAGCTGAAGGCCTGAACAGAACACAAAACTCATTAAGACAGAACTCCTTCTGTCTGACTGCCTTTGAGCTGGGACATGAGCTTTTTGCTGTCTTCACACTCCTTCTGAAACACCAGTTCTTCCTGGGTTTCAAGCTGCCAGCATTTGGACTGGAACCTGCTGGGTCTCTTGATGACTATAGACCTTAGGACTTGTCAGCCCCCACAATACCCATTATATATAATTATGTCATATATCTAATTAATATAAATTACATAGTTATATAAATTGATATGAATATATAATACATGTAAACATATAATGTATATCATATATAAGTGTTTCCCTAGGGAACACTGATTGATACGGCCATCCAGCACACAGCTGGTTCTGGCTGTACTGCCAGTGTTCTTTGCTCCATACTGAATGTATCTAAGTCAGGTCTTGTTGCTAATTACGCAAGAGTGGCGGAAACCCCTAACACCAAGAAAGCATTCAAATAAACCATTATTTTTCCATTTTATCTCTCTTTTGCAAGAGAGTAAGATCTCATCAATACTTACCCTAGATCAGTATCAAGAGAAGAGAGTTCAGCAAAGACAACACAGGGAAGAGAAATTGAAAGGTATCAATGGCCCTCATGTGTCATCTATAAGATACATAAAATTCTACCTTATTTAATTCACATGTCAATTTGATTTGGATCAGTCTCAGACATGAAGAAAGCAGTACTCTGAGAGATAAAGTTGCCCATCCACAGTTCATAACCAGGGAGTGGTGGAGCTGAGAGGAAAGCCTCCTGCTCCATACGCTGCACAAGTGGATGCCTGATCCCCTCTCGTAGTTAACCATGGGCCATCATGACAAATCCACCCCTCCTGGAGCCCACACTCACCCCAAGCCCTGCTATGCTCACCTTGAGCCTCACCCACTTCCCAGTTCTCCCCTCATCCTCCTACAGCATGGACCTGGGCAGACATCCTGTGAACTGCTTGAGTGCAGTCAGGAACTCAGGCCCCCCAGAGTGCCAAGGAGTCAGGTTTCACTTGACCCCACAGTCCAGAGACAAGGACTGACTTCAGACACATCTAGCAGCAGCCTCAAGCAGAGCACTGAGCTGCGCCTGCTGGATACAGGGCTATTACTCAACCCCGTGGGGCCTCAGCTTTCTCCTGTCCTCTGTGAAATGGCAAATAAATAATGGCCCCTAATCTGCCCTGGGCTCAGATCTGCCTTTGCCCCTAATAGCTGTGTACTGTGGCCCTTCCCCTCTTGTAGCCCTGCCTTCTCACCTGCCCCCCAATACTCTTCTTTTACATCCTCTCAACTTGAACTCTGCTGCAAGTAAGAAGACGTAAAAGAAGAGTATTGTGAAGTCACATCTCACTGTGTGCTCTAACCATGCCCCTGTCTGTCATGATGTTTGACACAACCCAGCCCCATGGTTAAAGCATGTGATTCCAGAGCCTGAGTCCCTGGGTTGGTCTTAGCTCTGCTGTGGTTCCTAGGAGTGTGACCTTGACAGTGATTGTAAACTCTGCTCACTGGGTTCCTCACATGTAATGTGAGGAATATTGCGAGGGCTAAGGGAGTAGGTACTCAGGAGAAGCACAACAGCATGCCTGGGGAAAGTCATCAACACTGGTGGGAATCACAGAGTGATGCCCTGGGCACAGAAGGGAGGTGCTCTCAGGGAGTGATAGGTGGAGAGCATGAGGGTGGTGTCCAGATCCTGGGAAATCTGATTTGATGCAGCACTGGTTTCTTGGTGTAGTCAGTGATTAATGAATCATCATGCTGTGTGCTGATGATGTTTACATTTTCTGTCTGTGTATTACACTTTTAAAGTCAACATTTAAAAAATAATTCCTGGGAATTTAATAATAATTCCTGGGAGGTGATCAGACCTCTCAAAGCTATGGAGGTGGTGAGGTCCAAGCATATCTCTAAGGAAGAAAAGAAAATTTAATGAATATCTGGGGTAAAGTTGAGCTAAAGAGGAAATTGCATTAAGGGAGATTATATGTAGATAAGAAAGATAGGTATAAGATAGACATAGATTAATTGGTGATAGGTGATAGATAATAGATTGGTTGATTGATTAATAAATGATAGATAGATGAATATATGACAGATGATAGACAGTTGACAGATGACAGATGGATGATATAGATTAATAGGCACCAGATAGATGATGATAGACTGAAACAGTGATTGTGATAGACAGTTGATAGATAATTGATTAATAAGTGATAGATGATAGATAATTGATAGATTGATAGATCAATAGGTGATAGATAATAGACAGATAGATGATACATGACAGATCACTGATAGGTAGATGATGAGTAGGTGGATGGGTGAATAGATAGATAGATGATGAGTAGAGGGATGGGTGAATAGATAGATAGATGATAGAAAGAACAGTTATGGGTTACAAGTAGGAAGGACCAGAGAAGAGAGGGGAAAATAATGGGGGCCTTGGGGTCACTTCCTCCTTTGTCCCCTCCCTAAGCTCAAGACCCCTTTGTGACTGTACCATACCTTTTTGATGTGGGTCAGGAACTCTAGTCTAGAGAGCACATTCTCTGCTCAGTTGCCCAGGGAAGCCACAAGATACAGATGCTGGAGAATTTGGGCTGGTTTCTTCTGCATTTTAACAATCCCTGGGGCTTTCTTTGGTTCTTTCTTTATTTGAGTGATGTTGATATCATCTTTCTATCATGTCTTTGCATTAAGTGATGTCCACATTTATCCATGTTTGAAAAGACACAGACACCAATCTGGTAAGGAATCCCAAGGGCTGCCCACATTAGAGGTTAACTTCTGTTTTCCTATTCCTATTTTCTCTTTTCAAAATCTATCCTTGGGATGGAGAGACCTCAAGAATGGGAACTCCCAGGGGACATTAGAATAGCATCTGTCTAAGAGAACAGGTTGGGCAGCACAGGAGGTAGGTGGGGACAAAGGCTTTTATCCAAAAGTTACAGACCATTTGCCCAGGTGTGATAAAATCACAAATACCATGGAATTCAGGCCCACAGATTGGTTTGTTAAATAATTCAGGACACCAGAGGGCAACAGGCCCTCAAGAGTTGTTCACCAGCAGCCTTCCCGTCACAGTAGGCTCTGGGTCACGACTCTCCCAAGAGTTAGGGCTGAGCTGGAGAGCAGTGTTGACCTATGAGAGGCTTTGGCTGCTTTCTGCTCCTTCATCTGTCCTCAGGAGGCAGAATCCTAGAGAATGAAGCAGAAGTTGCCAAAGGTCTGCAAGTCTGTGCTCCTCAGTAGAGGACTTTCCAGGAGTCCCAGGACTGCTGTCTGAAATATCCATTTAGAAGCACATATGAAAAACAATTCTTTATTTGAAATTGACAGAGAAGGAATCAAAAAAAACATGATCCATTTTAAAAGTGAGTAACATGAAAGCAATATATCTCAATTAAATCAACATAGGAAGTCACATAATTAATTAAGAAAAGTTCACCTTTTTTTTTTTTTAGGATAAGGTCTTACTCTGTCTCCCGGGATGGAGGCTGGAGTCCAATGGCACAATTGCAGCTCACTGCAGCCTCAAACTCCTGGGCTCAAGGGGGCCTCCCATCTCATCCTCCCGGGTAGCTGGGACTACAGGCGTGCACCATCATATCTGGCTAATGTTTTGTATTTTTTTTGTAGATACGGGGTTTCTCCATGTTGGCCAATGTGGTCTTGAACTCCTAGGTTCAAGCAATTCTCCTGCCTCAGCCTCCTAAAATGTTGGGATTACACATGTGAGCCACTGTGCCCAGCCTGCTGCTTTTTTAGAAAGAGGAGAGAAGGATGGTCTAAAACTCCCATTTTTTCTTGTCATTCACCTGGCAACCCAGAGTCAGGAGGAAGATGGGAGCTTTGAGGTAAGGTTCTGCTGCCCCACCTTCAGTTCCTCAGGGGTCAGCTTCATCTCACCCTTCCCATTAGTCCCAGGCCCCCAGACTGAAGACAGCAGTTCCTGGAGTCAGTTCTTAAAAGAGTAAGTTCTCAAGGGAGAGGCTCAAAAAAAGGGAATAAGAACCTGGAACACTTCTCCCCATCCCTATTCTGCCCCTCATAGGAATTAAACAAGATGGAGCTGGGCAATGGTTCTTATCCACTGGTGATAATATGAGATTCCACAAAGAAATATTGGGTTTTTTTGGAGGCAAAATTTGTTGCATCTTCACTTTGTAAAAGTTGGTGGCATCCCTATTTTCAGACTGTTCTTGGAGATAGCGCTAGGCTTGTTTGCCTCATACAGTTGTGATGGTCACCTGGGGCTGAGCGAGAAGCGCTTGCCTTCAGCTTTTCATGAAAGCCAGTTTTGACTTCTTGAAGCTGAAGGGTCAGGCAGAGCTACGTAGTGGTATTGCACACATCACCATCTTCAGATTCCTAAACTCTCTCTTTACAAAAAAAGAGAGTTCAGCAGGGGCTCAACATGTAATAGAGTCCACTAAAGAACAGTCTGAGGCTTGCATTTTTCAGCCCTCTCCTTTTCCCCACCATTCTACCTACCAGCCATGGGCTATAGTGCTTGGGGTTCTACAGGTGCCATAGGGTAAAAACTTTCCCACTCAGGTTCCAGGAAAAAAAAAATGACAAGAAACTTTACAAGTCCCAAATGCAGAACTAGAGTTTGGCAGTCTAAGTTCAGAAGGGTAAGAAGCCATCTCCATGGCCCTGAGTATTTTGGAAGGAAATAGATTTCTACTTTCCCCAAATCTCCTTTTATTCCCAGTGTGGGTGAGGGAGGAGCACTGCTCTCAATTCTTAGCTTAGCCTTCTGGAACATGAATAAGTCAGTCGCCAGCTGCCCTTTCCCTCCCCAGAGCAGCAAGGAGTCCAGGACTCCAGCTCTGTTTCTACAGGCAGGGACAGGAGGCCAAAGGGCAGGCAGAGCAGGGGCAAGTTCTCAGCACACCCAGGGGTCGATGGAGAACAAACATATCATTAGGCTGAGAAAGGAAGAAAAGATCTCAACTCATGTTCAAGCAGCACTCAGCTCATTGTTTATCCACAGGAAGAACTGGATTACAAGCCAGGGACATAAAAATTAACTCATGACCTGGATAACTTTGCCCCCCACATGCCACTCATACCAAGGAAGCCCAGCTCTGAAAGCATTGAAAGATGACACATTTTGCAGGAAACAGTGACTCTCTGGAAGTTAAAAAATCTAGCCACTGCCCAGTGGACACAGCCTCAGGGAGCCTTAAGAAGGCTGGTGTTTGGGGGTACTGCCAAGGAGGATCGAGTGGGCATGATGAGCCCAAGAGACAAGGTGACTGCTGCTTAGGGATATTCCATGTCTGTGGGATCCACCCATCTTGGGACAAGTCTTGAACTCAAAAAGAATTCTCCTTCCTGAGTGGGGACATTAGGAAAGGTAAGGCCCTCCCCACGGAGACTCTGCATGAGGCCTGGCTTGGTGACATAATTGTGGGGCAAAGGTATCACAAGCTTTCACCGATGGGTTAATGGGGCAGCCACACAGCACCAGGAGAATGAGTCAGTGGGGAAAAATGTGAAAGTTGAGGGTGTGGGAAACAAGAAAAATCAATTAAGAGGGCAAGGGATGACCCATTTTGTGGGAAGGAATGAATTGTTTCCATTGTTGCTAATCATGACATCCCCTCATCAAATACACACACACACACACACACACACACACACACACACTCACTGCCTGACACAGGCTGCTCCTGCTTGTGAATGAGGAGGTCTCTCTGGCATAAAAGGGTGCTATAGGTACAGGGAGAAGCATATTTTTGAATACAAAGAATGTTTGCATGGAGGTCTTCATGCCTGGCACCTGCTTTCTTGGGCAAGTGATTCTGTTGCTCTCCTTCCTGACATTCTTTATGACAACACTAAGGATCTTGTCCTGAGTTGGTCTATGATGGTTGGGGTGATCCTCTGATGCTCACAGACAGGCGTGGCACAGCTATGGGAGGTCTCTTTCAGAAACACCCACAGCTTGTGCACCAGTGGGGGGTTCTGCAACGTGTAATAAGATGCAGTGTCTGGGGTTCAGTTTGGACCTGTCCTGAGCCCATGGAAGTCAGTTTAAGCCAAGCTGCCTGGGGCACACCCAGCCTCCTCCACAGCCATGCCCTCAAAGCTGTGGAGCATTGAGTGGAGAAGCTGGGGAAAAA
This sequence comes from Theropithecus gelada, assembly GCF_003255815.1. Taxonomy (NCBI): domain Eukaryota; kingdom Metazoa; phylum Chordata; class Mammalia; order Primates; family Cercopithecidae; genus Theropithecus; species Theropithecus gelada. The sequence continues at coordinate 48,981,867 of NC_037676.1, read as the reverse complement.
AGCCACAAAGCAGTGTGTTCATCAGAAAAGGAGGTATGAGTGGCCTGAACCCATGAAATAAGGAGAGAGAAGAACCTCTGGAGCCACCTGATGTGCTCTTTACACTAAAGGGAGAGGGGCTAGCGACCATCTTGGTCTCATTAGCGTCAGGCCTGGGAACGTCCACCCGAGTGCCCAGATCCAGGTCTAGACAAGAACCTTTGTCTCCTGTAGAGAGGTTTACACTTAGAGAGATTAATCGCTGCTCTTCGCTACATATTTAATAACACTGCACATTCAGCCTTTTGTTGAATTTTCCCAACTTGACGTTCAGGGAGGCTGAAGGCTGACTCATCCAGTAGTGGACAATTCAGAACTGGAGAGCTCAGAGGTGGTAGCTCGCAGGCGGTGGTGAGAGAGAGGAGGTACCATGTGATTGGCCGTGGGTCACATACCAACCACAGCAGCTCCCATATCTGTACTGCTCCCTAGAGACACACCAGGTGAGGCCCTCAGACAGGATGTGCACACACAGCGAAGTGATGTGGCCACAACTAGGTGAGGGTGCACTACAAAGGATCCCTCACCGTAGATCTGCTTCCAGTCATGGTTTCCTCCCTTTTCCCTGATGCCTGCACATGCAGGGAAACAACATGGGCCCCAAAGAGAGGGAAGCTGCTTGGAAGAATGTGCTATGGGAGATGAGAACCTACAGCACAAGAACAGTTTCCAGCACTGTTCCCTCCCTCAGGATCTTCAGTATTGCCCAATACTGGGGGCATTATGAACACTGCAGAGCTCTGTTTAAGGGGGAGCCATACAAATCCCTAAACTTGTCCATTACCAAACGCTTCAGCCCGCACCAAAGCCGGGAAAACCAAATGCATGGAGGGATGGCCCCTCTGTGTGGCACAGGGTCTCCAGAGGGCAGTGGCTAATGTCAAAAATGTTTCTATGTAGCCAGCTGCTGTGTAAAGGGCTCAGATTTCTGGAGGCAGCAACCATACTGGAATTAATACTAAATCCAAATGTTCAGGTTTAGAACATGGGCCAATCAAGGCTTGGAGGGGGCTCTACCTATTGGTAACTTTCATCCAGGATTTCCATCAGCCCTGTGTGCCAGCATCCACATTACCCTGCCTGAGTCTCAAGAATAGGTTTGGGTTCAGTTAGAGAGGTCACTGATAGCGTTGAGACTTTGGCAGCTGCCTCCCCTCAGCCTTAGTCCCTTTGAGATCCAGGGTCTGCTCTTTCTTCTGCCAGGGCCCTTGCTACAAGGGAGATGGTTGTCAGTTGCGTTTAGGGGATGGGGTTGATGTGAGAGGGAGTTTGAGATGACCGTGGCAGTGGTGGTTAATTTCCATCTTGGGAGATGTTTGCTCTGCCTGCTTACCACTGGTTAAGGGATTTATATTTTGGGAAGATAATTTGCCAGGTTATTAATTTTGGGGGATACTATCTGCCTGAGTAGACTCCCTGAAGGAGAATGAACTTTGCCCTCCTCTCTCTCACAAATTTCTTGGCTTGTGGTCTAAGGTTTTGTTAATGGTTTTTGTGTTTGCTCGCCCAGGTTACTGCGTGGAAGAGAGATTTAGCATTTAGCTCCATGTCCTTAGAGTGGATAGGTAGTGTCTCAGGTGGGGTTGTTTCTGCTGGGTTAAAAGAGGTAAAGAGTAAGCTCGGCTCAGTGGCTCCCACCTGTAAACCCAGTAGACTGGGAGGCTGAAGCAGGAGGATTGCTTGAGACTTGGAGTTCAAGACCAGTCTGGGAACATAGCAAGACCCTGCCTCTACCAAAAATATATATTTTTAAAAAAAGATGTAAAATTGCCCAGGGTAGCACTTTTTCCAGGGTACTAAGCAAAGAGATATGGCAATGTGTCTTGTAAGCATCACAATGTCAAGTGGAAATTCCCTGGGAGATTACAGAAATTGTGATGGAGTGAGCAGATTTGACTGCTAAGGGGCTAAACCCCAAGCACCATGAACCTGGGCCCTGCAGAAAAAATGTGAATGCCTCCCTCACCTTTGAATGACCATACCACTACACTCTGCATTTGCAGGGGCAACCATGACAGACCAAGGATCAGAGGTTCTTCCCTAAGTATTTCTCATGACATGCCCTTTGCTAAAGAGAGAAAGAGCTACCACTGACTGATTATTTTTTACCCTCCCACTCCTCAATAAATGTGGGATTCAATTTTGTTTGAACAACTAAATAATTTTGTTTCTTGCACAAATGAGTGTAGTTGTATCCCAATGGTCATGGGAGTTTAAATTTTATATCATTTTTATGCATCATGAAATACACCTTTTAGTTTTTAATCATTAAACAATGTAAATGTAATTTATTTGATAAAAATACAGTTGAACAATATAAATATTCCTCCTATCTTGAGAGAAGGTATAAAAACAGGCAAGATTCAATCTGTATGAGGTCCCCTGACTTGCATCATTCTTCCTGTGGTCACCTTTCTCATCCTTAGCACAGTTAAGGATATCCCTTCAAATATCCTCCACCTCACCACACCTCCACCCCAGCTGCCAACAGTCTCCACTGATAGACGGGATCCAACCCCACAAAGTAAGTGAAAACCATCTGCTCAAAACTTTTCTTCACGAAATCTTAAGAAACAAAAACAAGGAGGGCAGAGCAAGGTGGCCGAATAGGAACAGCTCCAGTCTCCAGCTCCCAGCGCGAGCGACACAGAAGATGGGTGATTTCTGCATTTTCAACTGAGGTACCAGGTTCATCTCACTAGGGAGTGCCAGACAATGGGTGCTGGTCTGCTGCTGAAGCCCGACCAGTGAAAGCTGAAGCAGGGCAAGGCATCCTCTCACCTGGGAAGTGCAAGGGGGAAGGGAATCCCTTTTCCTAGCCAGGGGAACTGAGACACACAATACCTGGAAAATCAGGTAACTCCCACCCCAATACTGCGCTATACCAAGGATCTTCGCAAATGGCACACCAGGAGATTATATCCCACACCTGGCCGGGGGGGGGTCCCATGCCCACAGAGCCTCCCTCATTGCTAGCACAGCAGTCTGTGATCTAACCACAAGGCAGCAGCGAGGCTGGGGGAGGGGCGCCCACCATTGCTGAGGCTTAAGTAAGTAAACAAAGCTGCTGGGAAGCTCAAACTGGGTGGAGCCCACAGCAGCTCAAGGAGGCCTGCCTGTCTCTGTAGACTCCACCTCTGGGGACAGGGCACAGCTAAACAAACAAACAAAAAAAGCAGCAGAAACCTTTGCAGACGTAAACTATCCTGTCTGACAGCTTTGAAGAGAGCAGTGGATCTCCCAGCACTGAGGTTGAAATCTGAGAACGGACGGACTGCCTGCTCAAGTGGGTCCCTGACCCCTGAGTAGCCTAACTGGGAGACATCCCCCACTAGGGGCAGACCGACACCCCACACCTCACACGTCAGGGTATACCCCTGAGATGAAGCTTCCAAAGCAAGAATCAGACAGGTACACTCACTGTTTAGCAATATTTTATCTTCTGCAGCCTCTGCTGCTGATACCCAGGCAAACAGGGTCTGGAGTGGACCTCAAGCAATCTCCAACAGACCTACAGCTGAGGGTCCTGACTGTTAGAAGGAAAACTAACAAACAGGAAAGACACCCACACCAAAAACCCATCAGTACGTCACCATCATCAAAGACCAAAGGCAGATAAAACCACAAAGATGGGGAAAAAGCAGTGCAGAAAAGCTGGTAATTCAAAAAATCAGAGTGCATCTCCCCCTCCAAAAGAACGCAGCTCATCGCCAGCAATGGATCAAAGCTGGATGGAGAATGACTTTGACGAGTTGAGAGAACAAAGCTTCAGTCCATTAAACTTCTCAGAACTAAAGGAGGAATTACGTACCCAGTGCAAAGAAACTAAAAATCTTGAAAAAAGAACGGAAGAATGGATAACTAGAATAATCAATGCAGAGAAGGCCATAAAAGAACTGACAGAGATAAAAACCATGACACGAGAAATACGTGACAAATGCACAAGCTTCAGTAACTGACTCGATCAACTGGAAGAAAGAGTGTCAGCGATTGAGGATCAAATGAATGAAATGAAGCGAGAAGAAAAGTCTAAAGAAAAAAGAGGAAAAAGAAATGAACAAAGACTTCAAGAAGTATGGGATTATGTGAAAAGACCAAATCTACATCTGATTGGGGTGCCTGAAAGTGACAGGGAAAATGGAACCAAGTTGGAAAACACTCTTCAGGATATCAACCAGGAGAACTTCCCCAACCTAGTAAGGCAGGCCAACATTCAAATTCAGGAAATACAGAGAATGCCACAAAGATGCTCCTCGAGAAGAGCAACTCCAAGACACATAATTGTCAGATTCACCAAAGTTGAAATGAAGGAAAAAATGTTAAGGGCAGCCAGAGAGAAAGGTCGGGTTATCCACAAAGGGAAGCCCATCGGACTAACAGGACATCTCTCGGCAGAAACTCTCCAAGCCAGAAGAGAGTGGGGGCCAATATTCAACATTCTTAAAGAAAAGGATTTTCAACCCAGAATTTCATATCCAGCCAGACTAAGTTTCATAAGTGAAGGAGAAATAAAATCCTTTACAGATAAGCAAATGCTTAGAATTTTGTCACCACCAGGCCTGCCTTACAAGAGACCCTGAAGGAAGCACTAAACATGGAAAGGAACAACCAGTACCAGCCATTGCAAAAACATGCTAAAATGTAAAGACCATCGATGCTAGGAAGAAACTGCATCAACTAACGAGCAAAATAACCAGTTAATATCATAATGACAGGATCAAATTCACACATAACAATATTAACCTTAAATGTAAATGGACTAAATGCTCCAATTAAAAGACACAGACTGGCATACTGGATAAAGAGTCAAGACCCATCAGTCTGCTGTACTCAGGAGATCCATCTCACATGCAGAGACACACATAGGTTCAAAATAAAGGGATGGAGGAAGATCTACTAAGGAAATGGAGAACAAAAAAAAGCAGGGGTTGCAATCCTAGTCTCTGATAAAACAGACTTTAAACCATCAAAGATCAAAAGAGACAAAGAAGGCCATTACATAATGGTAAAGGGATCAATTCAACAGGAAGAACTAACTATCCTAAATATATATGCACCCAATACAGGAGCACCCAGATTCATAAAGCAAGTCCTTAGAGACTTACAAAGAGACTTTGACTCCCATACAATAATAATGGGAGACTTCAACACCCCACTGTCAACATTAGACAGATCAACAAGACAGAAAGTTAACAAGGATATCCAGGAATTGAACTCATGTCTTCACCAAGTGGACCTAATAGACATCTACAGAACTCTCCACCCCAAATCAACAGAATATACATTCTTCACGGCACCACATCGCACTTATTCCAAAATTGACCTCATAATTGGAAGTAAAGCACTCCTCAGCAAATGTACAAGAACAGAAAGTATAACAAACTGTCACTCAGACCACAGTGCAATCAAACTAGAACTCAGGACGAAGAAACTCAATCAAAACCGCTCAACTACATGGAAACTGAACAACCTGCTCCTGAATGACTACTGGGTACATAACGAAATGAAGGCAGAAATAAAGATGTTCTTTGAAACCAATGAGAACAAAGATACAACATACCAGAATCTCTGGGACACATTTAAAGCAGTGTGTAGAGGGAAATTTATAGCACTAAATGCCCACAAGAGAAAGCAGGAAAGATCTAAAATTGACACTCTAACATCACAATTAAAAGAACTAGAGAAGCAAGAGCAAACACATTCAAAAGCTGACAGAAGGCAAGAAATAACTAAGCAGAGCAGAACTGAAGGAGACAGAGACACAAAAAACGGTCCAAAAAAATCAATGAATCCAGGAGTTGGTTTTTTGAAAAGATCAACAAAATTGATAGACTGCTAGCAAGACTAATAAAGAAGAAAAGAGAGAAGAATCAAATAGATGCAATAAAAAGTGATAAAGGGGATATCACCACCGACCCCACAGAAATACAAACTACCATCAGAGAATACTATAAACACCTCTACGTGAATAAACTAGAAAATCTAGAAGAAATAGATAATTTCCTGGACACTTCCACTCTCCCAAGACTAATCCAGGAAGAAGTTGAATCCCTGAATAGACCAATAGCAGGTTCTGAAATTGAGGCAATAATTAATAGCCTACCAACCAAAAAAAGTCCAAGACCAGATGGATTCACAACTGAATTCTACCAGAGGTACAAGGAGGAGTTGGTACCATTCTTTCTGAAACTATTCCAATCAATAGAAAAAGAGGGAATCCTCCCTAACTCATTTTATGAGGCCACCATCATCCTGATACCAAAGCCTGGCAGAGACACAACAAAAAAAGAGAATTTTAGACCAATATCCCTGATGAACATTGGTGCAAATATCCTCAATAAACTAGTGGCAAACCACATCCAGCAGCACATCAAAAAGCTTATCCACCATGATCAAGTGGGCTTCATCCCTGGGATGCAAGACTGGTGCAACATACACAAATCAATAAACGTAATCCAGCATATAAATATAACCAAAGGCAAAAACCACATGATTATCTCAATAGATGCAGAAAAGGCCTTCCACAAAATTCAACAGCCCTTCATGCTAAAAACGCTCAATAAATTCGGTATTGATGGAACATATCTCAAAATAATAAGAGCTATTATGACAAACCCACAGCCAATATCATACTGAATGGGCAAAAACTGGAAAAATTCCCTTTGAAAACTGGCACAAGACAGGGATGCCCTCTCTTACCACTCCTATTCAACATAGTGTTGGAAGTTCTGGCTAGGGCAATCAGGCAAGAGAAAGAAATAAAGTGTATTCAGTTAGGAAAAGAAGAAGTCAAATTGTCCCTGTTTGCAGATGACATGATTGTATATTTAGAAAACCCCATCATCTCATCCCAAAATCTCCTTAAGCTGATAAGCAACTTCAGCAAAGTCTCAGGATACAAAATTAATGTGCAAAAATCACAAGCATTCTTATACACTAGTAACAGACAAACACAGAGTCAAATCATGAAGGAACTTCCATTCACAATTGCTTCAAAGAGAATAAAATACCTAGGAATCCAACTTACAAGGGATGTCAAGGACCTCTTCAAGGAGAATTACAAACCACTTCTCAGTGAAATAAAAGAGGACACAAACAAATGGAAGAACATACCATGCTCATGATAGGAAGAATCAATATTGTGAAAATGGCCATACTGCCCAAGGTAATTTATAGATTCAATGCCATTGCCATTAAGCTACCAATGACTTTCCTCACAGAATTGGAAAAAACTGCTTTAAAGTTCATATGGAACCAAAAAAGACCCCGCATTGCCAATACAATCCTAAGCCAAAAGAACAAAGCTGGAGGCATCACGCTACCTGACTTCAAACTATACTACAAGGCTACAGTAACCAAAGCAGCATGGTACTGGTACCAAAACAGAGATATAGACCAATGGAACAGAACAGAGTCCTCAGAAATAATACCACACATCTACAGCCATCTGATCTTTGACAAACTTGAGAAAAACAAGAAATGGGGAAAGGATTCCCTATTTAATAAATGGTGCTGGGAAAATTGGCTAGCCATAAGTAGAAAGCTGAAACTGGATCCTTTCCTTACTCCTTATACGAAAATTAATTCAAGATGGATTAGAGACTTAAATGTTAGACCTAATACCATAAAAACCCTAGAAGAATACCTAGGTAATACTATTCAGGACATAGGCATGGGCAAGTACTTCATGTCTAAAACACCAAAAGCAACGGCAACAAAAGCCAAAATTGACAAATGGGATCTAATTAAACTAAAGAGCTTCTGTACAGCAAAAGAAACTACTATCAGAGTGAACAGGCAACCTACAGAATGGGAGAAAATGTTTGCAATCTACTCATCTGACAAAGGGCTAATATCCAGAACCTACAAAGAACTCAAACAAATTTACAAGAAAAAAACAAACAACCCCATCAAAAAGTGGGCAAAGGATATGAACAGACATTTCTCAAAAGAAGACATGCATACAGCCAACAGACACATGAAAGAATGCTCATCATCACTGGCCATCAGGGAAATGCAAATCAAAACCACAATGAGATACCATCTCACACCAGTTAGAATGGCAGTCATTTAAAAAATCAGGAAACAATAGGTGCTGGAGAGGACGTGGAGAAATAGGAACACTTTTACACTGTTGGTGGGATTGTAAACTAGTTCAACCATTATGGAAAGCAGTATGGCGATTCCTCAAGGATCTAGAACTAGAAGTACCATATGACCCAGCCATCCCATTACTGTGTATATACCCAAAGGATTATAAATCATGCTGCTATAAAGACACATGTACACGTATGTTCATTGCGGCACTATTCACAATAGCAAAGACTTGGAATCAAACCAAATGTCCATCAGTGACAGACTGGATTAAGAAAATGTGGCACATATACACCATGGAATACTATGCAGCCATAAAAAAGGATGAGTTTGTGTCCTTTGTACGGACATGGATGCAGCTGGAAACCATCATTCTCAGCAAACTATCGCAAGAACAGAAAACCAAACTCTGCATATTCTCACTCATAGGTGGGAACTGAACAATGAGATCACTTGGTCTCGGGAAGGGTAACATCACACACCAGAGCCTATTATGGGGAGGGGGGAGGGGGGAAGGATTGCTTTGGGAGTTATACCTGATGTAAATGATGAGTTGATGGGTGCTGATGAGTTGATGGGTGCAGCACGCCAACATGGCACAAGTATACATATGTAACAAACCTGCACATTATGCACATGTACCCTAGAACTTAAAGTATAATAAAACAAAAACAAAAACCCAAAAACTTACAGCCCAAGTCTCTTTATTCCATCTTTTCTGTTTCAGTTTTTAGAAAGGTGTCACTCAGCAGTCCTTCCTTGATCTTTCCAAGGTAGGAATGTTTACTTCTTCAAACACACTTCTTACTCGCATTTTGCCTTTTGGTTTAATATTTCACCTTAGGGTAAGCTCTTCTCATACCTGAAATCTTTTCTATTTCTTTGGCTTCCAGGCAGATAAAGTTTCTTTTCAAAAATGTAAAATATACAAAACGTAAAATTTATCATCGTAACTGTTTTAAACCTACAGTCCAATGGAAGTAAATACACTGTTGTTACCTCCCTCCCTCCCTTCCTTCCTTCTCTCCTCCTCCTCCTCCTTCTTCTTCTTTTCTTCTGCTTCCTTTCTCTCTCTCTCTCTTTCTTTTCTTTCTTTCTTTTTTTCAGTCTTGCTCTGTTGCTCAGGCTAGAGTGCAGTGCTGGGATTACTGGCACCTGCCACCATGGCTGGCTAATCTTTTTGTATTTTTTGTTTGTTTGTTTGTTTTTGGAGACCGAGTCTTGCTCTGTCACCCAGGTTGGAGTGTAATAGCACAATCTCAGCTCACTGCAACTTCTGCCTTCTGGGTTCAAGCAATTCTCCTGCCTCAGCCTCCCAAGTAGCTGGGATTACAGGTGCATGCCTCCATGCCTGGCTAATATTTTGTATTTTAGTAGTGACGGGGTTTCACCGTGTTGCCCAGGCTGGTCTCGAATTGCTGAGCTCAGGCAATCCACCTGCCTCAGCCTCCCAAAGTGCTAGGATTACAGACATGAGCCTGGCCTGTATTTTTAGTAGACATGGGGTTTCACCATGTTTGCTGGGCTGGTCTCCAACTCCTGATCTCAGGTGATCCACCCATCTTGGCCTCCCAAAGTGCTGGGATTACAGGCATGAGCCACTGCACCCAGCCTGAACTGTACTTTCTTCAAGAAGCTTACAGATTGTTTTTATGTACAATTTAAACCTAATTGCTTAATTTCTGCTCTTTTCCTTCACATTGCACTTTTCAGTTTTTTCATACAGCTGAAAGAAATTCCACCCAAAAACTCTGTATTAAAAAATCAAAAAAGAAATGGCCATGTGCAATTTGCCTCTGTCCAAACATTTCAGCCACATGTGTGCAGCTGTCTATCATCCTTTTACATGGGATTGTCCTGGACTCCCCTCCTGTATGGGCTTGTGCATGGGATCAAATATTTCTGTCCTATTATGATTCTAAAATTTGACTTAAATGGCAAGTGACCCTTCCTTCAGGTGTGTCAATAAAAGTACAGTTTTTACCTGTGGAGGGAAAAACAGGTTTGAGAACCACAATTTTTAGATTGGCAAACATAAGGGGTTGCTACCTACATGTCAATACAGCGAGCATAGGCAGGGGTCAGTGAGAAGTGGGGAGTGGCCACACTCATGGGCCATGTTGTGCTGTTGGCTACAGCTGGCATTTTCCTGATGCACCCAACAAGTCCCATGGAAAATAAGCATTGTCCACGATGTGGTTGAAGCCCATTCACCTCTTCTTTTACTCATTTGTCTATTGGTTAATTCATAAAAGTGCATTAAGTGTAGACTCAAAGACATATCTCACTGTGTGAGTGTTAGGGAGGGGAAGGTCCTAGGCCCAGTTAGAAGAGCTAAGATGAAAACACAGTCCCTCTCCTGTAGGAATTCACACTGTAGGAACATTTGTAAACTAAATGCACTATGATCTACCTCAAAGAGAAACTCACTCTGTCTGGGTGAGTCCCAGTCACGCACAAACATTAACTCAAAGGAGAAGTGGGTGTTTCCCCAGTGGAAAGAGGGAAGGGGTGAGGGAACCCTAGCCTCTGACATTATTCAGTGACTTGAACATGTTTATATGCACACAAGTATGGATGTGTATGAGCTTGTCTATGACTGTGTGTGTGTAGCCGAATGTTGATGTGGCTGGGTGTCCCCTGCACATACATGTCTAAGTATATGGTCATATATTTGCCTTTTTGTTATGTGTGTCTGTTTATACCTAACAGTAGCTGATGGTGGGCATTGACTGTGTCAGGCATCATTCTGACTGCTGTAAGGACATCTCGTTTAATCCCCACAAGAGCCCTATGAGGCAGGATCTATGACTATTTGACACATCATGAAACTCACATGGGGAGTTTAAATAACTTGCTGGAGGTCCCACAGCTTGTAGGTGGAGCTGCATTTTAACACAGGCAGTCTGGCTTCAGAGTCCACCTCTTTGTGACCACGCTTGTCTGTGTGTGCTGTACATACTATACATTAATAGACAAATACATATGTATGGGAAAATATTAAAAGAACTATATTTTTAACACTTTATTTAAAATACAGAACATATTCTGAAGTGTTCATATCAACACATCACAATTGAATGTTTTCATAAAGGTAAGTTTTACTCTTTGTGTGTGTTCCTCAAAAGCACTTCTGAAAATGCTTCACCACCTCATACATGGAGCCCTTCAATTCATCGTATCTGTAGTTTCTACCCTCCAAACTCCTAACCTGGATGGTTGCTGCATTTCTTCATTAAAGAACCACTTCTCTTTAGAGAAATATCCTCTTGGCCTGGAGGGCTGGGGAGAGCCCCTTAAACATGTGTCTCTTTGGAAGTAATCAATGCCCTGCTGCTCGTGGCCTGACAGCTCTGGTTTACTTGATGGGAAAAAGTTACTCCCCAGTTGCAAAATCCTTTAAAACATTTTTTTTTCAGCATCATTAATTCTGCTTCATATGATCACAGAAAATCCTAACTTCAGAACTGAATTGTGAATTTGTTAATTGACAACTAGATGTTGAGAGCTTTAAAATCGTTCTCATTTGAAGTGATAAAGCCCTTTTTACTTCCATTTATTTCCCCTAATAATTTTCTCTTCTCTTGGTCTTCATTTTTCTTTCAGTTGGTGAAAAGGTTTTTAAATATTCAATCACTTCAGGGAACAGTAATGACTGCCCATCTACTGTGAGCAGTAGGGAAAATCTTCCACTAGGATAAGCCAAAAAGTGGTATTTAAGTGAAACATAATATATGCTCTGAAGATGAAGAAATAAGAGATGGTCTGTTTCATGTTCCCAAAAGAAATGCAGCTGTCTAGTGTCTGCACACTGTCCATGTCCCCCAAGCCCATAGCCTGGTGACCATGGTCTTCAACTCAAACTTGGTGCTGTTGATGCTGTCAATGTGGAATTGAAGACAGAGAAGCAGAGATTTTTAAGCCAGAAGCAAACTTCAGAAGTTTTAGTTTGTAACTATTGTTTATTTCTGGAAATCATTTGGAAGATATATTTTTACTTTTTGTCTCTCCCAATTCCAAAATGTTTTTGTTATAATTTTCTTTAAACAGGAAAATAAAATCATAATTTTAAAAAAGTGAATCTTGTGTTTAAGAGGTGTCAAGTTTGTGCCCTTACCTTACCTCTGCACCAGGATAGTGAATCCACAGCAACCTCTCCTGCTGCACCCACGACCGATAGCACCAAGCCTTCTCAGCCAACTTCCCTCTTGGATGCTGTCAGGCATTTTCTCAGCAAGCATTTCAGAAAGCCATGACTCACTTATCAGCATCAGTGCTTCCACCAATTAGCTAAGATAATATTGCTACTCAAGAAACTACCCCAAAACTCAGTAGGAGAAGTCAGGACTTCTGAATGACAGAATAGAGTTTGGCAGTCCCTTTGCCCAGCAAAACAGTGTAACTGGTGAAAATTATTTAAAACAAACAAAACGGACAAAAACACAAGCATTCAACATCTCTGGAAATTATTCTAGGGACCTAGAGGAAATGGAGAAAATGCATTTAAGAAAATCCACGAACCTTGGTGTACAGTGAGAGTCTGTGGCATTTGAGCTGAGGCCCCATTATCCACACTGTAATCCCAACTTATGGAACCTCTGCTCTGGGCATGTGCAGTTCAGACAATGAGGGCTCTTTCTCACCAGCCTAGAGTCTAGGACTACAGTTTTACACTGGAAGGGGAGGCTACAGGAGTTTCTCATTCCCCTAGCTCTGTGTTGCAGAAATTGTATTCCAGGTAGGTATGGGAGAGAGTGTGTCCGGAATTGGTGGGTTCTTGGTCTCACTGACTTCAAGAATGAAGCTGCGGACCCTCATGGTGAGTGTTACAGTTCTTAACGATGGTGTGTCCGGAGTTTGTTCCTTCAGACGTTCAGATGTGTCTGGAGCTTCTTCCTTCTGGTAGGTTCATGGTCTCGCCATCAGGAATGAAGCTGCAGACCTTCGTGGTGAGTGTTACAGCTTTTAAAGGCAGTGTGTCTGGAGTTGTTTGTTTTTCCTGGTGGGTTTGTGGTCTTGCTGGCTTCAGCAGTGAAGCTGCAGACCTTCACGGTGAGTGTTACAGCTCATAAAGGCAGCCTGGACCCAAAGAGTGAGCAGCAGCAAGATTTATTGCAAAAAGCGAAAGAACAAAGCTTCCACAGTGTGGAAGGGGACCCCGGTGGGTTGCCAGGGGTGGCTTGGGCAGCCTGCTTTTAGTCCCTTATCTGACCCCATCCACATCCTGCTGATTGGTCCATTTTGACAGAGTGCTGATTGGTGCGTTTACAATCCTTGAGCTAGACACAGAGTGCTAGACAGAAAAGTTCTCCAAGTCCCCACTAGGTTAGCTAAACACAGAGTTAGCTGGATACAGAGTACCAATTGGTGTATTTACAAACCTTGAGCCAGACACAGAGTACTGATTGGTGTATTTATAAACCCTGAGCTAAACACAGAGTGCTGATTGGTGTATTTACGATCCTCTAGCTAGATATAAAAGTTCTCCAAGTTCCTACCAGATTAGCTAGGTACAGAGTGCTGATTGGTGCACATACAATCCTCCAGCTAGATATAAAAGTTCTCCAAGTCTCCATCCGGCTCAGGAGCCCAGTTGGCTTCACATAGTGGATCCTGCACCCGGCCTGCAGGCAGAGCTGCCCGCCAGTCCCGAGCTGCGCCTGCACTCCTCAGCCCTTGGGCTGTCAATGGGACTGGGCGCCACGGAACAGGGGGCAGTGCCCGTGGGGGAGGCTCCGGCAGTGCTGGAGCCCACCGCAGAGGGGAGCTCAGACGTGGTGGGCTGCAGATCTGGAGCCCTGCCCCGCGGGAAGGCAGCTAAGGCCCGGTGAGAATTTGAGTGCAGCACCGGCGGGCCAGCACTGCTGGGGGACCCAGCAACCTCCGCAGCTGCTGGCCCGGGTGCTAAGCCCCTCACTGCCCTGGTGCTGGCCGGCCGCTCCGTGTCTGGGGCCCGTGGAGCTCGCTCCCGCACCTGCCAGAACTCACACTGGCCCGCGAGGGCCCCCCGCAGCCCAGGTTCCCGCCCGCGCCTCTCCCTCCACACCTCCCCGCAAGCAGATGGAGGCGGCCCTGGCCTCAGCCAGCCCAGAGAGGGGCTCCCACGGTGCCACGGTGAGCTGAAGGGCTCCTCAAGCGCCGCCAGAGTGGACCTGAGGCCAAGGAGGCGCTGAGAGTGAGGGCTGCTAGCACACTGTCACCTCTCAAGAGGACTGGTCCTCTTTTCCCCAAATCTGCCCCCACTCTCAGTCAGGAACTCTATCCCAGTCATGGCAGTCTGGGAGTACTAGGTTTCTACTGGCCTCACCTAAGCTCACTCATACGATGGAAATTCCATACCAGTAAGAGCACATCGAGAAGACCAGGGGCTGCCAATCACTCCAATAGCACCCGCTCATAGAGCAGGGGTGTCAATCCAAGAAAGCCATTTCTCCACCACCAACTCCAGTGCAAGGATGCAGGGGATCTGGCCAGGGAGAAAGGCAGTACATGAGGATGAAAAGCTCAGCAGCTGTTCCTGAGGGGACTGAAAGTGAAGGGCTCAATGCCTTAGGGCACTAGAACAGGCAATGGTGCCACTGGGGAAAGCAATGATAAAGCTGGGAGCTTTGATGCAAGTGAAACAGAAGCCAGATTTTTAACAGAGAACTAGGAAAAGAGACGGATAAGAAGAGCCCTCCTGAGACAACAGTGAATTCCGGGGTTTGAATGCTATGTGCATGGTCTAGGTAGCACCAACACAGGAGTGATCACAGAAGGATGCATTAGAAGCGTGAAAGTACTCCCCATGCTGCACACAGACCCATCAACACACTGGGAAAGCCACCCAGCACAACCTCTGGCTAAACATGAAGTGAACAGAAAGCCACATTAAAAATAACTTCTCAGTGCCCCCCTAGAAGTCTGGAAGACAGTGAACAGGTTCAAGGCTTTGCCTCTTAGGGGCAATTAGAGAAAGAATCTCCAAGTTTCTAGTCACTGGGGAAAAAAATGGAGCAAAAAATAAACTACCTGTATTGTAATTAGAGTTTCTAAGCCACACATACACATCTAGCAATAAAAGGTAAGCATGTCACTAAGTGGACCTAAGCACAACATTTGACCTATAAGTGGCTTCTGTTAACCCAGAATTGGCCTTTAGAAACCCAGGTTAAAAGATAAAAATAAAACCCTGTTGCTCAAACAGATGGGCCCTGAGCTCACCAGGGCCCTACATACTTCCTGTAGCTCTCTGACATGAATGGACCACTCAAAGGAGAGGACTTGCATCTTCTCTCTCTCGCGCTCTCTCTCTCTCTCTCTCTCTGTCAGAAAGATCAAATGCTACACACTGCAGGGGGAACAGACCTCTCAGAATTGGTTCAGCCAGATCTCCAGGCAAATGAGCAAGCAATGAAACAAAAACAATGCCATACCCTTGGGAGATGTAGACTCCATATTCAGAGTTGCTATACTATATTACCTAAAATGTCCAATTTTGAACAGTAAAACAAAAGAGACATGTCAAGAAAAAAGAAAGTGTGACTTATGCACATGAAAATAAGCAAGTGATAGAAATTGCCTTTAAAGGACTCAGATGGTGAACTTAAAGGAAAGAGACTTCAAAGCAATTAGCTATCTATATTGTTTCAAAGAAATAAAGAAAATCATACTTAAAAATTAAAGAAAGGGTGATGCATGGTGGCTCACACCTGTAATACCAGCACTTTGGGAGGCTGAGGAAGGAACTCGGGGCTGCTTTGGCCTCATGGGGCCTGGGAGCATGGCCGGCTGACTTCACAGTCTGCTTGGAACCAGGGTTCAGGGGGATTATTATTATCTAGTAAGGTCTCTGGAGGACATGTTTTAATGTCTAGTTAAGACTGAGTGGTTTTTAATAATGTAAAACTATATGCCTAAGGAGCTTAATATATTTGTTCTTTTGAACAGTTCAAGCATTTTTACTAAATCTAATTTATTCTCTTAAATTGCTTAGCAAATCTTTTTACAACACATAATGAAAAGATAAAGATAGACTTTGAAAGAATACAAGTTCTAAATTAAAAGAATCCGCACATTAGTGAGATTGTGTCTGCTTGTTTTATCTGCAGTTAAGTTGTGTGCATGAGTGTGGCGTGGTCAGTAGGGAGCCATGGACTGGTGGAAGCTGATGGGATCCTAGGACAGCTTCTGGGCCTTCAGAGAAGCCCACATAGCTGTGCCTTCCATGGACTTAAAATTACAGTGGGGTTCCCTCGTTAGGTTGTGAGGAGGGAGCACAACAAGGCTCACAACTTCTGCTTGGAGGTGAGCGGCAGGCCTGGTCTGTCTCACGGGGCACAGGAGCGAGCTGGGGCTGATCCCCCACAGAGGCTGTAGGAAGATAGAGGAACAGGGAAATCTTTACTGCTTTCATGGGGTAGGCTTGATGCATTTTGTTATTTCCAGGAGGAGAAAATATTAATGGTTGTAAGAGATTTTCTAGATTTAGGGATCTTTTTGTCATAGAGTAAATCACAAAGTGTGGCAGGAGTTCACCCATGTGTCTTAGTCCAGTCAGGCTGCTGTACAGATTAATATAGGTTGTGTGGCTTATAAATGATAAGCATTGATTTCTCCCTCAGTTCTGAAGGCTGGAAGCCCAAGATCAGGGCACCAGGGGTGCCTGGTGAAGGCTCTCTTCCTCATTCTTAGATGGTGCCTCCACTGTGTCTGTGTGGTAGGAAGGGCAAGGGTCTTGGAGCCTCTTTTATAAAGGCACCAATCCCATTTTTGAGGGCTCTTTCTTTATGACCTCATGAGCCCCACTTCCTAATATCATCACTTTTGGGGTGAGGGTTTTAAGATACAAATTTTAGGAAGATACAAACATTCAGATTCTAGAGACCCTCACCCATATCTATATTAAAGAGTGTGACATCTTTCAGAGAAGAAGCAGGGGGCTGTGCACACCCTCATCTGGGGGAGGGCTGGGCTTGGCCTTGGTCAGGCAGCAAGGCTTTCAGGAGAGTACCCTGTGTTTGTGGGGTCGCAACTTCAATATGGCAGGGTTCTGTGGTCAGTTCTGCATTCACAGGTTATGCAGACCCCTCTTGGCTGTCTATGTGGCACCTCAGAACCTCTCACTAAATACTCACCTTACACAGTGGTTATAAGAATGGAATGCATAATAGATGTTATCACTACACCAGTCCCTGACACAGGATGAAAACTCAATCTATGGGGATAACCACATATTGTTTTTAATTTTCTCACAGCTCTTACAGTCTACTCAGGAATGCCAGAATTTTAATTAACAAGAAGAAGTGTTTATGGTGTAAGAGCAAGTCACAAGGCAGCATTTGAATCATTTGTAAAGTCGTCCTCATATTTCTTGCCCCTGGAGAATTATGTTTGTAATATAATAATTTACTCATGTACAGTAGAGATCCCTCAGCCCGAGCAGGGTTGGGATAAATGCTGTGAAGGAAAGTTACAGCTGGGACTTGTTGAACCTGAGCAGTAGGTGCTTATTTAGGGTCCTTCCTCCACTTTAAGGTATTATTTGAGGCTGAATTACCTGGGCTCTGAGGAAACTCATCATTAAAAGGGAGAGTGCTGGTCTCATTTGGATTCTTGATCTGTATGAGCAGGTGTATTCAACTCATAAAATATACCACATTTTACCCATATGCATACATTTTCATGTATGTATTTAATGCTTAAAAGGTTGAAAAAATTATTTTGTTTTTTAACTGGAAAGAACAATTTGAGGACAGAACCCCTGCTACTGTGTGTGTCTCTCATCCTGATGTTGACCTATGTAAAAGAAAAAATCTGCTCCGGACACTTGTGAAAACCAGCAAGACAGATGTTATTGGAACTCCTGCAGTAGGCGACGACTCTCAGTGCAGAGCTGAGCTCAGCTCTGGAGGCAGCACGGAGAGTGAGTGGAGTGTTTATGGACAATGAACAGAGGGTCGGCCAATGGACAGTCACTAAGAGGAACTTGATGAGGTATCAAGGTAATGGGGGTTCTTATTAAACTGGGCTACTAAGTGTCTTTCTAAAAACAAGCCAAGGAGCCAGATTATCAAGGTTGGGAAGGGGGCTTCCTCACTAAACTGATTTAGCAGGAACCTACAGAAGGCCAAGTTCAGGCTTAGCCAAGAATAGGGATTAGAGGAACTGGACTAGAGTTGGTCAAGGAGGGACTCCTTGGTGCTGGTGCCACTGGCTCTAAGTCCTGCTGAGCTCCAGGAGCGACCTCTGCATGGAATCTCTCCTTGGGAAGGGCCAGTTACAGGGATAGGAAATGGGGCCAAGGCTGTGGGTCTTGGTCTGTGGTGAGGCCTGAGGGATGAGAATCGGAGGGGGCAAAACATACTTAAGACCCTCTCAAAGGTGGGGTGAAGCCAACTTTCACCCTAAGGAGCAGGTGCAAGGGCAGCCATGGGAGCATGGGGCCAGGCCAGGCCTGTGGGCTCTGGGAGCAGTCAAGCTGAAAGGCTGTTATCCAGCAGAGCAGGGCAAGGCTCCCACCCTGGGGCCACACTACCTGGTGCCAATCTCTTTTCATCACCCATTATCTGTGAGGCTCTGGAGAGGTCCTTCCCCTCACATAGCCTCAGGCTCCCTCACCTGTGAAGGTGCAGACAAGGATAAAAGGTAGGATCAATGTGGGTGTCAACAAGCTGAGGCCACAGAAGCCTTCAGGCCATGTAGAGGCAGCACTAGGAGGTCCATGGTAGAAAGGAATATCGTTCAGTGCTGCCTGCTGTGTCCTCACTTCAGCTGAATTGGCTCCTGGGGGATGGTGGCCTGCAGGAAAGTGTGGGTGAGTTGGCTGGTCCTGGGGCTGCAGGGGCAGTCTTTCCAGAGCGAGGGCTATCACAGCCAGGGGCTGCGGAGTTAGGGAGCATCCAGGGGGACTCTTCCTGGAACAAGTTGGGGAGAGCTGAGGGACACTCAGGCAACACTCACATGCCCATTGTAAGTGACAATGAGTCAAGCATCCCAGTGAAAAACCGAGGCTCACAGTGACAAGTGACCTACAGTGCGAGAGAAGAGGGCCATGTCCCGTATGTGGCTGACCTGACACAAGATGTCTCCAGGGCCCTCACCCAGTGCCCTTTTGCCAGGTACCATCTGTGAGCAGGCACTCTCTTAAGATACAGGAAACCAAGGACCACACGTAGACATGCCCTGGTCAGAGAAGCTGCTGCCCTTGTAACACCTGGGGCTCTGGGCCTCTCTGTGCTGCTCCAGAAGACTTCCCCTCTTGTCCTGTGAGCAGATGGAAGGCAGATCCCGGTGGGCACCCTACTGGGGAGATGGCACAGTTGACGTAGTGGGACCTTAGCTGTGGAATGTGGCAGTGAGGGAAGGCTCAAGCATCAGCAGGTGGGAAGGAGGTGGTGAGGGCAGTGTGCAGCCAGGCCCCAGGGCCTGCTGTGGAGGAATCAGAACCCCACAACTATGGGGCTTGTGCTGAGTGAGTGGTAAGAGGCAGAACTTGACACAGAATGGGAGGCCAGGCCAGGCCCAGCCCAGCCAGAGGGAGCTGCCTCCGTGGGGAGTGAGGCTGGGAGAAGGGAGGGGCTCTGATATGTCTCAGCATCTCTCTGTGGGTGACACGAAAAGCCCTCACAGAACATATTGGTTGCAGGAGGTAGTGATTTCCTTAGTATTTTATCCTAAAGCTCCAATAAATTAAAGACCCTAATATCTGAAGGTGAAGACCCCATTACAATGATAAATGGCCTCTACTGCTCTCATTAGTTTATAACCCAGATAGAAGAGGCATGTGTGGCCATCTCCAAGGAGAAAAACTCCAGGCCAGAAAAATAGCCCAGAGATGGACATTTGGAGACATGAATCTGGGTCCAGGGGACTGAGAGAGGCCAGGGCTGGCAGCACCACAGGAAAGACTGATGGAGCGCACAGCAAAAGGACAGGCCTGGGTTTTAGAAGTGCCCAGCCTCTCCCCAGCCATTCACTCAGCAGCTGAGATCCCTGCAGAGCTGTGGGCCTGGCTCTGTTCCATATTTGGCTGGTGACTCTCTACTGGCCACCCCCTTTCTATGAGCTTTATTTTCTTTAATTTGTAGGATGCTATCCTTCTCAGAGGGGCTACACGTGTATTAATCCTTCCAAAGTCATAAAGGGCCTCACACCATAAGGTGTTATAAGTGTCAGTCCTAGGCTTGGCTGATTGAAGATTAATCCAGGTAGATCCACATGTATGGAAAATGGTGAGGGAGGGGGCATAGCCTTGGGAGCAGCGGCCAGAAGACAGGGGCTGTGTGCTTGGCTCCACTTGGTCTTGGAGTCACTGGGTCTGTAATGCAGGTGTGCTGCTCCTGTTCCTGCCTCAGTGGGCCCCGCCTAGAGGGCCCGGCCCTGTACTGCCCCTACCACACAGGGAGAGTCTCGCCCTGGCTTGGGGTATCCCAGGCAAATATCAGAGATGGTGCCTCTGTAGCCCTGCCCTCCCTGGGAAACAAAGCACTTGTCCCTTTATGCACTCTCTTATTTAGAACCACAGGAAGCGCTCATCAGCCTCCACAATGTGGTCTGTGCATATGTGGCATTTTGCTTTCCAGTGTGGCATGGTACTGGTACTGGACTAACCCTGCAGCATCAATCAGCAGTGGACATAGGGAAGAGACACACATGGTGAGTCCACCATCACCCCAATATCACCATGGCTTTCTGCCTCCTGGCCACAGCAAAGGGTGGTGGGGAGCAGAGCAGCAGGAAGAGCCACAGCCTCGCTGAGCCCTGGAGCCCAGTTCAGAGCAGAGTTGCAGCTGCAGAGGCAGGCAGGAGGCACCTGCGGGCACATGGTAGGCAAGGGCAGACATCCACATGGGTTCTCCATGTCCATGCCCTTGTTTCAGGGCTGGCTGGGCATGTGAAGGCTCAAACTCCACGTCCTCATAGAGAGGGCATCCGTAGCTGAGAGCTGAACAGAGGCAGGGTGGGGAGATGTGGGAATCCTGCCCAGTGGGATTCAGAGAACTCACCAAGCACTGCAGGCCCCTCCATCAGACCCAAATAAGCCACGCCTTACAGATGAGAAACATGGCCTGCAGGAAGGCTTCACCTCAGAGTAAATTACAAACAGAAAACAGACATAGACACACCATAGAAGGAACCAAAACCATGCCTGATAGATGCAAAGATCTGTGACTTACCTGTCTCTATAACAGAACTTAATGTAATGGCTGTCTTCTCTCTGTCTCTCCTTAGGGGGTTTATCAGCTGTACATCCATCTCCTAGCAGCTTCTGTGTCTTTTCTCCCTGGAATGTTCTCCTGTGCCCTCCTTTTCCCTCCCTCAATGAGATATAAACAAGCTACTTCATGTCTGTCTTGTCTTGTTGGAAGCCTGGGGCTTGACATCAGACACTTATCATCTCAGGATGTGTGCACCACACAGTTCTCTATCTCAAAACTCTTTTTCTTACTTTGTTAAACAATGTGATTTTCAGGCATTGCTGAAAATAATTTAGTTTTTTGGTTTTTTTTTTGTTTTTTTTTTTGAGACAGAGTCTCT
Organism: Theropithecus gelada; assembly: GCF_003255815.1. Classification (NCBI taxonomy): domain Eukaryota; kingdom Metazoa; phylum Chordata; class Mammalia; order Primates; family Cercopithecidae; genus Theropithecus; species Theropithecus gelada. The sequence continues at coordinate 48,960,216 of NC_037676.1, read as the reverse complement.
CTTTGTTGCCCAGGCTGGAGTGCAGTGGCGTGATCTCGGCTCACTGCAAGCTCTGCCTCCCGGGTTCACGGCCATTCTCCTGCCTCAGCCTCCGAGTAGCTGTGACTACGGGTGCGCGCCACCATGCCCGGCTAATTTTTTTTTGTATTTTTAGTAGAGACGGGGTTTCACCATGTTAGCCAGGATGGTCTCGATCTCCTGACCTCGTGATCCGCCCGCCTCGGCCTCCCAAAGTGCTGGAATTACAGGCATGAACCACCGCGCCTGGCAATAATTTACTTTTTAAAAAATATTGACTCAGCTTAAGATCTGGATTTTGCAATGCATTTATTACTTTATGTGTCCCTTATTCTCATCTGAAATTGTATTCCAGGTACTAATTAATCCTGCCAAGGCTTTCTTCCCTTTCTAGATAACTTGCAGTGTTTGGGGCGCTAACTGCATGGTGTCCTTACTGTTTTGTCAAACATCAGCCCCTTTATTGTCTCTGGCCCATCAAACAAGTCCATGGTCCTTTATTTATTTTCCAAGACTGGTTTTCCTGTGGGGATGAGCAATGACCTTGATGGTCCCTCTAAGGTTGCACGTGTGGTTGTGAAGAACTGTAGTGGAGCAAGTGCCAGTCAGAGGCAATGTAGCCAAGCCCAGATCCCCACCGGCCCAGTCTACAGCCTCTCTGTCTCAACTCCTCACTGAAGGAAAGGGCAGAATGCCTCAAAGGTCAAGACAAAGCTGGGGCATATTAGAGCTCCTGGGACCATGACAGAGTGGACAGCAACCCCAGAAATCTGCTCAACACTGAGTGAGGCAGGTTGTGGACTCTGTTTATCCAATTTGTTAGGTCTTATCTTCAGATTCATCAGAACTGAGTAGGAGACCAGGTGAGAGACTGCACTGAGACTGTCCCACACAGGTGGGATTGCACCTGAAGGTAATTGATCTTGCTGTTGATACAGGTGAATAACTCCATTTGGTTGGCCAAAAAGGACATCTAAATACACATGACAATGGTGGACCAGGTAGAGAGTCAAGAAAGGTTGGGCCCAAAGTAAAGAAGCAAAAGTTTCTCTGACACACAGATTGGGTGGAATTTGGGAGTTCAGGCAGCTGAGCCCCACGGAAGTCTCTTCACATGGAGCAGAAGCCCAGTCAGCCTAGAATTGAGGGCTTATTCTCAGGAAGGGCTGGTAATACCTAGGCAGTGCTTTGGACTCAGGAGAGACTTGGAGTACTAAGGCATCCACTAAAGCACGACCCAGTGTAGAAATATAGTCCTAAGGATTAAACCCAGGGTGGGGCTTGGGCTCAGAAATCACACCACTGGACTCTGGGCACTAGGTCAGATTTGGGCCAGTAATAAGTATTCTTAACATCAAGTCCCTGAGTGTGTGGCCATAGCTGTTGAAGTACCAAAGGGTCTCTGCTAGAAGGGCTGACACTTTCTGTGGACAGGGATCAAGTGGCCTTGCTGTGTTGAGGAGGTTGTGTGTAGAGGCTGGAAACTAGGCTGACCCTGGCAGATTGGAAGGTTGTTCATGGACCAAGCACATGGGCTTCAGTCCACGTGAGCCACTTGGCATCATTACACAGCTAATGAGTGCTGTTTGTGAATGCTCCTTGAATGTGCATTGTAGTTGAATGAAAAAATTCATTCATGTGAATTAATGAGAGAGGGAGTTGGAATACTAAGAGGCTGGCACAAGCAGACCCTCATCAAACTGCAGAATTAATGAATGATTAATACAAAAAGGATCGCCAGCTGGAAAAAAAATCACTCCATGCACTCTAGTGAGAGGAAAGAATCATGAGGCTGTGGCACATGGCAGGGTTTGTTGGTGGGTCAGTGACAGGTTTCAGTTTGGAGGATGACTTGGGTACATTGGAGACAAAATAAATCAGTACAACTCTCAACTTTTTTGTGACAACTTGTCACATTGCATACCTATTTTACCTTCAAGACGACCTCATGAACTGGGCATTATTATCTATATTGTAGAGGCCAAGAAGCTGAGCCTCAGAGATGGGTTGACTGACAAAGGTCCCTCAGCTCTTGGACACCTAGAACTGTGCAGTTTGAAACAAGCCATGGTGAGAAGTATTCCCTAAGGCAGGGAGAAGAGGCTGGCTCCACAGAAACAAGCCCTCAGCAAGGCAGGGTTCAGGAAGTCAATGTAGGTGGCTCCAAAGGCAAGGCTAGTGCATTCTGATTCTTGACAGAAGGTGGCTTTTCCTCTGCAGGATGTGGGCAAGCTCATCCCCAGGTGTGCATGACTTTGGGAAGAGGGTCACCTGGCTTATGTTTGAGGCAGGAAGAGACATGCAAGGATTACATTTATACCAAGTTTGCTACAAAGTAACAGATTGTGAAATCTCACAGCTCCAAGTGAGGTAAGCAATGTTCACTGATGCTCATGAAGAGTGACAATACATTTATTATCTCATCTGTGCAACTTTCAGAAGTGAATGTTTGCATATTTAACAATTATCCTAGACCTCAGACATAGCCGAGGAGTGTCTACAGCAAGCCGAGACCAATGGCACCATGGATCTGGGGACTAGGTCTCCACAGCAGGCTGGGCGCAGTCTCAAGACTCCAGGATGAAGAATCCAATGGCAGAAGCCAGATAAGGGCAATGCACAGCACACACTATGGGCCCACACTGACCTCTCTCTGCAGGGATCATCCCCACTAGACCTTGGAACACTGTGAGGGGATAACTAAAAGGAAAGCACTGAACTCAATGTACATAAGAAAAGCTGCCTCAAATGGTTTTGTGACTTAGGCAAGTCAAATGATCTGTTTTGGGTCTCATGTTCACCATCTGTAAAATAGGAATAAATAATTTCTTGCCTGTCTCCTATGAGAGTGTTCTGATGTTTGAGTGGAACAATACCTGTAAAGGTGCATTTTGAAGGGGCAGTGTGATGCACACGGAAGAGCACAGTTCACTCATTTCCACCACTGTAGCCACATGAGGGAGTGGGAGTGATATTTTATATCCTTCTGTAAGACTGTGAGCTCAGGGATAACATGAAAGAATCTGATACCCAGGTGGAGAATTTTGGGGAAAAAGGTCAGGGAGGGGAGGGCTGGCACAGGTGCTCTCAGGGTGATGTGTGGTCCTGGAGAGCCTGGTTGGAGCAAGGGCACTGCAGGAGCCATATTTGGGTATGTGGATGCCCTGGGTCTTAGGATTTTATACTTGAAGTATAAGTACACTTTATATTATACTTATAATATGTGTTATTATAAGTACTTGTTTATTAACACATGTTTCAGGAACACTCTCTTCCTAAACTAGAGAGGACCCATGGGAGGTGCACTTTCTTCCTTTGGATTTTACAAGGACACACTAGAAAGAGCGATGGAAAACTTTCTAATCTGCGGCAGAGCCAGAATGTTCAGAGGTGAGGAACAAGTGGGCAAGTCAGAACAGGGTCTGATCCAGAAGTCATACCTGTCATTTTATCTAAATGAGAGTGAATGAGATGGGAAAGACCTTGTGTGTACTTTGCTTCTAGAAGTAAAGGCAATGAGGATGCCAGCAATACATCCTGAGCATTTACATTTACTGACAGAAACCATACTTGTTTGTTATGCAAAAGTTCTGTAAAAGCTTAGATATGCAGTAGAAATTATTTAGGTTGAGACAAGTGGTAACAATTGTGGCTATTGCTAGAGGTCATTTCACTTAAACACCAAATGCTCTCCTGCCCGGGGCATCACGTTCCTTCTGTGTTAAGCATAGAGTGGACTGTTGGTGTGTTGATGAAGTAGAATTTATGCAGTTTTCCCTCTTCCAAGGTGCTATCATCCATTGAAAGACTGTCTCAGTCAACCCTGTATGGAAGGAAAGTTGGAGAAATCTTGAAGAATAAAGACTTGCACAGAGTTGAGCAGCAGGTTCTTAGAGAAGGCAGTATGTATTACTGCTGTGTAACACATCACCACAAATTTAGCATCTTAACATCACACATTTATCTCGCAGTTTCTGTGGGTCAGGAATCCAGGCCCAGCTGGGCTGAGTCCTCTGATTCCGGCCCTGGAATAAGCCTGCAAACAAGGTGTAAGCCAGGCCTGTTGTCTCACCTTGCAATGGACAATTTTGTGTGTCAACCTGACTGGATTAAGGGACACCAGATAGCTAGTAAAGCATTCGGGTGAGTCTCTGAGGATGTTTCTAGAAGAGATTAGCAATTGAACCAATAGACAGTGTATTTATTGGAATTTTCTAGAAAAAACCTATAGTATATCAATATCTAGCTACAGACAGATATACGTGAGAAGAGACTTATTAGGGGAACTGGATCACATGATTATGAAGTCTGTAAAGTCCCACAATAAGCTGCGTGCAAGCTGGAGACCCAGGGAAGCCCATATGTAACTCTCAGTCCCAGGCTTAATGTCTGGGAATCCAGTGAGGTGGTGGGGGCTGGGGGATGGTTCTTGTGTGAGTCCTGGAGTCCACAGGCCAGAGAGCTTGGAGTTCTGATGTCCAAGGGCAGAAAGGTGTCGTAACTCCAGGAGAGAGAGCGGGATAATCACCTTTCATCTGCCTTTTTCTTTAGAATTATCTCCAGCTGATTGGACAGTGCCTACCCACATCCAGGGCATCTTCCCCACTCAGCCTTACATACACTCAGCAATAATGCTTTATTGGTGCTCTAGATATTTCTTAATCTAGTCAAGGTGACACACAAAATTAACCATCACACAGAGTAAAAAAGAATTGTCCTCACTGATGTGGGCTGGCATCATGAACAAAACAGAACAGAAGCCTGGGGAAGAGCGGATCTGCTAAGCTAAGGCATGCAACTACTCCTGCCCTCCAACATAGGGTCTCCTGGTTCTCAGGCCACTGGATGCTGATTGAACTACACCATGGGCTTTCCTGGGTCTCCAGCTTGCAGAGGACAGGTCATGGGGCTGACTCCTCAGCCTCTGTAATCACAATTTCCATAATAAATTCCCTTTCATAAATCCACATATATATGCTATCAGTTGTCCTTCTCTGGAGAACCCTGGCTAATCCACACCTGAGATCTTGACTGGGACAGGGCTGTTCCTTCCTCACATGGTATTGGCAGGACTCGGTTCTCTGTGGGTTATCATGTTGACTCCTTTGGTTTCCCGCTGGCTGTGGCTGCAGGACACCCTCAGTTCCTGGCCACATGGGCAGCTCATGGTGTAGCAGTTAGCATCACACAAGCTGGCAAGGGTGTGTCTGCTGTCAACAAGGATGTTATAATCTCATGTGAGTCAATCATATCTGTCACAGAAGTGGCATCCCTTCGACCCTGAGAGATCCTAACATCACAGCAAGTTACTCAAGAAGAGGGAATTGCACTAGGCTGTGAATACCAGCAAGCAGGGGCCACTGGGGTCATCTAGAGGCCACCTACTGCAACCAGCCTGCTGGTCGCTGGTGATGCCACCCCCTAGCATCCAGGTCCTCATGTCACCTATTCCCCTAAGTGTGGGCAGGATTTGTGGAAAATTCGACAGTCCACGAAATGTCAATCCTCCAAAGACCACATGAGCTTGGAAGTGGATCTCTCCCTCTCCCCAGTCACATTTTGAGATGAGACCTCCAACTCTGGTCAACATCTTGGCTGAAGGCTCATAAGACCTCTTAAGGAAAAGAACCCAGGTGAGCCCAGATTTCTGCCCCTCCAGAAACTGCAAGATGATGACTGCAAGGAGTTTAAAGTTGGTATGTTTGTGGAAATGTGTCACACAGCAATAGACCACTAATGCATCATCTGCAATAATTCCTCCAAAAGGTTTGTGATGCTGGGAGTATTTCTGGTACCAAGAGATTCAGATGCTGTGCAACTAAACTTCCAGGAGAGACTTAGTGTAGAGATAAACCCTGGAGTAAATGAAAAGAGGGCACTGTAGCAAGTCTGTGCATAGAGCACTGGCCTATGTGATATGGTGATTAACAAGTCCACCATGTATTATGTGATATCATAGAATACCCCGCTTTTCTGTGGCTCTTGTTAAGTTTTGTACCTCTGAATGGTGAACTATGCACTTGGCAAAAAGTTTCTGGCATGCGAATATAAATGTCGAAGGCATGGGTCTGGCCTTTCCTTTCCTTGAAGTTTTCACTATTTATCAGCAGACATCAACTATCTGTTTGAGTTTGGCACTGGAGATGCTGACCTGAGCTGACCTCCTGGCATAGTTTTTTCACTGGGGGAAGCTTTCACCCTAAAAATGGCATCCCTCTAGCAAGGAGTCATGTGTCTTGACTCCTACTTTTGGCTCAAATCCTGGCATGGGGGTGCTACTGGCTGAGGAAAAGTCCTCCTTTCACTGCCTTTGAGATGTTTGTAAAGCCCCACGATCCTCCAGCCTGGCCTGTTTCCCCTGGGGGGCCTCCCCATGGGCAGGACATGCCATCCATGTGCTTCTCATGCCTGTTCAGGCTGCTCATGCAGGCCCAGGTGAAGTGATGGGTGATGGAGCCTGGGAGGGATGGTGTGGGTCCTTATGCTTCTTGCCCTGGTGCTCAACAATTCTCCTGGGGACCCAAGTGGCCCCAGATGTTGGCGTGCATCAGGAAGGACCCCAGAACAGCTGGGCTGGCCCCGTCGTCTACCTCATGGGTTTCAGGGCAGTGAGAGCTGGCCAGTCACAGTCCAATGGCAGCCCAGCAAGGCACAGCAGAGGGGTGGGTGGTGGGATGGCAGGGCTTGCAGGGCAGAGCATTCTGATGGGCCAGGGCCTAGTTTGAGCAGGGTTGCTCTGTGGGTCTATATCCACAGGCATTGATATGACTTTGGCCAGTACCTCTAGGCTCCCTGAACATCAGGCAGCCTCTCCTCCTTTAGGGATGATGGACAGTTACCTCTGAGCAGGGCCATGTGGGGCAAAGCACCGTGGTGGTTGTGAAGATTTTTCAGAAACAAGATGCTGTAATCACAACACGTGTGGATTTCCACTGCAGGAATACCCAGTGCCATGTTAAAAGACATGTGAATTGGGAGTTTATGTGGGTGTGGTATTGGCCTAATGGTTTCTCCCCATCTTTTTTGTCTACTTTTCTCTTTGTCCTCCTGCTTGCCATGAGCCTGAAGGCAGGGCCTGAATCCAGCAGCACCAGAACCCAGGAGGCCTGGCTCTCCAAGAAATGGAAAAGAAAGCTGGGTGGAAATATGGAGGACAATGGTAAAGGCCTGGATTACAACTGAGTGTATACAGATCTGAAGTGGCCAGCGTCCAGGTGCTGAACTTGTAATAGTCCATGCTATGTGGCTCAGCGATTCCAGCCATCAGCCATTCCTAGTCCCTGCTCTGCCCGCCTGCAGACCCCAGGCTCCCTGCAGGGCACTTTCCCACTGCCCTTGATCTCAGGGCATTCATGTCTCCCTGCTCTATTCGAAAACTATCCTGCACAGACCACAGCTAAGCACACCCCTACTATAAGAGTCCAGCTGCATTTCTCTCCAACCCCAACTCTGGCCCTCACTCCTCATTCTGGTTTCCTGTCTTTAACATCTTAGTCTCCGCACTTACTGTTCCTCTTGCCGAGCACACCCTTCCTCTCCATTCCACATAGTACAGTCTTACTCATGCATCAAGCCTGAGCACAGGCGGATGGCCCTGACAACTCTGTGAGTTCCCACTCCTCTTAACTTCTATGTTATTAGATGACCAGCCCTCTTATTTTGTCCTCAAATGTAGTTGGACATGATTGATTTAAGCAACAGAGGCATTTGTCTGGCTTTGTCTCTGAGACTGCCATCTCCCTGTAGACAGAGAGCAAATGTTGTGCATCTTCCATGTGTCCCCACAGCTTGCATGGTGTTGGCAGGTAACCAAGCCTGGCATGTGCAGTGAGGTGGATGGGTGAGCAGGCCAAACACCGTTCCCAGTAAGATGGAGAAGATAGGCAAGAAGGCGGCAAGGATGCAAGACAGAGAAAAGCTCAGGGTGAAAAAATCCTATCTAGGTGCAGGTGCTGGGGCTGCAGACCCTAGAGCTTCTCAAAGGCAACTCGATGTTTTACAGTCCCATCCAGTCTCCAGCATCATTGTGCGGCCTCAGCATCTGTGGTGTCCAAGCTACTTTATCCCTGGGGGAATATGGGCATCTCCCTGAGAGGGTGTCCACAGGAGGATATCAGGGCTCTGTGGGTGGCCTGGCATCTGAGGTCTGGGGGTCATGCTTGGAAGGAATCAGATAATGCCTGGAATCCGGAGCTTGCCTCCTCCTTGTCTCTTAAGAGCTCCTTGGGACTTGAGCTCCCATTAAGTGGTTTTGAACCTGTTTTCCTGATTCTCAGATTCATCTGGCATGGAGGCTGGGTAGCTTTTCTGCATTCTGAAGCTTTCTTCCCACTGGCAGTGAGTTTATGGGAGTGCTTCTGTGCTGTTGTTCTATTTTTTACAGGAAAGGATGAGTGACACTTGGAGGACGGGGCACACAGACTGCCTTTGGGCCAGTTCCCAGGCAACAGAAGGTCACAGCTGGCTTTGGAGTTGGGAAGAGCTGGATTTCATTTTCATGCGACCCTGAGTCTGTTTCCTTATCCAGAAAACAGAGAGAACAATAGAATCCAGCTAACAGGGCTGGATTGGGGAGGGATGGCTTACAGCAGAGCCTACCTGGAGACAGGCATGGCTGTGCTGGAGTGGCTGAGGCCACCTCATTTCTCTGAGCCTCAGCTCTCATCTGTAGAATGCTGCATCCTTAGGTCTGTCCCAGCTCCATTCCAGTCAGTTATGATGTGCTGATGGGTACCTCCCTGGTCAGGCAACCATCCATGGCTCAGCAGCCCAGCATGGGAATAGGTATCTCTGAGAGCTTGGTGGGGCAGAGCCCATGTGCTCCCCCTTCACCCCCTTCCCCATTCCCAAAGGTCTCTGCACAGAGGCAGGTAGCATATTTGGGAACAGAATAAAAGAGCAACTAAGGACTCTTCTGAGATCTGTGAATGAGGGTAGTAACAGTTATTAAGCTCCTACTGCGAGCCAGAGAATTCTAGGAGATGCTCCATGTGTGATAAATAACAGGCCTCACAAGAGCCCCATGAAGGGCTGCGGTTGCCTGCATTCTATAGAAGTGGAAATTGAGATTTAGAAGAATTAGCGGATCTGTCCATGACACACAGCTAGCAGGCAGAAGCGGAACCTGAGCCGACACCACCTGTGCAGACCCCAGGTCCTCTCACCTGCCCTCCCTAACCCAGAGGGATCTTCTTTTTTTTAGCAGAGCCAGCGCATGGCACATGTGGATGGTGGGTCTCGCCCCACATCCTCTGGGACATCGGCAAGAGACAGGAGTGACTTGGTGGGTGAGGGGCTGGCATGAACACCTAGCACAGTGTGGGGCAGGCAGGCGGGGCACCCCAGGACCTTGTGATGGGCAGCAGGGGCACAGCTTCCTCAGTGCCTCGTCCATTCATTTATCACTGAGCCATCTTCCGAGTGTTTGCTGACAACGTGTCATCTTCTGGGCACCGTCTGATCCTCCTGGGTCTGACTGCAGACAGACTGTGCTGCCCTGGGGGCACGTGTCCCAAAGTAAGCCCATGGGAGAGGAGGGATGACACCAATTCTTGCCCCACCCAGCCTGTTCCTCCTTCCCCTGAGCCCTGACCTGTCCCTCTCCAGGGGAGCCTCTGGCCTCCAGTCCCCTTCACCCAGACAACTAGGCAGCTCATTCTCCTTTCCAGGGCCCTCTGAGGATAAGCAACACCAGGCTGTGTGCACTGAGATGAGAACTTCTGACCCTTTCTCCTCCTTTCCCTGGAGATCTAATTTAAAAGGTCTGGGGCAGGAGCTTGGAGGTCAGTGCATGGATTTCTGAAGGGCAGTGAAGAAGCCCTCTGAGCTTCTCCAGCAGCCTGCCTGGCCTCCTGTGCCTCTCCCCTTTTCCCCTCCCCTGTAACTGTTCAGCCCTGATCGGAGACAGAGCTCCCTCCCTGAGGTCACAGCCTCCTATGCATGGGCTGGCATCCCCAGCCCTGAAGAACAGGATGTCCTGATGAGCAGAAACCCTCTCCGGGTCTGGGATGAGTGTGGCAGCCACAGGAGTGGGCCCTTGAGTGGGATGGGTCCTAGGAGGGGCTGTTCCCACCCATCCCTGCTGGTGAGGGGCAGGGGAGTGTGAGGCCATCAGGAATGGTCATGGGGGTCAAGAATGAAACCATACTGGACAGGGTGAATGCATGCTACTGCCCCATCAAAACAGGAGAGAAACATGTGGCCTGTATAGGGAGTGGGGCTGTGTAGGCAAGGAGGGTGGCATGGAGGAGCCAGATGCTTGAGGACCCTTCTTATCTAAGCGTCCTGTGGTGCCCCCTAAACAGCTCAGTGTGGAATGTTCAATGCTTTTGACATTTCCTGGGCAGGGCTGGAACCGGAAAGGCTGACATCTTGAGTTTTCTACATCCTGCATCCCTCCCTTGTCACCAAGCAAGGAAAACCTTGGCCACGTCAGGACTGGTGGAGTCATCAGACTGGGCAGATTCTCCTGCCTCAGCCTCCTGAGGAGCTGGGATTACAGGCATGTCCCACTGCGCACAGCTAATTTTTGTATTTTTAGTAGAGATGGGGTCTCACCATGTTGGCCATGCTGATCTCAAACTCCTGACCTCAAGTGATCTGCCCGCCTTGGTCTCTCAACTTGCTGTGATTACAGGCCTGAGCCATTGGGCCTCACCCCTTCTTTCCGGAGACATTCTGGCATGCCCTTCCTTCTCCATCTCATTCTCCCTTCTCTTCTCTCCTTTCCCCCCTCCCTCCTTCTCCACAACTTCTTCTCCAGAAGAGGACCCAGAGGGGACAGTGGCACCCTCCTCCCCTTTCCTCCTCTTCCAGCCTCTCCCTTCTGGCATTTTGTGCTGTCCTCCACCCTCCTGATCTCCTCCCCAGGGCAGGCCATACTGGCTGATCTCACAGTAAGCCACGTGGGTCCAGCTGGGCTTCCTCTCTCCCGTGGGAAGGAACCTAGGGCCAGTGCAAACTCCGGAAGGTTCCCTGGAGGTGGAGGCTGTGGCTGGGTGAGCTCCAGGAGCAGAGGCACAGCCAGAGCCTGGGAGGCAATGATGGCCCCTGGTGCAGCAGTGGCTGGAGCCTACCTTAGGTCCCGCTGCTGTGAATCCGGTGGGGAAGTAGTCACAGAGCGGACATGGCAGCGTATATCAAATCACCATGGTTTCCAATGTGCATTCTGTGCAGTTCCTGCAGGCAAGAAAACGAGAGCAAACTTTAATCTGTGTCTAGGCAATTTAACACACACGAAAACAGTTAAAAGCCACTCGCCAGGCCCTGGGTTCCCAGGCTCCTTTCATCGCATTATTGAAACTAGACGTATCTGACATGGCAGTGCTCCTTCCTCCATACCGCCGCATCTCCCCATATCAGCTCCCTAGAGCTGCCATAACAATGACCACACGCTGAATGGCTGAAGCAGCACACATATATTATCCTACAGCTCTGGAGGTCAGCGTCTAAAGGGTCTAAAATCCAGGCGCGCGCAGGGCTGGTTCCTGCAGAGGCTCTGGGGCAGCCTGGCTTCCTGCCTTCCTCTACCCTTCGGGTCCTGGCTCCTCCCTTGTCTCAAAGCCTGTGGCCCAGCGTCCTCCGATCTCCTCCCATCAAGGCTCCGTCCTGGCTCTGAAGGACCAGCGCCAAGGCTCTGCGCTGGCCTGGGTGGTCAGGGCCGTCTCCTGCCTGGAGGTCCTGGCACCGCCCCTCTGCCAGTCCCTTCCGACCTGGGGATGACCCCCCCGGGGCCGTGAACCCACCTCGCCCTCCAGCCTGTGGGCTCCTTGCAAGGCGAGGGGTCCCCTGGGCCGGCAGCTCGCGGGGCAGGGTCCACCGTGGCAGGGCCGGCTGTGTGGCTGTTTTCCTATGACTTTCCCGCCGTGCTCTCCCCAGGCCTGGGTTCACACTCGGCCACAGTCCAGCTGTTTGTGGCTCTTTTATTATTTCGCTGCTATTCCTGGGGTGGGGCTGGGTGAGGATCAGGCCCACCTCTAGATGATAGGAAGCCACTACCGGTCTCGTGGGATGAACTCCAACCGCGGCAGAAACCACGTTGGAAACCACGGTTGTGGCTTCAGGCTCCCCGCGCCTGGCGCGCCCCCTGCTGCCCCGCAGCGCTGCACACCGGCTTCAGACCCGTGGCTTTCCCGTGGGAATCGCGCCTCGAGGGTTCCTGCATCTGGCCTGGAATACATTCAGGAGTCAGTACTGAATTGTTGAGGGCAAAAGCCCTAGAATTGTAACCGTCAGTGGGTTCACCTTGCCCGGTGCTTAGACAGAGTCATTTATCAAGAAGGGGAATGGCGGTAGAGAAAGGCTAATTCACACAGAACGGGCTGTGCAGGAGACTGGAGTTTTCTTATTACTCAAATCAGTCTCCCTGAGATTTTGGATATCAGAGTTTTTAAGGATAATTTGGTGGGTAGGGGGGTGCCAGTGAATCAGGATTTCTGATTGGTCAGGAAAGGAAATCCTAGGGAGTTTAAGTTGTCCTCTTGTGCTGGGTCAGTTCCTGAGAAGGGGAACTGATCAATGACCCAAGACCAGATGAACCTGTTTATCCATCTGGGTGGTGCCTGCTGATCCATCAAGCTCAGGGTCTGCAAAATATCTCAGGCACCGATCTTACATTTTACAACAGTGATGTGATCCCCAGAAGCAATTTGGGGAGTTTTAGAATCTTGCAGTCCCCAGCTGCATGACTACTAAACCATAATTTCTAATCTTTTGGCTAATATGTTAGTCCTACAAAGGTACTTTATTCTTCAGGAAAGAAGGGGGTTTGTTTTGGGAAAGGACTGTTATTATCTTTGTTTCAAACCATAAACAATAAACTAAGTTCCACCCAAAGTTAGTTCAGTTTACGCCCAGGAATGAACAAGGACCGCTTGGAGGTTAGAAGCAAGATGGAGTTGGTTGGGTCAGATGTCATGCTCAGTTGTAATTTTGCAGTGGTGCTTTCAGAATTACTGAGCCCTAAGTCAGTCCTGCACCCAGCTAGTAGTGACAGTGAAGGCGGTGTTGGATGTGTGTGTAGTGGACAGGCCACATTTCTCTGGAGATGCACAAACTGTCAGTGGAAGAGCCCCAGTTCCCATCAGAAAATCCAGACACACCAGAATCTTCCCCAGCCTCCCAACAACCTCACTTGGTGTTGGGGTGTAGGGGGCCTCACTCTTCTCTAAGGCTGATTTCAGCCCTTGCTTGGGCACCCTCTTTGCAGACTTACTGCAGCCACACCCCGTAAAACAAAAGTTCCACTGGATTCTGCATCTCTTTTCAATTGTTGCCCTGTCTTCCTCTCCCCTTCGTAGAAAGGCTTTCCAAAGCAGCTCTGGGGCTGCCTTCCCTCGCCACATGGTTCAGTCTTCGCCCCAGGCTGCTCTGGGGAAGCGACCACCTCCTCTATGCCCATGCAGGCATCCCTCACATTTCAGCCCTGGATCTAAGGGTCTCAGCCACAGCCAAGGCTCCTCCCAGAATCTTCCATCCTGGGCTTGGGGCCCCACGCCCTGGCCCCGCTGGCCTCCCGGCCGCTTTGCTGCTTCTTAGTCTCTGTGGTTGACACACCTTTTCCTGCAGACCTCAGCAGGCCCGACTTCCCCCAAGGCAGTCCTGGCCACACTTTCCCTTCTCACACCTTCCTCCTGGATGGCTGCCCGCTTCCTGCCTCCCCAGGCTTCGCAGACCCTGCCAGCTGTGTCCCCTACTTTTGTATCCCAAGCTCTTCCCTCCAGTTGGCCTCCACGCTCTGCTGGCCCAGGTCCAAACACACCCCCATCACACCGCACCCTCTCCCAGAAACCTGTGTCTCCCACACAACACTGCACCCTCCCCGAATAATGTACCCTTCCCAATGATGCACTCCCCACTCCACAAAGCACCCCCCACACACCACAATGCACCTTTCACCAACACACTGCACTCTCCTTCCGCCAAAATGTACTCTCCCTCCTCACAGCACACCCCACCCATCATAATGCATCCCCCAACACACTGCAGCCTCCATCACCACAATGCACCCCCTTGCCACGATGCACTCCTTCACCTCACAACCCCACAATGCACCCTCTCCTCCCCCAAGTCTTCCCCATTTAAGATAAATTATACCCATAACTACCTATTGCTCAAGTTTGCAGTCTGGAAGTCACCCATGCTTCTTCTCTCTCCTGAGCTCTGTCATGAAGTCCTGTTATTTATAATTAAAATATGTCCTGAAACTATTCAGGGTCTTCGCCCATTTTGCCACCAGTCAGATCCAAGCCTCCTTGTGTCTTGCATGTACCCTGGCAGAAGGACCCAATGCCTGCCTTCCCTTCCTGTCCCAAGCCCTGCCCAGCCTGCTGAGCACTGGCTTCCAGCTTGCCCTACTCTCTGCTTCCCTTACACTTAGGACTCTCCTGGTCTACAAGTACCTGCCCAGTCTAGCTTCTCCCCACCTCTGTGCCTCTCCACAGTGGCCACCCTACCTGCCTTCTCCTCAACCCACAGCTCTTCCACCAGGGCCTTACCTGCAATGCTCTTTCCCTGCACTTTGGGGGCGTTGTTTCCTTCTCAGCCTTTGGGGTATGTCTTGAATGACACGCCCTTGGGATGGGCTTCTTCTGAACAAGATCTGCTCTCAGCCTTACTTCTCAGGGCCACAGCTCCCTGGTTCCTCCCCTTGATTTGAGGACTGTGCTGTGCCTGCCTGTGCACTTAGTGATTGCCCCCACCCCCTCCCATGCAATGAAGCCATGCCAGGAACTGTGCCTCTCCTGCTCCCACTGCATCTCTGGCAGCTGACATTGTTCCTAGAATAAAGCAAGTGGCCCGCACATTTCACTGACTAAACAATTTATTAAGTTCACATTGTATCCATGGCCCTTAGCAAACATTTTATACATTTGTCTCATACATACTCAATGAAGAAACTGAAGGCCAGGGTCATTTCATATTACACACTCACAGAACTCAGAGGAGGCAGCACTTGGGCTTGAAGTTAGGTCTGAACTTGGTTCCAGGTGCTGAGTGCAGAGCAAGAGCTGCCTATCACTCGAAAGGATGGCACACCACTGCAACTTCAACTCAGAGGAGCACAGCTCCCCTGAGGCTACACTGGGAGAAGGAGTCAGGAGGGTTATTAGTGAGGCCAGCCTGAAGCTCAATGCAAGCTGGAGACAGTCCTGGACCTCAAGGTGAAGCAAAGAGGAGTGAGGGAAACAGGGGTGCTGAGGGGAGGATGGGGCTCTTGTGAACTGAGCAGGGAGAATGGGGAGGGG
Organism: Theropithecus gelada; assembly: GCF_003255815.1. NCBI lineage: Eukaryota > Metazoa > Chordata > Mammalia > Primates > Cercopithecidae > Theropithecus > Theropithecus gelada. The sequence continues at coordinate 48,944,953 of NC_037676.1, read as the reverse complement.
CCTCCTGGGGCTGCATGATCTCAAATGCCCTTGTGGTCCCTGACATGCACACGTCACCAATCTTATCTTCCTCTTTAGTCCTCTGTCATTTTCCACCTTCTGGGTAACAAAGATGTAATAAAGCAAGTCCAGGACTTCTCAGCTGAGTTGAATGAGACATCCTTTGAGATAAATACCCCATCCCCCGCCATTTCATCCGTGTTGTGTTAAATGACCTTTTAATCAGGCTGTTGAGTTGGACTCAGCTCCTATACTGGTCCAACAGACCAAACCAATATGGAGCCATTCACGCTAAGTGAAACTGAGCTTTGTCCTCATATGCAGGAGGGCTGAGCTTGAGGCATCCACTATAGCCAGTGAGTTCAAGCAAGGCTGGAACCTATGAGGCCCCACACCGCACTTCCGGTCTCTGCCCTGGATGCTGCCTGACCATGCTTCTGGCCAGAGTTCTTTGAACCTGTTCTGGTCCTGAGGGCTGCCTGATTCTACAATCTTGAACAAAAGCCAATTAAGATCTTTAAACTCAACTTGTTATAGTGCTATCTTTCGACAGTTGCTGCCACTGAGGTCGCACGTGTCTTGGGAACGTGTCTTCCATTTTCACCTTGCTGGGATGTCTGTTGTGGCTCCCACGAAAAACCACTGTGGTGGGTACTCCTCCACTTCCACCTGCTTCCCCCACAGCCAAGGCTGAGAGAGCAAACACAGGGACTGACCCTCACCTGCCATCACACGTGGCTCTGCGGTTAATGAAATTGTCACTAGTGATGGGCTGTCCGGACAAATGCTTACACTTCTTGAGCAAAGAGAAAAGTGGTCGCTGGCCCACATGGAAAACTGCTCATGCTGGGGCAAGTATGGTGTTGAGAACTTCTGGAGAGAGGAGCCACCTGGGCACTGCTCCTGCCCTGAAGGAGCTTACAGCCCAGTAGGAGACAGGCCTCCAGCTGACTCCTCACATCATGCTAATCAACAGTGGTCCTCAACACAGAGCACACAGCCTCAGGGGGACATGCACAGGCGGCATGAAGGCAGGGACCCTGCCCATCAGGGGATCAGCAAATGGCTCCCTGGTGCCAAAGACCAGAGCAACCGGGCTCACTCACAAGCCTCTCCAATGCTGTGGCAGAGAAGAGAGGCCAGGATGTTAGAGGAGTCAGGCACTGTGAGAGATTCAGGATGAGGAGCAGGCACACTGGGGACTGATGCTCAGATGAGAGGAAGTGCCGAGCAGGAAGTCTACAGTCCAAGGGAGGGGGATTGTGGGAAACGTGAGTTATCAGGAGGGCACCTTATTCCCATGAGAAGGCACCCCCTGCAGCTGTTTTTGGGAGAGTGGGTGGCCGGTTTGCCTGCATATCTGGAGGTAACGTGCATGCTAGTTAGAGGTATGGACCCCGGAGCTCCGAGGTCTGGGGTGGGGGCCCCCTCACTACTGGCCCAGTCACTGGGCCTCAGGTTTCCATCTGTAACCTGGGCACTGACACATGCCCCAGGATCTCAGCCCAAGAGATGAGAAGGTGCTCGGCTGAGGTGGCCCCACAGCATGTGTCCCTCAGTGGCAGGGGTGTGTGACCCTGCACCCCATGTGAGCTCCCAGCCTGTGCCCCTGTATGCTGCATGTGCTCTGAGGAGGGAGGGCAGGGCCACCTTGCAGACAGTCACATAGGCTCTTAGATCAGCTGTGAGCCCATCAGCAGAGAACTGCAGTCACCAACACAGAAGCACAGGAAGAGCTGCAAACTGGAGAACACGGTCTCTGTGAACACAGAGATGCTTGTGAACACGCCTGCACCTGCTGCCTCTCTCTCTTGTTCATTCTCTCCTTAACTTATTTGCCACTACATTAGAGAAACAAAGGCCATCTGAACTTTTCTGAAAACCTCAGATCAGCCCAACAGGGTCCCTTACCATCCTGGTGGAGACTTTGTCAGACAAATTGAATCACTCCTTCATTAATAATGACAGTTCTCACAGGGAGAGTTCCTTGTGGAAGGCCAGCTGGAGAGGAGCCCACAAGATCACAAAAACAAGAGCTAGTAAGGCAGAAAGAAGTAGAAAATGCTCCAGACTGCCCAGCACTGCCTGACCCCAGCACTGCTCATGTGTCCGGAGCGCTCTGATTCCACCACCTAAGGCAACCAAAGCTGTCGGCCATGCACCAGCACTGCAGGAGACAGAGGTCCTCCTGATCCTGCACTGTGTGGTTTTAACCGAGTCTCCTGCTGCAGGCCTCTCTCCTTCCCTGGTTGCTAACACACGCTTGAACTGGCAACCAGGCAGCTGGCTCTGTCTTAAATTCCATAACCCCTGTATCCCAACACACACAATTGCATAATTATAGTGCCTCTGAGGCTTGCTCCTCATGCAGATGAATTCACCCCCACGGTAGGTTTTAACTGGGGATTAGCTTGTCAGTGCTTGGCTCTCCCTCAAGAACCACTGCCTGGAGGTTCCAGAGCCTCCTCTGCCAGCATACTACCTCCTAGGAGGTAGCAGAGGTGCCTGAAACTCTAAGGCCAAGAGGTGGCCAGGCAGGGAGCACTTGGTCAGCACTCAGCAACCTATTACTACTGGGATTATTTCCACTCTCCATGGCAACCTCAGGCTTGGAGGTGGGCATGCAGATCCTGCCTCTCTGAGGCGCAGTTTCCTTCTTTCTAAAATGTGTTAAGAAACATCGTTTGGGGCAGGCCTCAGGGCAGCCTTGTTGAGACTCTCATGGGGTCCAGCCACAGCTCAACTGTAGGTAAGAGGTGCTGGACACCAAGTGAGAGAGGAAGGCTTCATATGCCACTTGTACATTTTCAGAATGTGTCCATACGCTTGTCAGGACACCTGGATAAAAACTGTCTTCTTCCCTGGTGTTGGGCAACTGCAGGCAATGTCACCAGCACTGGTGACACCAGCTGGAGCAGCCACGCTGGAGTTTCTCCTTCCTGATGAGAGACCTCTTTCGCCTTTTTAGGGTGGTGAGTCATGAGCACACACAGGCTGCCTCTGTGGTTGGAGGTGGCCAGGCTGGGACTGGCAGTTGAGACTCCCTGAGAATAGGAGGTGTCCCCAAACCCTAGCTCTGTCACACACTGCAATGTGAGCCAGGAAATTGCCTTAGCCTCCCTTGGCCCTAGTTTTCTCATCTATAAAATAGGAATAAAACATGTTAGTGAGTAAATTTAAAAAAATGCATGGAAAGATAGTTTTATGATACAAAGGGTTGGTATATGTGTAAGCTTTCTTTCAGATACATACTTTGGAATAAAAGTGTTGGCCATAGATTAAGTCAAGCTTGTCTAACTCATAGGCCGCATGCAGCCAGGATAGCTTTGAATATGACCCAATGCAAATTTGTAAATTTTCTTAAAGCATTGAGTTTTTTTTGGTGTTTTTTAGCTCATCAGCTATTGTTAGTGTTGGTGTATTTTATGCGCAGCCCAAGACAATCTTTCTTCTTCCAGTGTGGCCCAGGGAAGCCAAAAAGTTGGACGCTCCTAGGTTAAGTCACTTCAGCATAAGTATTGCCCATTTGCTCCTTAAGGTGGCTGTACCCTTTTGTACTCCAATTAGCAGTATATGAGAATTCAACTTAAATGTCCAGTAACCTTAAATAATAGACTGTGGCAGATTCTTCAGTGGAAAATTTTAAGACAGTGAGAAATAATGGGCCTGTGAGGCTCTCCTGAGAGCAGCTGAACGGGGGCCAAAACTGAGAGGCAGAAGACACCCCAAGTCACCCAGAACACTGCTTTTCTTTCACAGATGAAGATACTGAGGACAGTGATCCCTGGGCTGCAGGTGGGACCATAGGGGGATGGAACATGACTCTGTGGAATGCAGACTCCAGCCAGTGAGGCCTGCTCCAACTTCTCTAACCAGCTTCACTACCTGCAAGGGAAAGTGTGGGCTTTTCAGCTGTGCTCTCCAGATCTCCAGGCTATCTGTCCCTAGCCTGCTTTCTAGATCCGTCTCCTGGCTGCTCCCTAATGCCCTGCACACCCTTCTTGCTGGTGCCCTAAGGCTGGCAGTGTGTTCCACCTGCTTTCTTCACAGTATTCTCTCTTGGCCTGTGTATCATCTCTGCTGAACTTCATCTGCTGGCTCTCAGGACTATCTTGGTCATGCCCTCTTCAATTTCATTTTCCTGATACCTCTGTGGATTTTGTAATAACTCCTTTATTTTTTCAGCCTTTAGACGTAGTATTTGTTTGCTCCTCTGAGCCTCCTTCTGAGGCAAGTTTCTTCATCCACACTTTATGGATGAGGGCACAGCACAGCAAGCTAAAGGCCCATCCTGAGGCTGTGCAGTGAGCCGGTGGCTGAGGCTGTTCTTCTGACTCCAGTTCTACACATACTGCTTGTCTCCAAAATTGTCCCAAGCTTCCATTTTAGTATGTGCCATATCACCTTGCTTGTCAGTTACCTGTGCATTTATCTTCCAGTTCTTTTTAAAAGCCTTGTGGGGAGTGTATTAGTCCTTTCTCATGCTGCTAATAAAGACTGGGGAGGCCTCAGGAAACTTATAGTCATGGCAGAAGGGGAAGCAAACATGTCCTTCACTTGGCGGTAGCAAGAAGTGCAGAGAGAATGGGGGAAAAGTCCCTTATAAAACCATTAGATCTCATGAGAACTCACTCACTAACATGAAAATAGCGTGGAGGTAACCGCTATTATTATTAAATTATGTCCCTCCTATGACACTTGGGGATTATGGACACTACAATTCAAGATGAGAATTGGGTGGGGCACAGCCAAACTATATCGGGCAGGAATCATTTTTTTACTCAACTTTGCATTCCTCCAGCTCTTCTCAGAGTTTGGTTTACAGTTCATGTTTACTGTTAAATGTTTGTTCGCTTCCTAAATGGAATCGGTGCTCAGTATGTGTGTGTTTATGTGCACACTTAGGTATGTGTGCTCATGTATGTATTTGTGTGCACATGTGCATGCATAAGTATGTATATGTATGTATGTGTGTATGTGGTTGTGTGTATATGCGTATGGATGCACACATTTGTGTGTTTATGTATGTGTGCCCATGTGTGTATGTTGTATATGTGTGTGTGTCAGTGTTATTTGGTGGAAAGGGGAATTAGGAATGACAAGGCAGAGTGAATATCTCCAAGATCCATGGCATGTGTTTGCATATAAACAGACACTGATATTTGGAAGCACTGAGGCTGGTCTTTCTTACTCCCACTCTCTCCTCTCCTGCCTTGATTCTCACATAAAGACAGCCACATTTGCAACATAGGCCTGCCTCCATCCCTCTGGCTGTTCCTTAACCCATTCTAAGAGGACCAAGCTCTTGATAGCATAAAAGAATCTCCATTGTCCATGGTGACAAGGATGTTTCTTGAGCAACAACCAATGATTGTCATGAAGCATGCTTGAAAGAAGAGAATAGGAGAGAGATAAGGAGTGAGACCTGCAGACAGAATGCACACACATCCTCCTACTTGGTAACCTTCTTCTTTCTTCAAAGAGCAGCAGATACCCACTGCTTGGCTAGACCCTTTTATCAGCATCAGAGAGGTGGGTCCCAGCTGACAAAGTAGCTTCTAGACAATTCAACAGCATCTTTTTAATTCTACAGCTGCTCCTTTTGATAAAGAAGGAAACAGAGAGTTATAGGACAATGTATTATACCACCTGTGTTACTTCAGCCTATAGAGTCCTGTGACAAGCGTATGTCAAGGTAGGAGTTTGGCAAATAGAAACACCTTTCATCAGAGCCTTTGGGATGGAGAAGCACGGGGCTGAGCTGAGGTTGTGGTGTTCCTCTTCACTTCCTCCTGGGAGCCACCTTTTGTCCCCAAAGACAGGGACCAGGTCCTGAAGGCAAGGATGTGCATTACTCTATTTTTACGTCTTATAGGGCACTGTGGTGATGGCTTTATATGCATTTCCTCATTAATTCTTAGAACATTATTCATAAAATTGGTATAATTAAACTATTTCTAAAGTTAAGGAAACAGATTTAGAGTGACAGTGATTTTATTGGGTGATCTAGCTAATAAACTGCAGAGTGAGAACTCAAACCCAAGTCTGCAGGGTTCAATATGTGTGCTCCAGACATGCATTGGACATGTCTGGACAACAATTACAGACTTCCCAGTTCAACTAAGAGACAAGGCTGAGCATGCAGCCTATAGGACACAGTGCTCATGACCAAGAGTTGGGAGAACAGAATCTTGTGTTGGCTCCAAGTAAATATCATATATATCTGTTGACTCACGGGACATGTGGCACCAGGAGTCCATGCAGAGGAGGCGTGCCTTCTTTATTTACAGGATCCTGGAAGGAACACTTGCTGCAGTAGCAGGAGGAGTCCCTGAGCAAACCCAGACATTGCCAAGTGTCTGCCCAGGGGAGAATTGGTGCAGAGGGCCCCAGTTGTGCATCAAGCCTCCTCACAGCACTGAGGGCAATGTCTGAAGACAGAGATTTAGGTGAGCAAGAGAGAACAAGTCAGAAAGTGAGCAAACCTCTTTCTCCCACGTCGATCCTTTTCCATTACAGTCTGGGATTCTTTCAAAACCAGAGCAAGAATGTGGCCTCTCTGTGAAGCTGAATGGTGACTCCTTGTCTGCAGGTGCCCTGATGAGAGTCAGAGGACCCAGGCTGAACCTGGGCTGTGCAGGAGCATGATAGATGCCTGCGAGAGGCACAAGGTGTTTCACCTGGCAGAAGCTGGCTTTGGTTTTTTTACCTTAGACTCTCTTCTGTGAGGTTAAATCTTCAGCACTACTGAAAAAGATTGATTGCCAGACAAATCCCATTCTCAGGCCATGAGCCAGTGGAGGCTCTGGAGGCTTAGATAAATCTATGATCCAGGGATCTGGGGTGTGGGGCTTGAGATATGTGTGCAAGAGCAGGCCAGGATCTGCAAAGACAAGAGAGGCTTAGCATTATTCACCAGCAGCGAAATGGGCTACACATGTGAGGGGGCAGGAGCTTCATTATCTCCATCAGACAAGGTTCAAAATCCTCTATGAAAATCACCAGTATTTCCCTCACTGTCTTCCTGCTTCCCAAAGGCCGACAGTCCAAAAATGCAGTTACTTGGACCTGATCCTGAGTTTTTTTCAGGCCTGGAGCTTCCTAAGATCACCAGGTAGGTCCTGCCTCTGGCCAGACCCAGACCCCAGGCTGGAGGGGACAGGAGAATGTAGTTCAAGAAGTAGAGAAGCCCGGAGCTATGAGATAAGGTCACTCTAAAGCCTGAAAACCAGGCAATTTCACCCTCATGGAATAAGAACCAGTGTTAGGATCACAGAATCATGAACGTCGGAAGTGGAAGGAACCCAGGTTCAGCTCCCTGTGGATCTGGAGTCCGAAGATCCAATTTCAAGTCTGATTTCTGCCTCTCACCAGTGGGTGACTTTGGCTGCATCCCCAGCCTCTCTGAGCCTCTTTGTCTCCACCTATAAAGTGAGGATGTGGTGCCCCCTTGCAGGCCCACTGTGAGCATAGGGCAAGTGCAAGTGTGGGTCAGCCAGAACCCCTGGCAGGGCCCAGAGGTGTCAGAGGGGTCTGGAGACAGAGAACCAGTGAAGGGGAGGATGCCCCAAAGCAAAGGGATGGAGACTTGGTGGGAACATTTGGGGGACTTGGGTTGAATGGAGAGAGGGATACAGAGAGAAAGGCATGATTGTAATTTAACTTTAAGCAGCAGAAGAGCTGCTTACTGGGATGACCATTTTAAAAATTTGTCTGGGTAAGTCTTGGACAAAGCTCTGGAATTATCAGTTCCTGAAGCCATGAAAGCCCAATGTGAGTAGCTGAGTCAGGTCCTTCAGTCAGTGCGTTGTGCAATGCCTTGTCAGAGAGGAAGAGGAGGAAAGTTACAGCTCTGGAATTCATCTGCAGTGTCTTCCTAAGGATGCAGATGCATTTTTAAATTAGCTTTTAGGCAGATAACCATAAGGGATGAAGCAATGAGGGGAAATAAACCTTATGAAATTGGCAGTGGCTCTCCGGCAGTGCAGCCCCTGGGACCTCAACATCTCTGGGAGTGCTGGGATGAGCCGCAGTATTTTCTACTCGCTGCCGGTGACCGCCCCAGGCAATGCCAGGAGCTAGAATAGCACTGCAGGAAACACCAGGAGAGTCACTCTTTCACAAGCCAGAGAAAGACTGGAACATCATATTTTGCAGTCTGGAGATTTTTTTTTTTTAGGTAAACATAAGTGTTTATTTCAGTTGGGTAAAATAAAATCTCCTGTAGGAGTTGTATGGCTAGGCAATATTCCAAGAGCATGTCTATGTTCATAAGAAAGTGCTGCACTACTTTTTTTTAAATTTTTTTATTTTTTAAATTTTTTATTATTATACTTTAAGTTCTAGGGTACATGTGCATAACGTGCAGGTTTGTTACATATGTATACTTGTGCCATGTTGCTGTGCTGCACCCATCAACTCGTCAGCACCCATCAACTTGTCATTTACATCAGGTATAACTCCCAATGCAATCCCTCCCCACTCCCCCCTCCCCATGATAGGCCCCGGTGTGTGATGTTCCCCTTCCCGAGTCCAAGTGATCTCATTGTTCAGTTCCCGCCTATGAGTGAGAAAATGCGGTGTTCGGTTTTCTGTTCTTGTAATAGTTTGCTAAGAATGATGGTTTCCAGCTGCATCCATGTCCCTATAAAGGACACAAACTCATCCTTTTTTATGGCTGCATAGTATTCCATGGTGTATATGTGCCACATTTTCTTAATCCAATCTGTCACTGATGGACATTTGGGTTGATTCCAAGTCAAAACCACAATGAGATACCATCTCACACCAGTTAGAATGGCGATCATTAAAAAGTCAGGAAACAACAGGTGCTGGAGAGGATGTGGAGAAATAGGAACACTTTTACACTGTTGGTGGGATTGTAAACTAGTTCAGCCATTATGGAAAACAGTATGGCGATTCCTCAAGGATCTAGAACTAGA